>NC_135351.1:45306887-45615217 GCF_023851605.1 Tamandua tetradactyla | reverse complement strand
CCCAACCCAGGAATCACACCCAACCCAGAGAACACACCCAACCCAGAGATCACATTCAACCCAGAGATCACACCCAAACCAGAGATCACACCCAAACTAGGGATCACACCCAACCCAGAGACCACACCCAACGCAGAAATCACACTCAACCCAGAGATCGAACCCAACCCAGAGACCACACCCAACCCAGAGATCAGACCCAACCCAGGAATCACACCCAACCCAGAGATCACACCCAAACCAGAGACCACAACCAACCCATTGATCACACTCAAACCAGGAATCACACCCAACCCAGAGACCACACCCACCCAGGAATCACAACCAGCCCAGGCTGGTCAACCTTTGCAAACTTTGTTGGGGAAAGATGTCTAATTTCCACACACCCCTGGTCAGCTATCCCACCACACTTTCTGCAGTTCCTAGGTTCCATCAAGTCTGAACACACATGCCCAAGTCACAGGAGCCTCCCTTGCAGAGCCCCTCACTGAGGGTATCCACATTTCACCCAAGGCACTGAGGTTCATCGGACTTGCTCCCACATCTAGGAACTGGGCAAGCCTTGGAAACCATCTAGAATCTGGGCTCAGTATTTTGATGCCCCTTTTGGATCCAGCCACTATAGCTGGGACATTTAAAATGTGACCCTAGGCCCTGGCCCTGACCCTGGGCCCTAACCTGACCCTGGGCCCTGACCTGACCCTGGGCCCTGATGCTGACCCTGGGCCCTGACGCTGACCCTGGGCCCTGATACTCACCCTGGGCCCTGGCCCTGACCTTAGGGCCTGACCCTGGGCCCTGACCCTGACCTTAGGGCCTGACCCTGGGTCCTGACCCTGACCCTGGGCCCTAACCTGACCCTGGGCCCTAACCTGACCCTGGGCCCTGGCCCTGACCCTGGGCCCTCTCTGTGTGCTTGCGTAGACGGGGCCCCCTCAGGAGATCTTGCTCATTTGCCCCCTGCATGAAGCACAGTGAGAGACCCCTTCTCCAGAAGACCCCACAGGGAAAGGACCCACCTGTAGCCTCAGAGACGTCCCTGTGTTTCTCGTGATCTACACAAACGTACGCTTGTACACACATGCAGGACGCACAATGAACAGCAGAGCTGGGGCTGCCCACGTCTTTGAACCTGTGAGCAGTGTTGGTGCTAAAAACACACAGGTCGGTACCGACTCCAGCAGGTGGTGAGGGTGCTCTCCCAGGTACACTGTCCTCGCGCCTCCGTTTGGCACTTAAGCGCTTGTCCAGGGACCATCAGCCGTTTCCTGCCCAGCTTCCTCGCCTCCTGGGCAAGTGCCTCCCTTTGCGTAAGGAGGCCCTAAAACACGTCTCACGTTACAGCAGCCATCACTTACCTGCCATCACTTACCTGCCATGCTACTGACAACACCGTTTTTGAGCTACTTTATACTTATGCTTTTTAGTGCTGTAACTTTGGCTGCCAAAAGACAGAACCTCTCAGTTTAAGACCCATTTTCACGTTATTTTTATGGGTAATTTAAGTCTAAAAATGGTGATTAAAAAATGTTTTCATTTCCTCTGTCACTCTTAGTACAGTAGAAGCCCCAGAATGGATATTTTTTTTTTTTTTTTAAGAAATCCTAGAAAACTTGTTTATTGATCATTTTTTCCAAGTATTTTTAATAAGTGGTGCTGCTCCTGTTCAAGGAACCCATTATTAACCTAATTTTCTAACGGGGAAAGAGGGAAAACATACTTATCACCTTTTGTGGAATAAACTTTCATCTATCAACTAAAGACCAAAATACAGCAATATAGGAAATTTGAAAATAGTTAAGATTTTTGGTTTATATTTGTTGGATGGTGCTGCTGTTCCAACCTTACAAAGTAAAGCTGTCTGCTTTCCAAAGTCCAAATATTAAAATACTTCCCCACTTCACCATGCTAACCAGTGCCCTTTGGTTTCTTTAGAACAAAGAGTTAAAGGGTTGTTGATTATAGCTGTACAATTTTGATCTGGGGACCTCACACGCACACAAATCATACTGAATAGCCAGACACTTATTTTACAGGAACGATTTAAATATTATGTATTAGCCAAATCAACCTATTCCACCCACCCTGTTGGAGGGGAAAACATCCACACCAACATAACTATTTCATTTGATAGGATTTGTCTCCCAACAGTAAGTAGCTTCAACAACTTTCACCAATTTAATCTGCCTTTTAAAATGGGAAAGTCACAAATTTTTAATATAGCTGAAATTGTGAATCAATTATAACTTGAACCTAATGAACTATGCATCACTGTAGAAGCAAGGTTAATAAACCAATGTGCTTTGAATTTGTTCAAGTACTGATATCTTGTACATAAACATTTAGCATATATAACAGCTATCATGAGAATTGAAAAGATTTTTCCGTAAAAATGAAAATATTAAAACTAAGTTAAAATAGTAGTTAGTATTACATAAAGCATAAAATTTGACAAATCAAGTTTACATATCCCAGTTGACCATGTGTGAAAATGCGAAGCAGGTATTAAAATTGGTATGTCCAACATTTTAAACCAGCTTGTAATTGGGGGAACGTCTAGATCCTTAAAAAAACACAAATGAAGTGAAAGCTTTAAACTGGTACACACTGTTCAGACCTATATTTCAAGTTTGGAAATGCATATTTGCAAGCAGCAATACAAAAGTATTCATGAAGAATGCATAATCTCTGAAAATTATGAAAACATCCCTGCTACCAATACGGTTCTAAATACAAAACTGACTACCATATTTGTTACTTCTGTGTAGTGAGAGAAGTTCATTTTCAAAACAGATAAAATTCAGTCTTTAGGTGTGAATGGTATGAATGACAGTCTTTTTTTTTTTTTTTTTTAAATTTCTTAGTCGTTTGGGATCCTTAAGCGTGCAAAGCCTCAGAGAGGAGGGTCCACAAAGGAACCGGTTGTCTTATGGCATCCAGTTAAGCCAGAGCTGGGAATGCCTCTGGGTCATCTACATCAGGAGCAGAAGCACTTGACTTGTCAGTCCTGCTGCCACGATTAGGACGTCCACCATGCCCACGTCCACCACGTCCTCCCCTGCCACCACGTCCTGGGCGGCCAAGGTCTCCAAAATTGATCTCCAGCTGAGACGTTATATCATTTGCTGGCTTCCGGAAATGATGGTCCATAACTGAATCTTCAGCATGAGCCTCTTCACTCTTTGACTTATGAAGAACAAATCCCTTTTTCCACTGCCCATCAGCACCTTCCTTTGGTTTTTGGATATTAAATTCTACTTTTGCCCGGTCCTTATTTTGAATAGCCTTCCATTCATCCAGAGTCATCTCTTTTGGACCTTCTTCCTTTACCTCTTCAACTTCATTCTCCTTATTTTCCGTGTCTGCCACTGGATGTTCTTCACCTTCAGGTGTTTCCTCAGTCACATTTGATTGCTCCAAGTCAGTTAATTCGTCTTTGACAGTTCCCCAGTTGTGAGATCCGCTACCTCCACGTTTGTCCTCATGCTTCAGGCCACTGTAATGTGAAAAAGAAGATCTATCGCTTCCACTATGCCTATCAAATTCACGTTTGCCACGAGAATCAAATCCATCTCCTCGGCCCAGTCCACGTCCATGGCCTCCTCGACCTCTTCCAAGACCACCACGGCCCCGGATAGGCCAGTCAATCATCGGTCGATCAACTGAAAATTCTCCTCCTTCACCCTTTTCTTCAAGTGGCTTCTCAAATCGTCGTTCTCGAGGCGGTCGCCTTTCTGGTCTCCTATCAACTATTTTCCCTTCACCCTGAAGTTGTTGATCAGGTCTTCTGCCAACACGTCTTATTCCTTCTTTCTTAAGCGCCACGG
Source organism: Tamandua tetradactyla (assembly GCF_023851605.1). NCBI lineage: Eukaryota > Metazoa > Chordata > Mammalia > Pilosa > Myrmecophagidae > Tamandua > Tamandua tetradactyla. The sequence goes on along the minus strand of NC_135351.1, from coordinate 45,611,390 downwards.
GCGGCTGTGCCTCCTCTTTCTTGTCAACCACACCAACGCTGGGGAGCAGCGGGTTCTTGCGGCCTTTCTGGGACTCCTTATGCAGCTGTTTGCCTGCCGCGTTGGAGTTGGTCTGGGCTGCGGCCTGAGCTGCACTCTTGGCCCCAGGGCCCCCAACGCTGCCCCCGCCGGCTTCTTTTTTCTTGTTCTCTGCCGCCTTCAACACCTCGAAGGGATCCGATTCGTCGTCAAATAACTGATCGAATCGGTTCGTGACCACGCAGCCGAAGCCTTCCTGTAAGTGGCCAGGCATGATGGTGGCTCGGCGGTGCGTTCCTCCACGGATTGCAGCGGGCCGCGCCGAGCCAACAGCGCCTGCTTGAGCTCTTCCCACAAGATGGCCGGCCCGGAAATTATACAAACACTTTTGGCCTAGCGGTTTTGTGTGGTACTGCTACATCCTTTGTGCAGATGTCAGAAGTGTCAGAATCATTGGCAGGATAGCTGAAAACCTTGGAATCTTTTAACCAAATCTGTTTTTCGTAACACAAATGCAAGAACGCGTACGATTGTCCTTTTAAAGAAAAGCAGCTCCTTCATCCATCAAGTTTGTCTCCCTCTCAGCTGGGCTATGGCCGGGACCAGGAGCACCACCTGCACAGCGTCTGGCCCCGTTCCTGTCCCTTCCCTGGGACTGGCCACTCTTTCTGGCTCTCAGATATTTGCACATCTATGTGCTCTCCCTTGAGTCCTCTGATAAAACCATTTCCGCTTCCATGTTAATACAGGATGCTGTGTTGTCTTCCTCCCGGGCAATGAACTTCTGAGTCAAAGGATTAAATCTCTAATGGTTGAATATTGCCTACCAGGTAACCGGAGATAAGCTGGTTGGTCAGTGCCTCAGAAACCATCCAGTGCATTTGTGACAGAGTGGGGCCTTTACCTAGCTTGGTGAAGTTAGGCCCCTACAGTAGTTCTGACAGTGCTGTGAGATAAAGGGCGTGGGTGGAAAGAACCTCTGTGCATTCCATTGTGGTGATAACATATTCTGAAATTCCATTTTTGTTACATTTTATTTTTTGCTAATGCTGTTATTATAACTTTAAAGTTAAGATTTCCCCCTTTGATGATCAAGAATTTGAATTCTGATTCACTTACTTCTGCACTTACTGAATGGAGCAATAATTTAAAATCACAATGAAGACGAGGTGCGAGGGTAGCACAGTGGTAGAGTTCTTGCCTGCTATGTGCAAGACCCAGGTTTGATTCCTGGTCCATGCACTTCCCCAAAAACAAACAAACAAAAACAAAAATTCAACAAGTGGTGCTGCAATAATGGGATACTCGCACTGAAGATTAATGACACGTGAACCCAGCATATAGCGTGAAAAAACAGAATCACAGTGAAGAAGCATCACAGTTGCCATGCATAACTTCTAGATTAAAGGGGATCCAGCCTTTATCTTGTGATTTTAGAAGAGGTCATTTGTTTTTGCAGTGGCTGAAACTGACAGAACTCACAGAGCCCACCTTTAATTTATTAAGTGTTTACTCCACGTTACAATGTGGCAGGGGAGAAGATTTTGAATAGAGGGTGAGATGTGCTCTCGACATGACAGTGACGCCCTGAGCAGGAAGGTGTGCTGGGAAAGGGTGAAGGGACTTAAGGAAGAGAAGCTGCTTTCTTGACTGAGAAAGCAGAGGCCGTGGGGAGGTGGGGGGCCGGGAAGAAATTCCCGCCTGGAGGATAGGTCACGGCTTCCTGAATCCTCTTTTTGCAGGTCGCCTCCTGCCCCCCCCCCCCCGTCACCAGCAGCTTCAGGGACCCTCACATTCACCCTCCCCCAAGCAAGGTCTTTATGTGGCTGGTCTTCTCCCCCCACCCCGCTCCCCGCAGACACGAGGAGCAGGTGAAGCCCTTGGGGGGGGCCTCCCTGGGGAGTGCAGGAGCCCCCAGCTGAGCTGTCTCAGCGCTTGGGCCACCTGCCTTAGAGGGATTTGACTATCGGCATGAAAGCTGCGCACCAATAGGGAAGCTGTGCGCCCGCCATCCACTGATTTCTAACAGCGATGGTTCCCACAGCAGTGCTGAAGTGTGATCCCCACCCTAAGGACAGAAGGTGAATCCCTTAGAAGGGTCAGCGCTTTCAAGAGCTTCCAGTGAACCCCGTCTTTTGCAGCCCTCTCTCCCCTCCCGTTTCTGCCTGCCTGGCACCTGGTTCAAGGCTGATGAGCCGCAGGCTGGGGCCCTGGCACGGGACCTCACGCAGGCCGAGCACATGCCCTCCCGCCCCGCGCCCTCCGCTCCCTTCGCGCCTCCTTTCCTCGTCCACCTGCTCACACTCACCTCCGTGCAGGGTGCAGGCAATGTCCTGCCTGGTGCCTCACGCCGCCCGAGTCCTGCCCCAGCACCTCAGAGTGAATGTGGCTGCTGGGCCGCTTGTGCGTCTCCCTCTTCACCCGTGTTTCTCAAACTCAGGCCATTTGCCACTAGCAATTTGAAAAATAAAACAGGGTAGAATATATCAAACCCACCATATGTGGTCTGGATAAATACTTCATCATTTGTGTATGGGTTCACGTGTATGTGTGTACGTGTGCGGCTGCAATATTAAATGCATCTTTCACTGTAAGTTATGGTTAAAACAAGTTTGAATGCTGCTCTTCTAGATCATGGCTGGTAATTTCCTGGGAATAAGAAGAAAATAAAACTAGTTTTTTGTTTTTTTTTTTACCTATAGTATCCATATAGTAATTACTCAAAATGCAGAAACAATTTCCACAATATTTTTATTGAAAGCCATCTCATATCATTGTATATTTCTCTTTTTTTTTTAATTGAAAGGTATTTTGCATTATATTTGACAGGTTCTGAATTTCTATCTTAATAGAATGATCTAATTTGTTTGTTCATTTGTTTAATCACCACTTATTGGGTGTTAGTTTTTATGCCAGGCATTTGCTTGGGGCCCACGACACACGATAAGAAAATCAGAGCGGTGCCCGCCTTGCTGAGGGGTGCGGTCTAGCCTGGAAATTAGGGCCACATCTTCAGGGCAGCAGGATGTGACGTGACACCCCGCACGGGGAGCCTACACTGGGCACGCCTGGGCGTGGGGGTGGGCAAGTGAGAGGAGGGAGGAAACAGCACGTGTCAGGACCTATTTCAGGCACAAGCCCATCCAAGGGGCAAAAACACTGTCCCTGTGATTGCGCTGCTCAGATTTTCTGGCATTAAAATCAGACACGCTTGCACTTGTTTCTAGGTGCCACCACTTGCTAAAGCAGCCCGAGTGCTGGGGAAAAGCTCACTCCGGGTCTGGGCAGGAGAGAGCTGGCTAAGCCTCCCGCCTTCTTAGTCCAGAGAGTGAGAATGTCATCAGAGACCCCTGGTCTAAAGGCTCGGTGGCCAGCCCCAAGAAGCCCACCTCCACTCCCGGCCAGAGGCGGGACGGCTGAGCTCCATAGGAAATCACGAAACACACTGAGACTCCATGTGTTCAACCCATGAGCACAGCATCATGCTGAGAAGCCCCTCCTCACGCCCGGAGGCTGCCAGCCTACCGACTGCCCTTCCGAAAACCAGTGGGCGAGAGGAAATACGCAGGCGTTCGACAGATCTTTCCTGTAGGAGCTATCTTCGAGAAAATCAGAGCGTTGAGCAAATATTTCTGTCCATAGAAGTATGTCCACTAATATATGACAAACGAATGATGAAATATTACCATATTGTAAACACCTAATGAGAATATTGGTGTTGATCATTGATGGCCAGGAACATCACAAAAGGGACAGCTGAATGGACTGTGCTTCTCCAGAGCTCTCTACCCAGGACCTCGTGGGACCTCCAACTGCTGGCTTGCAGACCTTCCCCCTTTGCTTTGTTTGTTTCCTTTGCGCTTCCCTGTAGACAAGCCCAGGAGAGGCTGAGTGTGGCCGGCATGTAAACAGGCATCATGCTTATTTTTTTCCTGAATATAGCAGATTTTGACTATATTTGCTCTAAAAAAATCCTCAACAATTTAAGCAATGACTATTTGGTTAAAAGACACTTGTTGTATAGTTTTATACCTTTAAGTGAGCCATCAATGTTTGCTTATGGCATTGCTTACATTTTGAACTGGTTTGACTCACCAGACCTTTTTTCCTGAAAATAATTGCTACATGAAACTTTAGTCAAATTAGAGTTGATATATTTGTTTTTAAAACCATTTGAGTTCCTTTTACATTGCCTGATGACTCTATAAGAAATTAGATTTGTTGTCAATTTAGAGTCTCTTAGAAATATCCTTTGGTGGGAAAAAAGAATAAAATTTCCCTTTGTGTTGTATATGCTGAGGCACAGGAGAGGGGGTGGTAAAAGTATCAATATCTGCTAATTATTATAATATGCTAAGCACATGTGGTAATCATAACAGCGAACAAATAAATCATAAACTTATAGTTAACTTTTATTTGTAATGAGTATGCCTTAATAAAACACTCCTCTTGGAAATCAGACAGCCAAGAAAGCAAAATGCTGCCCCTGCCTCAGTAAGCATCTCCAGCTTTAGCTTGGGCTCTGAAATGACACGGGGACCTCTGATGTTTCCACTGGATGACCGTCCTGCAGACAAGTAGAAATCAGTAAGCTTAGCTGAGCTCAGCATTTCTTCAGAGGCCTGTGGGAAGCTGGTCACGCAAAGAGAGCTAAGGTCCAGCCTCTGATCCAAACAGGCCACAAAGAAACGAAATGAGTTATTTTTCTACCCAGTGTCTGTTCTGAGTGGTTGATGGCAACACACAATCCCCAGAATGAGAAATATTCGAAGAATCTTGGACACAATTTCCCTCATAACTTGTGTTCCCTCCGTTTCCCATTCTCTGTGACTCTTCCAGAAGTTCTGTTTCTGCATCCTCCCTCTCACTGCTGCTGTCACTGACGAGCTTTGCACTTTGTCATCTTTTTGTTGGATTACTATAATAAACCCCAGCTGGTTTCTTGCTTCCAAATTGTTCCCTCACCCCCCGACCCCCCACTGCACCTGCAGAATAGTTTCGTGAAAGCAAAGGCAAGTCGTGTTTTGCTGCACCCCCGAGGCTTTCCTAAGACGTCGAGCCCCTCTGCCCACCCGAGCCTTCCCTGCGGCGGGGGTGGGGGTAGGGGTGGGACAGGTGACAGAAGGAGAGTCCTGCCTAAGCTGGCTTTAATCAGAAGCTAGAATTCTGATTTTCACAGAGTCTCTTGGTTTCAAAATGTAGCTTGTATTTGAAACCACTTTTCGAGGCAATTTGTATTTGTGGGTCCCTTTTATGCTGGACAAAATGTGACAAGATTCAATCCTGAGACTGGGATTTCAGAGAGAGAAAGACCTTTTATTGCGCTGTGCAAAGCAAGGGGAATAGGGGATAAACGCTGCGATCTGTTTCCCTGAACTGCAGCAGCTCTGAGTTTTATAGCATTCAGCAAAGGCAGGCAGGCTGAGGGTCAGGCGCTCAGTGGCTCCAGATGATGAATTATGGTCTAATTATGTCAGAGCAGACGTGCGGAAATGCCGGCCGCGGCGTGGCGATGGCATGGAGGTTGGTGTTACAGTGGGGGTAGGTCACCCACAGGTGAAGGAGAAGGTGTAACTATAGCGTAAGGTTGAATACTCATGAGGTGTGCCTAAGAGTCAACAGGAGCGATGTGGTTGGGGGTTAGCAAACCCTGGCAATCAGCCCTGTCTGACTGCAGCTTGTGGAGAGCAGCCTCCAGAACAGCCTCTCGACCCCATCTGACCTCCCTGGCCACTGGTGTCTTACTTTATCACACTTCTTTCCCACTTTGGTCAGGAGGGTATTGTTGATCCCAGGGTGCCAGGGCCAGGCTCATTCCTGGGAGTCAGGCCCCACGTTGTCAGGAAGATTTTCACCCCTGAATGTCATGTCCTATGTAATAGGGAGGGTAATGATTCTCCTTGCAGAGCTGGACTTGGAGACAGAGAGGCCACATCTGAGCAACAAAGAGGCTTCCTGGAGGCATCTCTTAGGCCTCGTTCTGGGGAGTCTTAGCGTCTCCCCCACAGAAATAAGTTTCCTAAGGGTGTGCCCCAAAACCCAGGGCTTGGATGATTTTCATGGGAGTCCCCAGTAGTTGAGAGGGAACTTGGGGCTTCCCAGATGGGAAAGTTTAGGAGTTACATATTTTATTTTTCTTTTGGACCCTCAAGGGACTCTATCAATACTTTTTAATTATCAGCCCACCAGAGCCTGGGAAGTTCCTGGTGTTACATTAAGCTGTGCAGAACTACAAGGCCGTGCTCCCGTTCTGGGCTCCAGGAGTCTGTGTGGTATAAATGAGCTCTCCAGACAGGCTGACTTAGATTGTGTGTTACAGAAAATGCAGGTTCTAGATGTAATAAGCCTCTGTGCCTTTGTCTCCCGCAGCAGCTGAAGCTCTGAGCACGCACAGTATCATCTTTTACCCTGTGTTTTCAGTTACCTTAGTTCCAGCCAGATTGGCTTCGTTTCTGTCTGCAATTGAGGGCTGACCTCTTTTTCGGTTACTCTGACTGTTGACTTACATAGCTGTGCTCACCTTCGGGCGGCAGCTCTCCACTTCTGGGCCTTAGGGCTCACAGAGTGACTCAGAGTCCAGGGAAACACCAGCTGTGCACACACAGCTCCGTGTGTCAGCACCCAGAAACACACTTGCAGCTGCAGACTCAGTGTGGCTGCTGTGGGCTTGCATTCTAGGCTCCCATTTTCGTATAGGTACTTTCTGAGAGGCCTCAGCATATTTGTTGTTTTGTTTCTGTCTTATTTTGCACACCACATTGTCTCCAAGGTTTATTCAGTTCATTGCATGCCTCTTGATGTCTTTCCGTTTTGTAGACGCACCATATTCCATCATACAAATGCATCGTTGTCCGCTGTTCTGCTTCTCGGTCACTGTACCCTGCGGCTCCCTCCATCTGTTGGGCGTCGTGGATAATGTCCAGAGTAAACTGTGTCTTACAGTTCCCTCACCTGGGTGTACAGTCAGCAGTGCTCTCAGCTGTAGACAGTTTCCATTGGTCCATAATGACGGAGAACTGGCAACACAGTGTCACCAACTATCAAATCAAAACTACCCCTTATCACTTGTCCCCCATCCCGAGCTGGTTTCCCCTGGCAGTGCTGTGGCACTGCTGTGTCTTCCTATTAGCTGTAGCCATAGCAGGCGTTCTTGGTTTTCCCGCTACTGCCCTCTACTATTGATTCTGTTCAATATCATACCTTTGAAATAGGTCATGTGAGCACTTATTTATAATCGCAGATTTAATCATTGGGATACTTGGCACTATACATCCCTTTCAATCATGTCCATCTTCAGTATGGCAATGTTACTTGTAACCCCACTGACAGCTACTATCACTTCTGTCCATTCCCTTGCATTTAGGTCCAGCCCCATTGGTAGCCATTCCCCCGTGTCTAACCTTTGTGTGCCTCTAGGTCAGCCATATTCTACAGTGTGACCTCTGAGATGGCCTTCACCAAGGTCATGGTAGCAAAATCACATGGTATCTTTCCTTTCGTGTCTGATTTATTTCCCTCAGCATTATGTTCTCAAGTCTCATCCATGTTTTCATGTGCTTCAGGACGTCATTTTGTCTTACTGCCTCAAAATATTTCATCATATGTATATAACACATTTTGCTTATCAACTTGTCTGTTGATGGAAACTTGGATTGTTTCCGTCTTTTCGTAATTGTGAATAGTGCTGTTATGAACATGTGTGTGCAAATGTCTGTGCTACTACTGTCTGCTCTTCTGGGTATATACTGAGTATTGTTATTACTGAGTCATAGGGCAACTCAATATTTAGCTTTCTGAGGAACTGCCAAACTGTTCCCACAGTGATGCACCAATATACATTCCCACCAGCAGTGAATAAATGTTCCAATATCTCCATATCCTCTCCAGCATTTGTAGTTTCCTCTTCGTTTGATCGAATCTTATAGGTGTGAGGTGATAGCTCATTGTTACCTCAATTTGCATTTCTTATAGCTAATGAAAATGAGCATCTCTTCATGTGCTTTTGAGCCATCTGTATTTGATCTTCAGAAAAGTGTCTGTTCATACCTTCTGCCCATTTTATAATTGAGTTGACCTTTTGTTGTTGAGCTGTATAATTTATTTATGTATACAAGACATCAAGCCTTTATTTGATATGTAGTTTCCAAATATTTTCTTCCATTGAGCTCACTGTCTCTTCACCTTTTCGAGAAAGTCCTTTGAGGAACAGAAGTTCTTGATCTTAAGGAATTCCCATTTATCTATTTTCTCTTTTGCTGCTTATGCTTTGGGTGTAAAGTTTAAGAAGGTACCTCTTATTACTAGATCTTGAAGATGTTTCCTTGTATGTTCATCTAGAAAATTTAAGGTACTGGCTCTTAGTTTTAAGTCTTTAACCCATTTTGAATTAATCTTTATATAGAGTGTAAGGTAGGGCACTCTTTCATTCTTTTGGCTGTTGAAATCCAATTCTCCCATGCCCATTTATTGAAAAGACCATTCTGCCCCAGTTCAGTGGATTTGAGGTGATTTTTCCAAGATCAATTGTCCATTGATTTGGTGGTCTGTTTCCACAGTCTTGATTCTACTCCATCTATCAAAACATCTGTCTCTGGGTCAGTACCATGCTGTTTTGACCACTGTGGCTTTGTAGTAAGTGTTTAAGTCAAAAAATGTTAGTTGTACCACTTTCCTCTTCTTGTAGGATATTTTTGGCTATTCAGGGTCTCTTTCCCTTCCAAATAGATTTGACAACTAGCTTTACCAAGTCTTTAAAGTAGGTTTTTGGGATTTTGATTGGTATTGAGTTGAATCTGTAGATCAATTTGGGTAGAATTGACATCTTAACATTCAACCTTCCTATCCATGAGAATGGAATGTCTTTCCATCTATTTAGGTCATTTTTTATTTCTTTTAGCAATGTTTTGTAGCTTTTTTTCTGTGACAAGTCCACATCCCTAGTTAGGCTTATTCCTACATACCTGGTTCTTTTGGTCACTATTTTCAATGGAATTTGTCCTTAATTTTCTCCTCTTTTAGGTCATTACCTGTGCATAGAAACATTACTGATTTTTGAACATTAATCTTGTAACCCGCACTTTGCCTGTCCAGATGACCACTCCTCGTGCCTGGGGACATGACCCTTTGTGGTGGTCAGCCAGGCTTGCCTCCCAGCTCCCTGTGGGTGCTAATGGCTCTGGACCCACTCAGGGAAGTTCTCCCCGGCCAGCAGGTGGGCCAGCCTGGAGCAGAGGGATGGTGGTTCTCTCGGTCTGTACCTCCCTGTGTGCCACTGTCCACACCCCTGGTGGGCATCACGTCCAATGAGAATCCCTTGATCTCCCCGTCCTGGTACTGCCCAAGAATCACTGAAGACCCTGTACAATCACTCACCCCCTGGGGACCACAGGCCCGGTCATTCTGTCCCCTTCCCTTATCTTGTTTCTTGCCATAGGGGTGAGTTCAATCCAACCAACTCTGCCTCTTCCCGGAAGTCCACTCTTGTATGTTTTATAATCTTTTGTTTCAACCTGGGCATTGTGATACTTCGTGTTGCATCTAGAATTGAGATGCTGAGGCATCTGTTCCTTGAGCTTGCCCCTAGTGTTGTAACAGAGAGGTCCTTGAATGCCAGGCAGGAGCTTACAAAACAATGAAAACAAAACAAAACACTTTTCTCAGTCTCTGCACATCGGCCTGTGTAAGCGCTCTCCCTCAGGATTTATCCACACACTGAGTTTAGAGACCAGCTGGAGTCCAAGCATAGGACTCGCTGGTCCTTTCTGTGTATGTGTCTTGTCCTGGGCATGCTCGTGTGCTGCCAGGAGTGCCCTGATTACGGACCCCGAGGGACTGCGTCCCCATTGCGCCTGGTGCCACACTGTCCCACAGCCAGCCGTCCTTTGCCCAGGCAGCTGCAATGTAACTGTTCTCCACCAGGGCTCTGTCGTAGAGCCCGCTGAGCGGGACAGCGCTGGGACAGCCAGCCGGCAGTGATGCTCCAGGCCGGTCCTGCAGGTCTCCACGGGACAGTGATGCAGACGTACCCGCACCAGCCAGTGTGCAGGACTGGCAACAGCACCTGCTCTGGGGGCATGGTTAGGCGCACACCCAGCGGGCGGGGGGGCAGGGGGCGGCAAGGGCACACAAGGATGTGTTCCTGCAGTTCTCACGGGGCCTTTCCGAAAGTTCTGTGCTCACCCTGTGACTGCAAGCCTTTCGCTGTTCTCTGGAGCTTCTGGAAAGGTTTCTGCCGGTTCTTGGTGGTTGTTTAAAGATTCTGGGGGTGGGGACGCCTTCAGCGTCTCGCTCCTTCCTGGCTGAGGTGCTCATGGTCTCTTTTAATGGGCTGGTTTCACCTTTTTAGTCTTGGTCAGAATTTTCTGGAATATACATGTTTTTTCTGACTTCTTTTAGTCTTATGTTGTAAAGTTTCAAAAAAATTTAAAATGCATTTAAAATGTCATTTTGTGGAATTTGTAGATTTATTTAGAAACAGTTGGTATTTCAGAACGCTGCAGCTTCCTGTACAAGAACGAGGCACATCTTTCAACATATCTGACATTTTCTACGCTCCTCAGTGGCCTCGGTGTTTTTCCTAGACAGGTCTTATGCATTTCTTGCTCACTGATTCCTGGCAATTTTGTCTTTTTGGTTGCTGTCATTATGGCCTCTTTCCTCTTATTTGATTTTCTGCTTTTTTATTGCTTGCATTTACATAAACAATGGATGTACTGTATACTGATTTTTTAATTAGCTACATTCTGAATTCTCTAGTGGTTTTTCATCTTATCCAGTGGATTTTCTTGGGGTTTCCAGGACCATAATTGTGCCAACTGCAAACATTAAAAAATAAAAATAAAAAAAACTTCCTCCTCTTCTCTTGTACATTTATTTTGTTCTCCTCTCAGTGCATTAACTCCACGAGATGATGGTAACTGACATTCCCCAGTTGCGGTGCCGCGCTCCCCCCTTAGCTCCTGGTTTTGGTGTCTGCTCCTTCACCCTTAAGCATCACCTCAGGCCGACCAGTAACCAAGGATGAGAAACAAAGAAGAGTTCCATTCTCTCTGCTAAAGCATTGAGGTACACCACGCATGAAAAGCAGAAAAGGGACAGAAACACAAGGATGGTGACATTAACTGCCCTGACAAATGAGGGAGGCAAATAAACAGAAGCGGGTGACATTTGAAATCGATGATGATGTTGCTACTCAGCGAACAGAATGGCTTTTACTTCCCCATCGCCAGCTTTGTGGCTGCTGCTCTTTAGGAAAGATAGGGATGCGCCACCTTCTGCTACTAGCTCCACATTTTGGTTGATTACTATTTCTAAACTGATAATCTTTGTTCTAGTTTGTTAGCTTCCAGAGCACAATATACCAGAAATGGAATGGCTTTTAAAAAGGGGAATTTAATACATTGCTAGTTTACATTTCTAAGGCCAAGAAAATGTCCCAATTAAAACAAGTCAATAGAAATGTCCAATCAAAAGTATCCATCCAGTGAAAGATACCTGGTTCAAGAAGGCCGATGAAGTTCAGGGTTTCTCTCTCAAGTGAGAAGGCACATGGCAAACACAGTCAGGGCTGCTCTCTCTCATCTGGAAGGACACATGGCGAACACGGTGTCATCTGCTAGCTTTCTCTCCTGGCTTCCGGTTTCATGAAACTCCCTGGGAGGCATTTTCCTTCTTCATCTCTAAAGGTCATTGGCTAGTGGACTCTTTGCTTCCTGGTGCTGCAGCATTCTCTGCTCTCTCCGAATCTCCTTCATTCTCCAGAATGTTTCCTCTTTTATAGGACTCCAGAAACTTATCGAGACCCACCCAAATGGGTGGAGACATGTTGTCACCTAATCCAGCTTAACAACCACTCTTGATTAAATCACATCTCCAGGGAGATGATCTGATTACAGTTTCAAACATACAGTATTGAATAGGGATTATTCTGCCTTTGTGAAATGGGACTTAGATTAAAATATGGTTTTTCTAGAGTCCATGCATCCTTTCAAACCAGCACAATCTTTATGGCGTTTTCCTCCACACCCATATCCCTCATATTCCCATACATTTGTTTATTTATTGCTTGAACCCTTTCATAGGGGTTTTCTGGTCATCGCTCACCTGTCCATCAGGCGTTTTTCTTTTCATGGCACCTTCGAGGTTCTCTGTCCTCTGTTCTCACATGCTTAAAATTTCCCTCCCAGGATGTGGAGTGGAGTTGTGGGAATTCAGGCTCTGTAGGCTGGCTGCTTAGGTTTGGATTCTAGCTCTGCTTCTGCCTGTGTGACCTTGATCAAAGCGCTTAACTTCTCTGTGCTTGTTTCCTCATCTTTGAAAGAGGGCTACCTACGGTGCTGCTTATTCTGCTTGTTGAGCACCCCTCCCACACACCCACCTCTGGTCTACACTCAGCCCTGTCCTGTCCCACCTGCCCCAGGAGGCTGGCCCTTGCACGTGCTTCTTCTGAGCACTGGCCCTCTGGCCTCCGGAGGATTTGGCCAATCAGAGGCATTTGCCGGAGACCTGAGGGTGGATTAGAGAGGTAGCCTCCCCCCTGTGCCCTTCCTGCCCTGGGACCACATGTTGGCCACTTCCTGTTCCCTCTTTTACAGCAAATGTGGTCTGGGAAGGGGCTGCGAGCTCCTCATCGGTCTCTACTCAAAGGAAACACAAGCTGCTGTGCTTCGATGGCCTGGAGGTTTATATCAGGTGTCTCAACCTGAGCATAAATTGCTGTCTGTAGAATGCATGTTTATTGCTGATTTTATGAGAAAGGATTTAACAAACAGCTTTCAGCACATGCCTAGTTTATTTGGAAGGGCTATTCTAGAATGGCATTTGGAACTTAGAACAATCAGCTTAGACACTGGACTCCCTTTTGCAAAAAAATCGCTAAGGAATAATCTGTTCATTTCATTCTGAACCCTGGATGAAGGGAAACCAATTCACAGCAGCTAGGAGTGTGCCCCCGGGGAGAAAGCTCACATCAGTTCAGCCCCAGGCGAGCTGGGGCCCACTCTGTGTTGTGCATAGGACGCAGCTGCCACGCTCACACACCTTGCACACCTCACTCCAAGGAATATATACTTTATGTATGTTCACTCCAAGGATCATATACTTTAAAAAGTTGCATGCTAATTTAATTGCTTCTCGAAAGGAACAGCCACGGAGCACGCTCACCAGGACCCCGGGCGATTCAGGGTCTTTTGGGGACCCCAGCATCCCATCCCCCTCTCGTTCTGCCCCGACAGCCTGGGGACTGTGAGAACGTCTCCCCTCTCCCCTTGGAGTAAATCTCAGCTTTGGAGAAATCCTGCTCTAGTTTGGAGAATGCAGCACCTGCAGGGATGCGGAAAGCAGCTAAGGGGGTCTCCTGTGCACGGCGAGCCCCTCCCAGCAGGCACCCGGTTCTCTGTCCACACTCCAGAGGCTCGGAGCACCCAGGGGCCAGCGTGGCTTTGTTTGCAGCTCCTCACAGGGACCTGCTCCAGAGATGTGGGCTGACCGGAGTGGATGGTCCCGGGAGCGTGGGCTGAGTGGGCTGTCTCTTCAACACTGTGCTTTGAGGATCAAAGTTGCATAAGATTGTTTCAATCCTTAAGGGACACAAAATCCAATTAGCAGAATAAAGCTTGAGGATGTACAGAGGAAAGCAGATCTTGGGTTAAAATAGTCAAGTTTTCTAAGGAAAATAGATCTTATTAAATGAAAGACAGTTTTATCTGACAGAGAAACTTGATGGATTTTCATATACAAATGTGGCCGTGATGCTGAGTTTGAGAGTGATGATGTAGCTGCTCTACCAAACAAAGTGGCGAAATTTGGGGTTTGTAGAGGATGTTCAGGAGACGGGGAGGCTGAGGATGGCGGGAGGGTGGGAGGAAGGAGGAAGAGCAGCCAATGAGGGGCCCAGGGCTCCAGCTGGGTGGGATGGCCAGTGAGCCCCCAGTGCTAGCCCAGACCCGAGACTGCGTTGCTGTGTTTTCATTCCTGTGATGCAGACGCCGTCTCTCTGTCTACCAGTTACTCGGTGCTGTGCTGAATGCACAGCTGCCACCACAGTAGACAGATTCCAGGTAGAGCACACACAAATGCCGAAATAGCCATGTGTACACACGTGTGCATGCACAGATGCACATGTCTACACACATGTACACACGTATGTATGTGCACACGTAGTCACACACCATAAACACATGCATGTGTTAGCATAGATACATGTACTTACAGATACACACATGTATGTTTATGAATGTATATACATGCATAATAAACACACATGCACAGAAATAAACACACATGTGCATCATGCATGCACACCCATCCATACACACCTGAGCACACACATAAATATGCACACAATACACACACGCACACATGCATACATGCACGCATGCACACATGTAAATGTGGGGGACCAAGTTCCATTTTTACATCAATATTGTGCAAAACAGTAAGCAGATGGCTATTTTGTAACTTTGCTGTAAATCTCTCATCTTTTCCAAGCTTTTGGCAAAGTCTGTCAATTGCACAGAGCCTTAGCGTGGGGTGGCTTTCACTGCCAGCAAGGACTGTAGCACAAAAGGACCCCAGGACTCCTGTGGACTCTGGTCTGGCAGCAGAGTTGGGTCTTAATGGGTGGGTGGGCTCTGGCTGACCTTGGAGCTACAGCTATCTGGAGAAGAGAAATTGAAATGGCCACATGATACATAAAAATGTCAGATGAGTGGCAGATAGGATAGATAGTGGAGAAGCTGAAGGGAGGAGCTGGGGCAGACGGGAAGGTCTCTCGAAAGAACCAGAACTCAGTGTGGATCTCAGGAAACACAGAGGCGAGTTTCCTTTAAGGGATCATTGTCCATTCCATGTCTCTGTCTTCAACGTGGTCCGGGTGCCTGGAGTAGGTCGGCTCGGCACTAGCCTGTCCAGGCGCGGGCATCAGGACTGAGTCTCGTCCTCAGGAGCAGGAGACCGAAGCGTGGAAGCCGCTTCGGGACAGCAGGGACCACCCCTCACTGTCATTCCTCACGTGGAAACGGGCCGGCTTGCCTCCCCTCCATGCTTCAGGGGAGGACCCTGCTGGGAACTGGGCCTTGAAGGACGCAGGGACGGCCGAGGGGAGGGGCGACACCTGGGGCCAGGTGGGGAGGGTGTGCAGGCAGCATCTGCAGACAGAGGAGCCCTCGCAGGTTCTCGGGAAGGGAGGTGCGATAGGATTTATCGGGGAAGAGTGCTAAACGGGAGGAATGGCCGAAAGGACGGGGAGGGAGCCTCTGCTGGCCAGCGTTTGTGTGGCCTGGGCTGTGCGTGGCATCTGAGAACTGTGCATTTTGCGGTCCTGAGGGGACGGCACTGCTGATGCCCATCTCAGAGAGGAGGGTGGGGTGGGGGGCAGAACGTAAGCCAGCTGCGGGTCCCCAGCAAAGCAGCTGCGTCCTGGCTCGGGCCATGTGGCGGGCTGCAGAGTCCTTTCTCCCCAGCGTGGCCAGGCACTGCCTCTCCACCTGCCACAGCCGCGCACGAGGCAGGGACCACGGGGTTGTCACAGTGGGCAATGCGAGCAGGGGTCGTCAAACAGCTGCAGGGAGTGGGGGGAGGGGCCAGAGGCCCGCGCTCTTGTCTGGAGGGTGGCAAGACAGTTACCCGGAGGGACCCGATGCCCTGTGCAGGGCCACAGAGACGACACGCACGGGGCTCTCAGGCAGCGCCTCACCAGGCCGAGCCCCTGACACAAGCTCCTCCTTCCTTACTGCACAAACCTCGACTCATGGAAACAAAATGCCAGTGCCTCAAACTTCTGGATTAAATGCAGATCTGTGGCTCATAACACAGAAATCCCACTGCAACGGGCAGGTTCGGCTCCCCTTGGCTTGGGAAGGCGGGGGCGGGGGCGGGGTGACCTCTTGGGTGTCCTCCCGGGTGGTCCTCTCGTGTGGTCCTCTCGGGTGGTCCTCTCGGGTGTTCCTCCTGGGTGGTCCTCCTGGGTGGTCCTCTCAGGTGTCCTCTCGTGTGGTCCTCTCAGGTGGTCCTCTCGGGTGGTCCTCTCAGGTGGTCCTCTCGGGTAGTCCTCTCAGTTGGTCCTCCCAGGTGTCCTCTCGGGTGGTCCTCCCGGGTGGTCCTCTCGGGTGGTCCTCCCAGGTGTCCTCTCGGGTGGTCCTCCCAGGTGTCCTCTCGGGTGGTCCTCTCGGGTAGTCTTCTCGGGTGGTCCTCTTGGGTGTCCTCCCGGGTGGTCCTCTCAGGCATGCCGCTGCCTCGGGACGGAGCAAGGTGGGCTCAGATGGGACGGGGGCAGCAGCAGGTAATAGCTCCTATGGCTGTTCCTGGAGTAAGCCCATTTTAGCTGCTGTGCAGACAGATGGCTGGATGTCATGGTGTAGTAGAAATAAAGGTGCCTCTCGCTGGTTGAAAGCCTGGCACAGCTCCCAGCTCTTCCCCAGAGAAAGGTCCGTGGCACGGCTGGGGGCTGGTGACTAGCGCCGCGTCTGCTCCTCGTTTTGCGCCTTCTGAATGTCTGTACCACAGCCACTGCCACTCGGGACAGGACGGCTCGGCGACCTCCACGGGTGGCTGTTCCCCGCGGGCTTCCGGGGCTGCTGCTGCACTTAGGGGGGCCTCCGCGGAGCCCTGCGCGCCCACGCGGGCCTCGTGTTTTCTGCTCCCTGGTCTTAGCTCTTTCGCTCACTCAGCCTTTGCTCAGTGGGTTCTGATGCTCGCCCAGCTTCAGGTCTCCTCACCCACCCACAGCACAGGCTGCGCAGACAGACAGATGGACGGATGCACACAGAGCAGGCGGCTCAGCCTGATGGGATGGGTGAGAAACAGTGTGGAAAATGGCCCCTTTGGTTTTCGCGCTGGTGTATGATGTGCAGACACACATATGACAACCGGAGAGAAAGATGTGACATCAAATTGCATCAACTATTTCAGGAGAGGAGTCAAGAGTAAAACCTTCTCGCTGGGACATTTGAAGAACAGCACAAGGTGGTGGTATTTCTATATAATACTGTCATTAGTAGCTATTGGTATTGAATCTTATCCCATCACGCCATTTACAGATGAAAGTGCTAAGCGCTTTCTAGTTTTCAATATTTATGAGTGGGTGGTCATGTTACCCCTGTTTTCCGGATAAAGAGCCCACATGCCTCTGCAGGGTCACCTAGTAAAGGCCCTGGGCCAGGGCTCTGAGGGTGGCGCTCACTGTGCCTGCTGCCCCCACACCTTAGGGCCAGCGTGTCCGCCCGCAGGGTGTCGAGAGACCAGCTGAGTCCCCACACTCGGCGCTGTGCCCAGAATTCATCCCAGCTGAGGTCCCCACATCTGGACTTGGCCATTTACTGATTACATGAGCTTGAGGAAGGTAAATTAAATGACCAGGTAGAAAAAACCGTGAAAAACAAGCTGGCTCTGAACGAATATATTTAAATCTATTTCCTTCAATCAAATTCCACACCCAATTATTAACTGAATATCTGTAGTATGTGATTTTATTGTGCCAACACAATAGCAGAGTAAATATAAACAAACACACCGCCGTGCTAGGGGAGCGAGCAAAAGGGAGAAAGCGGCCGCCACCGGTTTTGCTTGTCCGCAAGTTATGTCTGTTCAGATACCTTCTGGCACAGCGACTCAGAACAAAACACAACATAAACCGAAGTGACAAGGCACTGGCTAACCCTTTTAATTTGGGGCAACAGTTCAGAGAATGGAATGAGTCGAATCAACGCACAACGGGTGTATTTGGCTCTTTGGGGAAGAAAAGCAGAGACTGCCAGTGTGACTGAACGAGGGAGTACACGAACTGCAGAGCAAAAGACGAGGGAATCCGGGATTGCAATATGCTGGGGATTAGGAGCTCATGTGATTGGTACAAGCTTCACGGGGAAAGATGTGAATGCTGAAAATGCTGCTCATTTTTCTCAGTGTTGAATGAGTCTCACTTGTGTGGGGCTCTGGGCGCAGGGCGCGGGTGGGGGCACCGGTGAGGAAGCCCCACTGCAGGGTCCCCACTCCCCGTGGCTCGTGCTCAGGCCTGAGGGGTCCACCAGGGAACCCACCTTCGGGGGTGTGGGTCAGCCCGGGGCTTCTCCTCGGGGTCTCCAGCCCATGGGTGAGTCTTGGCGTCTGCCACGGGTGCCCACAGTTGGCCTCCCTCGGAGCAGCAGGACACGCTGACCGCCGCCCACTCCTCACCAGCTCCCTCAAGTCTGCTGCCCAGACCCTCCAGCGTCCCGAGGGGCCATTCCCCGGGCCCTCCAAGGAGGACGGACCTCATGCTTGGTCCTGGGACTCACCCCTTATCTGTTTTCGTGGGTACGGACAAGGCTCGGGAGAATAGGGCTCAGTGTCTCCTGGCATCTGCTTCCCAGATGTCCCCCAACACCAGGGCCCGGACGTGGTGACTGCCCCCAGGACTCACAAATCAAATTCCCCTCAGCTTTCAAAATGTGGTTTCCACAAGGATTAAAAGAAAATTCTCTCTAGAATTGATTGTAGCTTTTAAAGCATCTCTGGGTTTAAGAGTCTCTGGATTCTTGGGTTCCTTCCTGCTTGAGGCAATGAGTAAAGCAATGTGGTAGAAGAGGCCACAGGACTACTGCAGGCCGTGGAAATCTTGGTAATCATGTTGAATTTTGTCCTGTGTGATGGTTAAGCTCATGTGTCAACTTTGGCCAGGCAATGGTGCCTGGTTTTTGGGTCCTGACCTGCTACTGTGAGGACAGTTCATGGACTTAAATCGTCAGCTGATGCATCTGAGGTGCGGTGAGGCCTCCGGCAGGGAGAGAGTCCCACCCAACCAGCCGAAGGCCGTCGCAGAGAAGTGGAGACATCAACACTCAGAAGGGCATTTTCCTCTCCACGTCACCCAGCCAGCTTCTCCCGGGCAATCATGGAGTTCATCGGAGTTCCAGTGGGCAGCCTGTGCTATGGAATTTGGACTTGTGTGTCTCTACAATTGTGTGAGACAATTTTATAAAAATTTCATGATGTTTGCAGATATCTCCTGTCGGTTCTGCTTCCTGAGAGAACCCCAGCCACCGCACACTGCCACGTTGTCAGTACATTGCTAGTCTGGTAGAAGAACATATAAAAAGGGAGACACCCTCCTTAGAACAGAACGAGTGTACAAAAAGAATGGAATGAAGGATGTAAAAAGATAGAAAAAAAGGGGAGAAAAATACAGAAAATAGAATATGCAATTAACGTTTAATGTTTTCTAAGCCATTCCATGAACTGTGTCAAGGTTTTTAATAGGAACCCAGAGCCTAGTATTGCATGTCATGCGAAGTTTAATCGGCGAAACGTAACAGAGCACTGGGGGCTTGAAAAAGAACCAACATCTGGCTGAGCTTATCTTCTAGCGCATGTCAGTGTTTCCTCTGCAGACCCCACTGACCTGTGAGGCTACAAATTACCCATTGCATTAATGAGCATCTCTGTATCAAGGACAGGTTGTAACAAAGTCTCAGGATGGGAATGGTAGAATTTTCCCAAAACACTTGTGATACTTTTAAATGAGAAAACTGAATCTAGAGTAACACTTACTTTGCATTATTAAAGAAACAAGGTTAAGTAGTGTTTTGCTTTGTTAAATGCTTCTGGGATGCTACATACCAGAAATGGATTGAGTTTTATAAGTGAATTTATTAAGTTACAAGTCTACAGTTCTAAGGTCATAAAAATGTTCAAACTAAGGCATCCAGGGAAAGATGCCTTGACTCAAGAAAGGCTGATGGGTCAGGAACACCTCAGCTGGGGAGGCATGTGGCTGGCATCTGCCTGTCTTTGGCTTCTGGTTTCAAACAGTTTTTCTGGAGGCATTTTTCCTTCAGCATTTCCAAATGTCTCTATCTGTGCCGGCTCTCAAGCAACTGTTCTTCAAGAGTCCCCCCTTTGGGTGGAGTTACATCTCCATCAAATCAAAAGGAACACCCACAATTGTTTCCATGGAAACAACCCAAAGTTTCCACCCCACAACATTGAATCAGAATTAAAGGGAACATGGTTGCCCCACATGATTGGCTCGGAACAAGGACATGGCTTTTCTGGGTTCAGAACAGCTTCAAACCGGCACAAGTGGCATTTCCCACCACAACAGAAATGAGTCAGATCTTTGGTGCCCATGCAGGTGCCCACCTGCCCGTGGGTGGGGCTTATTTGGCAGCCGGCCCTGCCAGCCCCCATGCCCCTTGCCCCTGTAGAGGTCCATGCTAAGACGCTCCCTCCTCCTTCCCAAGAATCTGACTCATCCTGTGGCTGGCCACTGCCTAGATGGCAGGCCAGTGTATTTCTCATAGGAGGGGAAGAATTCGAAGAGGAGGGAAAAAAACTCTGCTCAAGGTCACCGTGCAGCCTTCTCATCATTTCCCGAGTCTCAAAAGATTCATGGTCCAGAACAGAGGTTCTTCCCTAGACTCTATGCATCACAGGAATATGCGTGGATCAGCTTGTGGAGTGCCCCAAATCCCTGAAATAGTATAGGTTTTTGAATACGTGCATTTTTCTGGGTTGAGGGTCTATACCTTTTGTGAATTATCACAAGTATTCCTGATTCAATAAAAGGTGGAGAAGGGGTCTAGATTAAAGAGGGCAAATACATTTTATCTTGAACATTAACATAAAATTTTAAATATTAGTTTCTTGGAGTGTTGTGTTGAGAAAGACTCTGAGGTTCAGTAGAAAGGACTGATAAGCAATATCTTTCAAGGATGCATGAGATGGGGAAATATTGGCTATCCCTAACCTAAAGTGAGTTTTCCCAAAAGACTTGGCAAGCCCTGTGTTATTAAGGGGATTATCTAAGGAACATTCCCTAGGATCTAAGGAGAATATAATGCAAAAGGAATATTTTAGCTTACTCTATGGCTGTGTTGTGAATTTGTTTTTAAAGTATTTAACAATGGATTTAGGTTTTTAAATCAGTTTCCATCTTGATATTTTGTATATTGGTTCCACTTTTACTCCTTGAGCAAATTTAAGGCATGTCCAAGTGTTGTATCAAATCAAGAGGCTTTCCGTGTGGCACATTCAGTTATTAAATGCATGGACACAGTGCCTGGTTAGTTTCATAGGCACCGTGGCTGTGTATTGAAAACCAGAATTTGTCTCCCTGTACCTGAGAAAAAGATGTGGGTGGAACAGGAAACAATGAAGCCAGCATGATGACTCGCTGCAGAAACGCCCTCCGCTCTTCCAGCTGCTCACGGACTGTCTGCTGGGCACAGAGGTCTCCGGGGACCTCGCACACACCTCTGCACTCCGGGTCTCTCGTACACACCTCCACACTCCGGGTCCCTCGCACGCACGTCCGCGCTCTGGGCCCCTGGATGCTGGGAGAAGCCAGGTCTCGAGGAGGGGAGGAGACTGGAGGAGGCCCGCGCATGGACACACCTTCACGCGTGCGGGGCTTTGGCAGCAGCTCCACACAGCCTCCGTGTCCTTCCTGCTTCTCAGGGCGCAGTCGGAAACCAGGGAAGCCCTGAGGAGGAGACCCGAGGAGAGGCGGCTGCACGCGTGGGAGGCCTGGCTCAGTGCTGGCTCGAATGGGACTGGGTCCTGCCTCCAGGGCCCTCACCACCTCGGGGAAGACCTTCCGTGGCCTGCGGGCACCTCCAGCAGGAGAAGGCTTCCCAGGCGTGGTGAGAGCTGCATGTGGACTGCTCTTGGGGTGCGGGAGAGGGACCACAGGAGACAGCCGCGGCCGCCTTCACTGTCAGGTGGGCTGGGGCCGGGTCCCTCGGGGCGGTGGTCCCGGAGCGCTGTGCTTGGGGCAGGGCAGCAGGGAGCTCAGCGCCCACCTGCTGCCTTCGGCAAGGCCAGACCTGCCTGTTTGAGGAGTTGCAGGTATTTGGCATGATTTGCTGTGGGTTTAATGCAGAGGTTTTCATGGCAGAAGGTGTTCATGGCTCATTGTCTTAGAAAACTATCATGATATTCTTATTTTCACTGGAGCCGATCAATTCAATGTAGAAAAGCATAGGTTGGGGACACACACGTCTCCGTGGGGGGGCAGCGCAGGGTAGAGGGGCAGCTGCGGTGGGGAGGGGAGGGAGTAGGTTTTCTTTACTAAAAGGGTATTTTCCAGGTATTGGAAAGGACCCCAGCTGAACGGTCACCAATAGCAAGAGTAACAAGATGACATGAGCACAGTTCTCAAAAGGAGCCTGTGACAACATAACTTCACGAGTAAATCCTAACTGGTAAGAATGGGCTGCTGGACGCTGGACGCTGAACACCAGGCCTGCAGCAGGGCATCTGGGAGGCCTCTGGCCTCGCACGGAGATCCGACCCTGCCCTGGCAGCAGACCGAGGCCCTGCTGGTCATTCTCGGGATGCCGGGTGTGGGGGTGAGGGGCTGGGGCTCAGAGCCCCCACCCCGCCACGCCGGGCCCTTCATCCCCTCCCTGCTCAGGCTGGGCCCACCCCGGATTGAATGCTCAGGAGGGCTCTGGGCACTGGCGGAAGTGTCTGGATCGGGGCTCCTTGTGGCAGCCTTGGGGGGCTGGCAACCCCCAGGTGGCCCCCCTCCCCAGCACGCAGGCCACACCCAGGTTCTCCACTGCGGACACGCGGCAGGGCCTTTCCACCACTCGCCGACCCTCGTGGGACCAGCTCCTCTCTGCTCTCCCCGTGTCTGCACCCTGAGTGAGCCCCAGGAGTTCCAGGAACAGCTGAACTCCAACTGTGGCTCTTGGTATTCGATGCTATCCCTGAGGTCCTGGGGATATTTGGATGTGGGGTGGATTCCAAATGAAAGGCTGCATCAGGCAGTTCAGAGAAAATAACTGTGCCCCTATTTAAAGTTAACATGTGAAGTTTCATAACATGGTTTTCTTCATTCAATGCATTGGGCTTCAAAAATTGAAATGACATCCTAAGGGTAAATTACTGTAATTGTATTCATAACAGCTGGGAGTTGTATATTTTTGTTCCTACGAGTTTTAAAAATATGTGAGGCCCTTGGGTTCAATCATAAGTCCACTCGTTTCACATTTTCCCGTGTCAGCTGACAGCTGTGGGAAGACAGGCAGAATTTGCAAGCGGCAAGGATGCTGGGCTTAAAAGCACTGAATCATTTCCTCTCACAAAAGAACCCTATTGGAAGGTGGAAGAAGACTTTTTTCACCTTTTTTTTTCTTTATTAGAGAAGTTTTAGGTTTACAGAACAATCGTGCATTAAATACAGGATTCCCACGCAGCACCCTCCACCCTACTCTGCCCTGGAGTGGAGTGTTTCATACGATTGGTGAGAGCACGTTTCTACATCTGTGCCCTTAACTAAAGCCCATGTTTGACTTCGGGTGCCCTGTTTGTACAGTGCAGTTCCCCGGACTTTTAAACGTGTTTATTCTGTCACCGCATATATGATCTTCTCTCCCCTTTTAACCGCATTCAGCTACATGCCTCAGTGTGTGATCGGCACTCACAGAGCTGGGCCGCCGTCGCCAGCACCCACTGCCTCAGCTTTCCATCGTCCCGCACGGGAGCCCGTGCCCCTCCGCCGGGACTCCCCATTCCCCACCCCACCCCGTCCCCAGCAACCGGTACTCTGGATTCTGACTCCATGGCTTTGCTTGAATTGTTTCAAATCGGAGAGCTCACACAGTGTTTGTCGTCTTGTGTCTGACTCATTTCACATGCTGTGTTCAGGGCCCCTGTGTGCTGTCGCTGCATCAGGACTCCACTCTGATGTATGGCTGATTGATAGTCCATTAATGCATACACCACATTTGATTTATCCGTTTATTAGTCAACGGGCCCCTGGGTTGCTTCCATCTTTTGGCAATTGTGAAAAATGCTGCTGTGAACATTGGTGTGCAAATGCGTTTGGGTCCCTGCTTTCACTTCTTTTTGGGTATAAGCTTAGCAGATGGACTGCCAGGTCATGCGATAATCTAAACTTAGCTTCCTGAGGACACGCCAAACCGCCCTCCACAGCGGCTGTGCCATCTGACATCCTGTCCAGCAGGGACTGAGTGCTCCTGTTTCCCCACATCCTCTCCAACATTTGTGGTTTTCCATTTTTTTAATAGAAGCCATTCTAGTGGGTACACATGGTTATCTCGTGGGTTATTTTTTAACTTTTTAAAACATTTTTAAATTATAAAATACAGCTTATATATAAAAAGTAAACAAATAATTTTATAAAAGGGGCAATAATTTTCAGAGTACACTTAAGTAGTTACAAAACAGTTTTCAAAGTCTGGTATGGGTCATGATTCCACAACTTCAGGTTTTACCATCTGGCTGCTCCAAAATGCAGGAGAGTGAGAGAAACGTCAATACAGAGATGCAGTGTCATGCTCCCCTGTGACCCCATCTCCTGTCACAGCCCCTGTACATCCTCCCACTCTCTAGGGGTCTGTGGTTAGGGTTAGGGTCTCAGGTGGGGAGGGCAGAGCAGAGACAGGTGGGGGAGGGCAGAGCGTGGACAGGTGGGGGAGGGCAGCAGGTCTGGGCAGCGTGCAGGGCCCTCAGCACCTTTCGGGATCTGAGGTCGATGTTCTCCCCCCGAGAACACGCACATTTTGTCCTGTTGTCTAAGTTCTAGATGAAAACTCTGTAGCACTGGAACCTGTTGAAAATTAATGCAGTGAAATATTTTTTTTTAATTTAAAAATCACTCCCAATTTTAAAAGTGCAAAAAACCCAACCGAGTGTAGAAATGCGTAGTCGATGCATAGCGTGATTCTCCTCCGTGGACATGAGGATGGGCAGCCGGCAGGGCCCTCCCCCTCCACTCCACCCTCTGCCCTGTGCCCCCATCCAGCTCCCAGGGCCGTGCTACCTCCTCGGACGCGGAGCTCAGGACGCGACCGCTGGCAGGCCGGATTGGGACTGCGCTTCCTTGGGGACATTTAGGCAGAGCAGTGGAGGGTTGATACTGCTGGAGGGAGCGTGCATGCAGCCCCAGGACGGGCCTTTCGCTCACAGGCTCGCTCCTGAGACGGGCTGCGGGGAGGTGGGCCTGTCCCCTGGGGGGTCTCTGTGGCTGTGCCTCACTCTGGGGGCCTGGGGCGGAGCGTGCGACCCCACTGTGACCTGGAAGGGGTCCCTGCGGGCAGCAGGCTCAGAGCTGTGTCCACCCCTCCCCCCACCTCCAGGGACTCGGCTGACCTGGACCCGCACCCCTGAGCCCAGGCAAGGGTGACATAGGTGCTCAGGGCGCCCCAAAGAGGAAGCTGCCTTCCTTCTGGATTCCTCAGGTGTGAGCTGGGGCAGAGGGAAGGACTCGCCCTTTTCACTTTGTAAAGCTGCCACAATCTGCCACACCAGAAATGGAATGGCTTTTATAAAGGGAATTCATTAAGTTGCAGATTTACAGTTCTAAGGCCATGAAAATGGGCATAGCTCAAAGACCCCTACAGATTGGGAGACGGATGAAAGGAGAAGGAGGAGTTATAACAGAGAAGTAGGATTTAGCAAATGAGCGTGACTGCTGAATCATTGTACTGATGTTTCTTTTAGTCTCCAGTGTCTTGGAGCCGCTAGAAGGCAAAACCTAAAATTGTGGAACCGTAACCCATACCAAACTCTGAAATCTGTTCCATAACTACTTGTAACAATGCATTTGAAATTTATTTCTTTTTGCATATATGTGATATTTCACAATGAAAAATATTTAGAAAAAACAAAAACGGGTTCTAACTTGTTGTCTGTGTCCTTCATTCTCACCTTGTCTATTTCCTCCAGGACTCAGCACATCTAACCTCCATCTCTGCAAACACGAGGTCCCTTTTACTATTAAACACTAAATTCTGCTCTCCACCTCGAACCTTTTAAAGCCACATTTTGATATTAATGGCAATAACAACTCGTGTCACTTATTACATATTTCCTGGTCAACGCTGTCACCTCTGCCACTTGTTTTTGTTCTCAGAAAATCTGGAGCAGTCGGCGTCAGTCCCCTGTTACAGCTGAGGGGGGAAGGGAGCAGCTGCGCGGATGTGAGCCCGGCCGTCCCCGCTGTGGCCCTCCTGCGGAGGCCACCAGGCTCCGTCCCCCCGCGGCCGTGCTGGGCCAGGGCCACGCCTCACTCCCGGCCTCACCCCCCACCCCGGTCCCCGCGCTTCTGCTTCTCTGCCCAGGAGCACCTGTGCTGTGTCCAGGGTGCCACTCGGGGTGTCTGCAGCTTACACGTCCCACGGCAGGCCCAGGTGGCATTTGTAACCCCCGACACATGGGGGTTCGCAGCCGGGAGGAGGCTGGACCTCTCAGCCCCTTCCAGCCTGCTTGTTCCGTGACTGAACACTGCTCCCTTCCACGTCCCACGCTGGGGCTCCCCGGACTCCTCCTCATCCTCACAGCTCAAGAGGAGGTTCCGTGTCCTTCTGCTTTCTACAGTCCACCCCACATACTTCTCAGACTTTGGCCATCGTTCTCCTGCATGGTTGCCCTGGTCCTCTTCCTGGACCCTGCCCTGATCTCCCTTATCTCCCCTCACCAACCCATCCTTGGAACCGTTAGCAGGAGTTTACAAAAATAAGAATCCGACTATGTCATGGTAGACAGGAGTAGTGGCACGTTCAAAGCTGGGCATGTACTGAAAGCCACGCGATCCTGCCACTGGGTGGATGAAGCGGAGGTGCTGGGTGCAAACCAAAAGGCATATTGGAGGCTGGCTCTGGCCAGGGGCCAGCTGACTGCTCTGCTGAGGGTGGCGTGTGGATCAGCCTCTGTCCCTGCTCTTTCTTGTCAACGCTATAACTCAAGCTGCTCCAGGGAATGCCATGTCTCGGGTTGGCGTAAGCAGTGGGGATTTATTCTCTCACAGTTTTGAGGTCAGGAAAATGTGCAAATCAAGGCACCATCCGGGTGGAGCTTTTTCCTGAAGACCAGCTGCCGGCGATCCTTGGCCCCTCTGCCATCCGGCAAGGAACGTGGCGGCATCTGCGGGTCTCGCCCTCCTCTTCTGATTTCAGCTTCTGGTTCCGTGGCCTTCTCTCCCTGCCTGAATCTCATTCTCTTCTGAAGGGCTCCAGCTGGGTGAAGGACAACAGCAGGGGGCCCCTTGGGCTTGGACACCTGCTGTCCCCAAAGGCTAGGCCAGTCTAAGCCAGGTGAGAATGACCCTCCCGCCTCTCTGCTCCCAGCACTCCCCCAGCAGTGACCGTGGGGCCTGGCCACAGGAGAGAGGATTGGATGCTCTATTTGCAGAAGCTTTAGGAAGTTCAGGGAATGCTTCCCAGGGGCAATGAGTTTTTCAGCAAAAACTTAAGAGAACAGGAGTTAGAAAATTATACAGAAAATAGAAAAAAATGCAGTGGGAAAGGAACACAGTATTAACCATCATGGCACAATCCTTATGGCTGACACACTTTCATGCACCTGAAACACCCAGGGAGAAATCCAATCGGATGCATCGTGTTGAAGCATTCACCTCCTGGCACCAAGAGAGGCCACTGAGGAGGGCTGGATGAACACACAGTCCACACTTTGTGGAAATCGCTTGCTTTTTCCAACCTTAGTAGAGTAAGAGGCAAAGTAATTTCCTTGATCTGGGACAATACCCTGCTCATCCTTATGTGCTCCTGAAGTGCCCACCCTCTGCTCTGGACCTGCAAAGGTCCCAGGAAATGTTTGTTGAGTGAATAATGCCCTGGGTGTGAGAGGAGGTTCCTGGTGGTGGGGTTTGGTGCTCAGAAGGTTTGGGCAGGCTGTGCCGTGCTTGCAGGCGGCTTCTGGGCTTATGGTCTAGCCTTCTCCAGGTTGATGCTAGACTCGGAATCTTCATGTGAAACTCTGGGACCCCACACACCACCAGGTTTCTTTCAAATCCTGGCGATGATGTTTACCAAGCCCACTTTAGAAGGTTACCACGGTAAATTTTTCTAACCGGTGTATGCCGTGTATGGAAGTTCCACACGCTCCACCAGCCTCACTTAGGTGCGCCTTAGAGACGAGCTTTACCATGCCGATTGAGAACGTCTCTAAGTTTTCTGTGTTGTCCCCGAAAGATGCAAAGGAAAGGTTCTGGTTTTGGGTGTGCTGAATGTGCTGGATTCTATTGTGATTTAGTTTGGAAATAATAAAAAGCACAGCTCTTACAGGTTCATTCAAATCGGTGAGTTTTCAGTCCCATTAGCCACAAATGCAGTTAGAGGGCAGGTTCTCCACCCCAAACGGCTCTGGCTCCTTCCCAGTAAATCCCTTCCACCCAGAGAGGCACCACCTTCGGAGCCCCCTTAGTGGACTGGGTGCTCCTGTTATCGGATGTCATGTAAATGGAATCACGTCATTTGCACTCTTTTGTATCTGGTTTCCTTTGGTGAATATAGTGCTCTTGAGATTCTACGTTGTTGGGTCTCTCCATAGTCCGGAGCTTGTCATTTCTCTCTAGTGTCCCAGACTGTGAACTTATGTTTCGCTGTTTGTCTACTGGTTTCCCAGTGTTCGACTACTGTTGATTAAGGCTGTAAGTGTAGCTATATATTTTCATTTCTTTTGGAATTGCTGGTTCATAGGCACTTTCCCCAGGAACAGAACTGCTGGGTCACAGTTCACAAGGTCTGTGTAACTTCAGAGGAAACCGCCAGACAGTTCTTTAAAGCAGTTCTATTCTCTGGGTTCTCCACAGAAGCAGAATAAATAGGAGAATATATCTACATAAAGGGATTTATTATTTATTTCACAGACTTGGCTTACACAATGGAGGGAGTGGCAAACTTGATGTCTGAAGGCTGGCAGACTGGAAACTCGGGGGGTTCACGTTGTCGTACTCGGGCGGCATCTGTTCTCTGGGAAATCTCAGCGTCTGCTCCTGTGGTTTCCAGCTGATTCCATGAGACCCAGCCGCGCTATCCAGGGTCTCTGTTTTCCTTACAGCCAGCTCATCGCAGGGGTTCCTCACATGGACAAAACATCCTCACAGCATCACCTGGACGAGCGCTGACTAAATAAGCAGGTGTTTCAGCCTGTTCAAGTGGCTGCCCCACTTTACACCCCAACAGTGAGCAGGGGTCTCTCTATGCCCTCACACCATTTGGTTTTGTTAGAGCTTTTTGTTTTAGCCGTTCTTGTGGTTGTGAAATAGCATCTCATGGTTTGGGTTGCACTTCTCCAACAGCTAACGGTTTGAACACAGTGTCATGTGCTTGGTGACCATGTGTGTATCTTCTTTTGTCTTGTGTCAAGTCTTTTGCCCATTTTCATTGGGTTGTCAATCTTTTTATTATTGAGTTATAGGAATCTTTATGTATTCTGGTTATGAATCCTTTGTCAAAAATGTGCAGTGACTATTTTTCCCAGTTTGTGGCATGGTGGGAAAAAGTCTTAATTTTGGGGAAGTCCAGATGTTTTTTATGACAAGTGATTTTAATGTCCTTTCCAGAAAGTTTATGCTTCCCCCAATGCCAGAAGACAGTCTTCTATATTTTCTTCTAGAAGTTTTCCAGTTCCCACGTTTTCATTTAACTCTATGATCCATCTTGAATTAGTTTAAGTTTGGAATAAGAAAAGGAGTCAAAGTACTTATTTTCCCTGCTTTTGCAATTAATTTTTTTTTAAGTTTTTTTTTATTAATCAAAAAAAAGAAAAGAAATTAACACAACATTTAGAAATCATTCCATTCTACACATGCACTCAGTAATTCTTAGTATCATCACATAGATGTATGATCATCATTTCTTAGTACATTTGCATCGATTTAGGAAAAGAACTAGCAAAACAGCAGAAAAAGATATAGAATGTTAATATAGAGAAGAGAATTAAAATAATAATACTAATAAAAAATAAATATATATAAAAAAAGGAAAAAGAAAAAACAAAAACAAAAGATACAAACAAACAAACAAAAAATTATATTTCAGGTGCAGCTTCATTCAGTGTTCCAACATAGTTACATTACATTTAGGTATTATTGTGCTGTCCATTTTTGAGTTTTTGTATCTAGTCCTGTTGCACAGTCTGTATCCCTTCAGCTCCAATTACCCATTATCTTACCCTGTTTCTAACTCCTGCTGGTCTCTGTTACCAATGATATATTCCAAGCTGATTCTCGAATGTAGGTTCACATCACTGGGACCATACAGTATTTGTCCTTTAGTTTTTGGCTAAACTCACTCAGCATAATGTTCTCTAGGTCCATCCATGTTATTACATGCTTCATAAGTTTAGTCTGCCTTAAAGCTGCATAATATTCCATCATAGGTATACGCCACAGTTTGTTTAGCCACTCGTCTGTTGATGGACATTTTGGCTGTTTCCATCTCTTTGCAATTGTAGATAATGCTGCTATAAACACTGGTGTGCAAATGTCCGTCTGTGTCTTTGCCCTTAAGTTCTTTGAGTAGATACCTAGCAGTGGTATTGCTGGGTCATAATCCATTCTGCCATTCTATGTCTTTTGATTGGGAAATTCAGTCCATTAACTTTTAGTGTTATTACTGTTTGGATAATATTTTCCTCTACCATTTTGGCTTTTGTATTATATATATCATAACTGATTTTCCTTCTTTCTACACTTTACTCCATACCTCTCTCTTCTGTCTTTTTGTATCTGACTCTAGTGCTCCCTTTAGTATTTCTTGCAGAGCTGGTCTCTTGGTCACAAATTCTCTCAGTGACTTTTTGTCTGAGAATGTTTTAATTTCTCCTTCATTTTTGAAGGACAATTTTGCTGGATATAGAAGTCTTGGTTGGCAGTTTTTCTCTTTTAGTAATTTAAATATATCATCCCACTGTCTTCTAGCTTCCATGGTTTCTGCTGAGAAATCTACACATAGTCTTATTGGGTTTCCCTTGTATGTGATGGATTGTTTTTCTCTTGCTGCTTTCAAGATCCTCTCTTTCTCTTTGACCTCTGACATTCTAACTACTAAGTGTCTTGGAGAACGCCTATTTGGGTCTATTCTCTTTGGGGTGCGCTGCACTTCTTGGATCTGCAAATTTAGGTCTTTCATAAGAGTTGGGAAATTTTCAGTGATAATTTCTTCCATTAGTTTTTCTCCTCCTTTTCCCTTCTCTTCTCCTTCTGGGACACCCACAACACGTATATTTGTGCGCTTCATATTGTCATTCAGTTCCCTGATCCCCTGCTCAAGTTTTTCCATTCTTTTCCCTACAGTTTCTGTTTCTTTTTGGAATTCAGATGTTCCATCCTCCAGTTCACTAATTGTAGCTTCTGTCTCTTTAGATCTACCATTGTAGGTATCCATTGTTTTTTCCATTTTTTCTTCTTTGTCCTTCACTCCCATAAGTTCTGCAATTTGTTTTTACAGATTTTCTATTTCTTCTTTTTGTTCAGCCCATGTCTTCTTCATATCCTCCCTCAATTTATTGATTTGGTTTTTGAAGAGTTTTTCCATTTCTGTTCGTATATTCAGCATTAGTTGTCTCAGCTCCTGTATCTCATTTGAACTATTGGTTTGTTCCTTTGACTGGGCCATATCTTCAATTTTCCGAGCGTCATCCATTATTTTCTGCTGGTGTCTGGGCATTTGATCAGATTTCCCTGGGTGTGGGACCGGGCTGGTTGAAAGGTTTTTCTGTGAAATCTCTGGGCTCTGTTTTTCTTTTCCTGCCCAGTAGGTGGTGCTTGTGGCACTTGTCTGTCTGCGGGGCCCACCAGTAAAAGATGCTGTGGCTCCTTTAACTTGCCAATCCGAATCTCGCAGTCGGCTCGGGAAACCGCGCGTGGAGGGGAGGTCAGAAACCGCACGTGGAGGGGGGTCGCCGGCCGCCACAGTTTGGGGGAGTGCCGGTCCAAATTGCCCAGCTGGCCCGAGACGCCAAGCGTGACGGGAGGGCCCCGCTATCCAATGTTCCCAGTCAGACCGGGGAGCCACGTGTGTGGAGGGGACCCCAGTCGCCAGCCGCCCCGGCCGGGAAAACGCGCGCCCCTCGGGTATCTCACCGCAGCGGATTCTCCCTGCCTGTTCAGCCGTTCCAGAATGGGGTACGCTGTCTTTTTGGTCTCTGTCGTGGCTCCGGGAGCTGTTTCGTATTGTTTCTGTTTCTTTAGTTGCTTTTCTGGAGGAGGAACTAAGACCCGCGCGTCTTACTAAGCCGCCATCTTCTCCGGAAGTCTGCAATTAATTTTTAAGAATAGTTTCCTTTCTCATTGAAATGAGTTGTATGTTGTTAGAAAATCAGTGTGCTTGTATATGTAGAACTATTTCTAAACTTTCTATTCTCTTCCAATGAAAGCCATAACTCAAGAACTCACTGTATTAGATTGCTATAATTTTAGAGCAAGTCTTGAAATTAGAAAATGTGTTTTCCAACTTTGGTCTTAAGTTTTAAAATTATTTTATCTATTCTATAAACTTTGGATTGCCTGGTAAATTATAAAATATTTCAGAAAAACAGATGGCGTTTTTATTAAGGTTATGTAGAATTTTTTTAGACAAATCTTGGGAGAATGGGCATCTTAAGACTTTTGAGTTTTAAATCCATTTATTAGGTCTTCCTAATTTCTTTTTATGCCATTTTGTAGGTTGTAGCATACTGGCTCTGCATGGCTGTGATGGTTTGTACTCCAGAAAAGTATGTATGTGCCCAGAAAAGTAAGTTCTCAGAGTGAATCTGTCCATGTAAGTGTGGGCCCACTGTGAGTAGGATCTTAAGACATGACCCACTTCTTGTAGGGTGGGTCATAATCTTCTTACTGGAGCCCTATATAAGAGAAGGAAATCCAGGCACCGAGGTAGAAAGCCGCCACAGAAGCAAGGAGCTGAAATCAGCAAGACCCGGAAGAGAACGGAGAGTCCAGCAGACGCCCCCACGTGCCGCCCGGTGATAGAGGAGCCCAGGGTCGCCGCAGCTGGCCTGCAGAGAGAGCCTTGGCGATATCTTGGTTTGAACGCATTCATGGCCTTGGAACTGTGACCTTGTAAATGAATAAACTCCCATGGCAAAGCCGATGCATTTCATGGTGTCTGGTTTGGGCAGCAAAGCAACCTAGAACACAGTTTTCATTAGATATGCTCCTAGCCATCTGCTTTCTCTTTTATTTTGGCTCAAAAGAATCCATTTTATTGTTAGATAAAAAAGTAAATACATAAACCTGTGCTCATTCGAAACAAATCTGTTGTTTCCAGCTCTCTTCTGAAATTCTCCACCTGTTGATTTGTTTTGCTTACCTTCCCACTTGGTCCTGACATATTTATTGTAGTTATTTTTAAATCCCTGTCTGATGATGCAAAATTTGAGCTATCTCTAGATCTGTTTTCATTATATTTTTCTTCTCTTGACCATGAGTTACATTTTCTTGCCTTTTTATGTACCTGTAATTTTTTATTGTATGTTGGGCATTGTATGCAGAGTAGAAGATGGAATAAACTGTTTTTACCACTGGAACATGGCACACTGTGGGATGGGGCAGGATCAATCTGGGACATCTGGAGATTCACCAGCTGGCCATTGGCTTCACCTGTTTTGTGGGGAGGGTCAAGGCTTTCCCATCAGCAGGGCTGGGGGCTGAGCTCTAAATACCTCCCTGTGGTTTCCCAGCCCGGCGGCAGCCTTCTCAGAGGTCAGAGCTGCGGTCCCACCTGCTTCCCCTTCCCGATTCCCCAGGGCCGCTTTGCCTGCTGGCTTCACCAGGCATCTGTGGGATTTCTCCCTGCCCAGCTGCTCTGCAGGCCCAGGTGAGGGCGGAGAGCCGGGGGCACCCTCTCCGGGCTCCTGCCTCCTTCCAGGGTGTCAGTGGGCCAGGCTGCCGTGGCTCCTTGCCACCCCTTCGCCCCTCATAGCCTTGGGGCCCAGGGCCAGGCGCAGACAGCTCTGCAGGGCCGCCCTCGGGCTGTCCCACCTGCCAGCTTGCAGGGGCTGCTGCAGTGCTGCTTGCCCACCTGCCCACACCCCACCGTGCCCACGTCGCGGCCACCCTCCCGGGAAGAGCTGGCCGCGCTGAGGACGTGGGGCGTGTTCAATTCCATGCCCTCCTCCAGACCTCCCTCTCCTGTCTCTTTTTTTTCAGCTGGCAGAACTCTTTTTAGTATTTCTTGTAGGGCTGGTCTCTTGTTGACAAATTATTTCAGGACTTCTTAGTCTGTGAAAACTTTAATCTTTCCCTCAATTTTAAAGGACAGTTTGACTGGGCACAGAATTCTTGGCTGTAAGTCTTTCTCTTTCAGGATCTTGAATTTATCATACCACTGCCTTCTTGCCTCCAGGGTGCTAGTTGAGGTATCTGAACTCAGTCTTATGTGGTTTCCCTTGTATGTAGTAGATTGTTTTTCTCTTGCTGCTTTCAGGATTTTCTGCTTCTTTGCAACATTTGACAGACTGATTAGCTTGTTGTCAAACTTTCTTCCTTGGGGAAGGCCTATTTGGATTTATTCTGTATGAAGTTCTTTGGGCTTCTTCGACTTGTATATTTATGTCCTTCCTGAGGGTTGGGAATTTCCCCCCCATTATATCCTCAACTCCTCTTCCTACCCTTTACTCCTCTCTTCTCCTTCTGGGACACCAATGATTCTTTTATTTGTTTGCTTTGTTTTGTCTGTCATTTTCTTGAGATCCCATTCAATTTTTTCCATCTTTTTTGCCATTTGCTCTTTTGAGTCTTCAAAGCCAATTATCCTGTCCCCTATATCACTTATTCTTTCTTCTGTCTCTTCAAATCTGGTGCTGTGTGTCTCTGGTAATTTTTTTATTTGGTCAACAGAGTAATTTCTGTGATATCTGCTATTTTGCTATTTATTCTTTCAAATTCCTCTTTGTGCTCTTCTACTGTCTTCTTGATCTCCTTTATGTCATTTGCTATCCCACTTATTTTATTAAGTAGAGTTGCATGAACATCTTTAATTAGTTGTTCCAACATCTGTGTCTCCTGTGGTATTTTAGTTTGGTCATTAGGCAGGGCTATATCTGTCTGCATTGTGATATGCTTAGTGATCTGCTGTCTTCGTTGCATGTTGATATCTTGATTGATTTACTTTGGGAGTTGATTTCTTTCAGCAGTCTAAGGCCTTGTGTTTGTGGGATGATTGTACAGCAGGGAGCAGGGCATGGGGTGGGCACTCAGTACGGTGATTTGTTTCAGGGCAGGTATGGGTGCAGGTTGGGGATGTTACAGTGATGCTTGTGAATGTGGGTGCCCAGCGGCCAGGGAGGATGTAGCTGTGCAGGTGCGCCGGTCTGGGGGTCGTAACCCTGGTGTGTGCTGGTGTAAGGCACGGGGCCCTTTGTGCGCATGTGTAGAGCTGTGGCAGCAGGTTGGAGTTACGCCTTCATGGATTGGGGGCAGATGTGCCCCGGTTGCACAGGTTGGCACTTTTTTAGCACTGGGAAGTGAGGCTGAGGGCTGTGCACGTGCACGTTCTAGGACTGCTCTAAAGTGCGGTTCCCAGAGCTGAGTGACAGGATTGGGGGCCCATGCGCATGCGTGGGCTTCCTAGTCCAGCGTTCCTGTCCATGCACTCCCACTGTCCACACCTCCACGCCAGGCTCCAGCCTCCTGCCTCTCAGTTCCTCGGTCTCTGCAACCAGGGCTGCCACATGTGGTGCAGAAGTCTCTCCCAGGTCAGCCGCACTCCCGAATCGCTGCCTCAGTCGCCCTCCTGTCCTTTCTCTAACTTTTCCATGGAGCAAGCCAGAGGTAGTGACTTTCTTTGACTTTGATTGAAACAAGAATAGAAAACATGATTTCATTTATATGCAGTTACAGGTCACTTAACACTGAAATTGGCGAAATGAAGGCTTGGGAAAGGGAGAGTTGTGAAGAGGCCTTGCTTGGAGTTAGACCCCAAGGACACTGCTGGTCCATCTGTCCGGTGCCTGCAGTTGGGAGGCGGCTTTTCTGGCCCTGGGCCTTTTCACTCTGTGTGGGAAGGTCGAGGGGAACCTGGGCCCCGACACAGTCTTTGGAGAGCAGTTTTGCAAAAGAATGCTCAGCATTCTGTGGGCTCAAGTTAAAGGACTGAGACCCCGGGGGACCCTAGTCACATGCATGTGAGATGCACTAGGGTTCCTGGTGCTGCAGTGGGAGCCCACATGGGAAAACACAGAGGTAGGCAGTCCTACCACACTTACAGGGCGTCCTTGCGTGAGGACACATAGGGCAACATGCACTCCTACCACACTTACAGGGCGTCCTTGTGTGAGGACACATAGGGCAACATGCACTCCTACCACACTTACCCCGTGATAGCGAGCCTCAGGCACATGAGCACGGGGTGGGGGCTGCACAGCCCCCTACTCACCCCTGCGATAGCCGGGCATGGGCCAGGGGCCAGTCCTTGCTGAGCACACACTGGGGTGCAGGGCCTTGGGGAACTGCTGTCCTGAGGTCTCGGCCTGGAGAAAATCAGTGTCCTCCGACCCCAGAGGAGGGACCCACCCACCAGTTTTGGGTGTTCGGGCTGTGGGTAATACGCTGTTAATGTGATTAAACTGGAGGCATTCAGACCCAACTGGCTGTTGGAATGCATTAGGGACATCAAAATTGGCAGAGCTCAGGATTTGAAGAACTCCCTTCTGTCAGCTGTCCCTGAAATTTAATCATCTCAGTATCAAGCTGGTTTTCTTCATGATGTGAAATTTGTCAGTGATCAAAATCACCAAGGCCACGCCTGCGAAGAGGGGTCTCTGCCTCTTGGCAGAGAATTGTGCTGGCACTTCTGATGCCAAGAGAAGGCTTCTTTGAAAGGACCTAGGAGAAAACAGCTATTGATTATTTAAGTCACTGCAGAGGGGTGGGTGGGATTTGTGTGTGTGTGTGTGCATGTAATTACTTATGCACAGTGTAAGCTGCCAACTCTACAAAGCAGAGTTTTGATGCAAGCTGCTGTCTTTAAACCCATCTCCAAAATAAGGAGCAGCAGAAACGCAAATAGCACAAAAACACCTTAAACATACAAATGACACACACATGTGTAGAGAGGTGTGCAAAGAGTGAGTGTGCAAGAGGTGCATGTGTGCCCATGCGTACGTGCCTGCTGGGGTGGCAGTAGGGGCCGTGTGCTGCGTCACCACCGTTGCAGAGCTGGCCTGCCTCAGGCAGTCCTACCAGGCTCAGAGAAAAATCTCTGAGGACAAATGTGAACATTTCTCTGTGATAGTAATTATAGCTCAGACTTCTGCTTTTCTCTTGGTTTGCCTCCACAGCCTCAGAAGTCTAAGTGCAAAGGGAAGGGGCTGATAGAAAACAGAAGCCTATGAATTACTGAATTTCTGGACCAGCTATTTCCACACAGAGAACAAGTCTTATTTTCCCCAAACAAACACAGAATTACCAGCTGTGCTGTGTGTGCATCTACCAGACTGGAAACGGCATTCATTCTCCGGGCGTTTTAAAGATTTCCCTGCAGGGTATCCAAATGGTAGCTTTGGAAAGAAAATACATAAATGGCCACATCCAAATCGCCTTTTGAATGATGCTCTTTGCTAACGTGAAAATAAGCTCTCTCCCCTGGGCCTGGGGCAGTACCAAGAAAGAATCAGGCAGTGAGAGGCCTTGATGAAATCCAGCTTTGGGACCAGAAGTATAATACATGTTGAGCTCTCACGGAGGTCACAGCTCTACCCTCAGGAAGGTTGCAGAAAGCAAGATTTCAGGGCAGAAAGTACCATGAGTGAGCTGTCCCCTGGAGGAGACCTTGCCTGAGCACCCCTGCCTGTGCAAGAGAAAGGCCAGAAGATCCCGTTCCCAGGTCAGACCAAGCCAGGACTTCCTGCAGAATTCAACACCCAGTGACATGCATGCCCACACCTGGTGACACATCTGTTCACACCCAGTGACATGCATGCCCACACCTGGTGACACATCTGTTCACACCCAGTGACATGCATGCCCACGCCTGGTGATGCATCTGTTCACACCCAGTGACATGCATGCCCACACCCGGTGACGCATCTGTTCACACCCAGTGACATGCATGCCCACACCTGGTGACATATCTGTTCATACCTGGCAACACACATGCTCACGCCCCATGACACATCTGTTCACACCCAGCAACCTGTATGTTCATGCCTGGTAACACATCTGTTCACACATGACAATGTGCCTGTTAATGCCCCATGAAACATCTGCTCACATATGGCAGCATATGTGCTCAAATCTGATGAAACATCTGTTCACATCTGGCGACATGTTTACTCACACTCAGTGACACATCTGTTCATGCTCAATGACTCACCTGTTCACACCCTGACATGCCTGTTCATACCTGGTGACACATCTGTCCACACCAGTGACACACCTGTTCATACCTGACAACACATCTGTCCATACCTGGTGATGGATCTGTTTATTCCTGTTGACACATCTGTTCACACCCAGAAACACATCTGTTCATGTCCAGCAACAAACCTCTTCATGCCCAGTGACATACCTGTTCATGCTGCTCACACCTGGTGAAACATCTGTTCACACCTGGTGACATAGGAGCTCACACATGGTGCCATCTGATCATGTGCAGTGATACACCTGCTCACACTCAGCACACACACCTGTTCACACCCAGTGACACCTGTTCATAGCTGGCCAGTGGAGCCTGCTCATGCCCAGCCACACACTGCCATGTGCCAGAAGGTGAGTTCAGTTTATCCATGTGCAAACCTGGACCAGGGACTCAGTTCACCTTCCCAGAGGAGGGGCCTGCAGCCACCAGGCCATGGGCATGAGGGACGATGAGGGGCTCGACAAGGGCGGGGCCAGGATGCTGTGCAGCAGCTGCCCACGAGCGATGGGAGTGGTCACTCCACGTACCCTCTGTTCCCTTGTGCAGCAGAGTCTTCCCAGGGGCCATGGGAGGCACCTGAGGGCTGCCCAGAGCCAATGTTCTGGATTCGTCCATCCCATCATGGCAGCAACCAGGGAGACACAAGGTGGCGGAGGGTGGGACAGGGCCTTGAGGGTCTGCAAGGAACGGGTTGGGGTGAGGACTTGAGCATGAGGCGGCCTGGCAGTGGCTGCGGGCAGAGCCCTGGGGGTCAGGAAGTGGACTCCCGAGCACCAGTGCAGGGCCCGGCTCCCCTCCCCACCTCAGCACACCCCCACTTAGGGTGGCACTGACAGGGGCCCCGTTCCTGGCCTCCGGCCTGCTGCCCCCGGACTGTGGGGGCTGCCGAGAGGGGTCTCCTCGAGGCCGGCGAGCGGGAGGGGCAGATGAGGACCTCAGGCTGTGGGTGGCAATGCCTGCGGGAACAAGAATCTTCGATTTTGTGAAAACAATCGGAGCTGCCTGCTGACCGCGTTCTGTGCACAGACGCAGGTAGAGGAGATCAGGAACAGCAGCTCACCTGCTTGTCCATCATTCTCGCCCTTCAGTCAGACCTTATGAGTAAAATCAATCATCAGTGCAGCCTATGGAGACGTAACTGCAAATGCTGCTCTGGAAGGCAGTGAGGGAACCGCGTCCAGAGCCTGCAGAGGCGTTGGCCAGTCACACGCCTGGTGGTTTGAGAGCTACATGGTCAAGGCGGACAGCAGATGTATGCTGGCCGGGGCTCTCACAGGCAGATGCAGATGTGCACACATGCCATCCGTGTCACAGACACAGCCCTGCACATTCACTCACTGTGTCATATAACAATCCTGCACACCCGCTCGCTGTGTCACAGAGTGGTGCACGCCCACTCAGCATGTCCTATAAACAGCCCTGCACACCCACTCACCATGTCCTATAAACAGACCTGCACACCCACTCACTGTGGCATATAAACCTCCCTGCACACCTGCTCACCATGTACAGACGCAGCCCTGTACACGCACTCACCATGTCCTATAAACAGCCCTGCACACTTGTTCTCCATGTCACACAAACCTCCCTGTACACCGCTCACCGTGTCACAGACACAGCTCTGCACACTTGCTCACTGCGCTGTGTAAACCTCCCTGCACACCTGCTTACCATATCATATAAACCTCTCTGCACACACGTCGCTGTGTTTGCACCTTTTATTGGCCTCTCACCATGGCTCATGTCCACGTCCCTTGTCCCCAGCAGTGCTGTGTGTGACTTGAGGTCCTATGGCAGGTATCTGGGGGAGACCTGTTAGGTGACAGAGGGTCACCTGTGGGAACTAGGGGCTCCTGGTCGCCTCTCCAGGTCCAGGCCCAGAGCAGCCACCCCACTTGCAGCTGTTGTGTTATAACAGCCCGTTGGGGGCCACACCATGAGCAGACCGCTCGGTATCAGCGGGGGAGGGGCAGAGGAGACCCCGACAGGAAGACCCTGTGGCCTCAACCCCCACCTTCAGAGCTGCAGGGGCCTTGGGCTCGAGCCCACAGACCCCTCTAGTCCAGTGTAGTTAGATGAGTCGATACTTGGTGCTCCTCCTCGAGGCCATCCTGCAGACAACACATCAGAGGAGACTCGTGATCTGGGCAGGGGCTTAGCGTCCAGGGCCAGCCGTGGCTACGGTAGTGGCCATAGCAGGGCCTCCTCTGCGCACACCGCTGGGGACGCCATCACCACCGCAGGCAGTGACGAGAAATGGAACCGGGTCCAGGTGGATGCTGTCCCAGCCTCCAGGGCGGACAGCAGGCGTGAGCGACCGGGCTGCTGGGATCTGGAGGGGCAGCAGGGCAGGACCCCAGGAGACGGAGCCAAGGAGCCTTGGCAGTGCGGGGTGCCGGGAGGCCGCGGCGGAGGCTGCCCCGGCAGGAGGTTCAATTTCTCTCAGCATGCAGGAGCCTAGTGGCCCCCGCTTCCGAAGGGCTAGGGTGAGAAGAGATGGTGACCCAGGAGAGAGGAGAAGCTGACCCTTGTTAACTCAATACAGAGGAAATAGAAGAGGCAGGAGTCGCCTAAGAAACTATCTGAATTAAGAGAATTAACATTAAAATATTCTACTCTTCTTCTAAGGATAAGGAACTATGAGGTGTGCTTGCCAAAAATTCCCTACTAGTCTGTGTTTGATTTGATTTGAAAAGAGGACAGAAGTTTTATTTGTAATCACTGTACATTTCACTGAAAATCTGCAATGCCTTTTGTTCTAGTTTGCTAGCTGCTGGAATGCAATATACCAGAAACGGAATGGCTTTTAAAAAGGGGAATTTAATGAGTTGCTAGTTTACAGTTCTAAGGCCGAGAAAATGTCCCAATTAAAACAAGTCTAAAGAAATGCCCAATCAAAGGCATCTAGGCAAAGAGACCTTGGTTCAAGAAGGCCGATGAAGTTCAGGGTTTCTCTCTCAAGTGAGAAGTCACATGGCAAACACGGCGTCATCTGCTCGCTTTCTCTCCTGGCTTCCTGTTTCATGAAGCTCCCCGGGAGGTGTCTTCCTTCTTCATCTCCAAAGGTCGCTGGCTGATGGACTCTCTGCTTCGTGGTGCTGCAGCATTCTCTGCTCTCTCTGAATCTCTTTTATCCAAAATGTTTCCTCTTTTATAGGACTTCAGAAACTAATCAAGACCCACCCAAATGGGTGGAAATATGTCACCCCCTAATCCAGTTAACCATTCTTGACTAAATCACATCAACTAGGGAAATGGTCCAATCACAGTTTCAAACACACAGCATTGAATAGAGATTATTCTACCTTCATGAAATGGGATTTATATTAAAACATGGCTTTTCTTAGGGGGCATGCTTCCTTTCAAACCAGCACACCTTTCCCATGGTGAGACGAGTTGGGTTAGGGTTAGGGTTAGGGTTAGGGTTGTAGCTCTCTTGGCAGCCAACACCGTGAGGAAATGCCTGTAAATTCTAAAGCCGTATGAAAATGGGAAGACTCGTACCAACACAGGCTCCGTTTTTCACAGGTGGTCGCCTCCCTGCCTCCCTTTTCTCGTTCCTTCCTTCTCCCCCCCCCCCCTTCCTTCTTTACTTCTTTCCTTCTCTCTCCCTCTTTCTTTCTTATTTTATTAATTATGCTTTTTGTCTGGATAATACCTGCACATGGTATAAATTTAAAAGTTTCTCCACTTTTTCACTCACTTTTATTGAGTGAGAAGATTCACTCACTTTTATCGGTTCCACATACACTCTTCTAGAGCCAGCATATGCATTACTAAGCACATATGTGCAAATGGAATTGTATTTTCCACATTTTTCTTTCTATGGCTGAATTATATTCCATTATATGTCTGGACCACATTTTGTCTGTCCACTGACCTGTTGGTGGACACTGAGTTCTTCCACCTTTTGGCAACTGTGAATAATGTAGCAGTGAACATCGGCGTACAAGTATCTGTCCCTGTCCTGCTTTCAAGTTTTTGGATATATACTCAGGGTGGAATTGCCAGATCATATGGTAATTTTAAATCTCAGTTATTGAACTCTGAAAACCGTTTTCAACAGCAGCTGTGGTATTTATTTTCCCATCAACAATGTACCAGATTCCTATTTCCCCACATCCTCGCCAGCACTTCATATTTTCAGATTTTTTAATTGTAGCCATCCTAGTGAGTGGAGAGGTATCTCATTGTAGTTTTAATTTGCATTTCTTTAATGGCTAATGATGTTGAGCATCTTTTCATATACGTATTGGCCATTTGACTATATTCTTTGAAGAAATGTCCATCAAATCTTTGACCCATTTTTAAATTGGGTTGTTTGTCTTTCTCATGTTGATTTGTACTGGTTCTTTCTGTATTTGGGATATTAAACTTTTATCAGATATATAGTTTCCAAATGGCTTCTTCCATTCTGTAGGACATCTCTTCATTCTCTTAATAATGTCCTTTGATGTCCTTCCAATGTTGTTTAAGTTTGATGTTCATTTTCTCTATTTTTTCTTGTACTTTGGGTATAAAATCCAGAAATCCATTGCCTGAAGATATTTCCCTATGTTTTCTTATAAGAAAAACATAGAGTTTTATAGTATTAGCTCTTATATTTATCTCACTGATCCATTTTGAGTTAATTTTTTATATGAGGAGAAGCAAGGGCCCACATTCATTTTCTGCGTGTAGATTTACAATTGTCACAGCACGATTTGTTGAAGAGACTGTTTTTGTCATTGAATGAACTTCCTACCCTTGTTGAAACCTACTGGCCATAGTAGGATTTATGTCTGGACTTTCGTTCTTATTTCGTTGGTCTGTATTTCTATTCTTACGTTTTCATTTCTTTAGCTTGTAGTCAGTTTTGAATCAGGAATGTATGTCCTCTAACTTTTTTCTTCTTCGAGATTGTTTTGGCTGTTTGGGGCCACTAGCTATACCACATGAATTTGAGGATCAGCTTTTCCATTCCTACTAGATAAGCTGCATTGAATTTGTAGGTCACTGTAGGCAGTTTTGACATCTTAGCAATGTTTAGTCTGTGAGTCCATGAACGTGGGACATCTTTCCATTCATTTAGGTCATCTTTAATTTCCTTCAGCAGTGTTTTGTAGTTTTTTGGTGTGCAAGTCTTTCACCTTCCTTGTTAAATTTATTCATAGGTATTCTGTTCTTTTAGATGCTATTGTAAATGGAATTGTTTTCTTGATTGCTTTTTCAGATTTTTTATTACTGGTATATAGAAACCCCAATGACTTCTGCATGTTTATCTTGTATCCTGCAACTTTGCTGAATTTGTCTATTAGTAGTAGCTTTCTTGTGGATTTTTTGAGATTTTCTCTATATAGGATCATGTCTGTGTGAACAGGGTTGATCTGACTTCTTCATTTTCAATTCTTTCTCTTGCCTGATTGCTTTCACAGAACTCCCAGTACAATGTTGAATGTCAGTAGTGACAGAGGACATCCTTGTCTTGTCCTTGATCTTAAGAAGGGGAAGTTTCAATCTTTCTCCCTTAAGAATGATATTTGCTGTAGGTTTTTCATGAATACACTTCACCATGTTGAGAAAGTGCCCTCCTATTCCTGGTTTTGTGACTGTTTTTTATCATGAAAGGATGTTGGATTTTGTCAAATGCATTTTCTGCATCAGTTGAGATGATTGTTTATATTCCTTCATTCTGTTAGAATGGTGTATTACATTGATCAATTTTCTTATGTTGAACCATCCCTGCATTCCTGGAATAAATCCCACTTGCTCACAGTGCATAATCCTTTTAATATACTGTTATATTTGGCTTACCAGTGTTTTATTTAGGGTTTTTAAATCATGAAGGATATTGGTCTGTAATATTATTTTTGTGTGCTGTCTTCATTTGGCTTTGACATCAGGGTAATACTGGCCTCATAGAATGAGCTAGGGAGTAACCCCTCCTCTTCTATGTTTTTTATAATACTTTGAGAAAGTATGGTATTAAATATTATTTAAATATTTAGTAGAATTCATCAGTGAAACCATTCATTCTTGGACTTTTATTTTTTGACAGGTTTTTGTTTGCTGATACCATTACTTTTTATAGTTGGTTGAGATTTTCTGTTTCTTCTTGCATCAGATTAGGTAATTTGCATGTTTGTAGAAATTTGTCTATTTCATCTAGATTTTCTAATTTGTTGGAATAT
Source organism: Tamandua tetradactyla (assembly GCF_023851605.1). Taxonomy (NCBI): domain Eukaryota; kingdom Metazoa; phylum Chordata; class Mammalia; order Pilosa; family Myrmecophagidae; genus Tamandua; species Tamandua tetradactyla. The sequence continues at coordinate 45,567,094 of NC_135351.1, read as the reverse complement.
AATTTTTCATATTATCCTCTTTATTTCTTTAAGGTCAGTAGTAATGTCTCCATTCTCATTCCTGCTTTTAGTTATTAGTGTTGTCTTCTTTGTCAGACTAGTTAAAAGTTTTCCTATTTTATTGATTTTTTTTCACAAAAACAACTTTTGGTTTTATTGATTTTCTCCATTGTTTCCTATACTCTATTTTAAAAATCGCTCCTTGATCTTAACTATATTCTGCTTTCTACTCACTTTAGGTTTACTTTGCTCTTCATGTTTTAATTGTTTTAGGTGTGACATTAGGTTAGTGGTTTTGATCTTTCTTCTTTTTAAATATAGCCACTCATAACTACAAATTTCCCTCTGAGCACTGCCTTTGCAGCATCCCATTAGTTTCGGTGTGTTGTGTTTTCATTTTCCTTTGTCTTAAGATATTTCCTAACTCCCCACGTTGTTTATTCTTAGACCCATTGGCTGTTTAATAGTATGTTGTTTAATTTCCACATATTTGTAAATTTTCAAATTTTACTTGTTATTGATTTTATAGCTTTATCCATTATGGTCTGAGAAGATATTTTATATAATTTCAATATTTTAAACTGATTAAGATTTGATTTGTGGCCTTACATGGTCTATCCTGAAAATGTTCCATGGGGACTTGAGAAGACTTTGCATTCTATTGTTACAGGGTGGAGTGCTCTATGCATGTTCATTTGGTCTAGTTGGTTAACAGTGTTGTTCAAGTCCTCTCTTTCCCTATTGATCTGCTTTTAGATGTTCTACTGGCTATTGAAAACGGTATATTGGATTCTCCAGCTATTATTGTAGAACTATGTATTACTCCCTTTAATTTGATCAATATTTGCTTCATGTATTTTAGCACTTTGTTGAGAGGGGCATATATATTTATAATTGAAATAAACTTTTAGCTGGCAATTTGAAAATAAATTTCTTAAGCCTTAAAATATTCATATACTTAAAAAAAACTTTATTGTATAGTATAACATATATACAGAGCAAAGAAAGAAAAAAGCAATAGTTTTCAAAGCACTCTTCAACAAGCAGTTACGGGACAGATCCCAGAGCTTGTCATGGGCTACGATACAATCCTCTCACATGTTTCCTTCTAGCTGCTCTACATTATAGGAGGCTAGAGGGCTTAAATACTTTTTATCATCACAATCGACTTTTTTTCCTTCTTTTTTTGTGAGCAATAACATATATATATATATAGTTATAAATTCCAAAGCACAGCACCACAATTAGTTGCAGAACATATTTCAGAGTTTGACATGGGTTATGATTGAATGAATCTATTTTGTGTATGTAAAGAACATGTCTTTTTGGGGTCCAGAGTGTAGAACATGCCATTTTGAAACTATTGTGTATCCCAGAAAAACCATGTTATTTAATGCTTGTCGGTTTGTTGGGCTGGATCTTGTTTTTTTGGGGGGGTGCATGGTCTGGGAATCATACCTGGGTCTCCCTCATGGAAGATGAGCCTTCTACCACTGAACTGAACTCCCGTGCACCCTGCATTCGGTCTTTTTTTTTTTTTTTTTTTTAAAGGAAAGACAGAGAGAAGGAAGGAAGGATAGAAGGAAAACATCTTTAAACATTTTCTTGTTTTATTGTATTTTGTTTTTCCGTTTTTTGTTACATGGGCTGGGGCCGGGAATCGAACCGAGGTCCTCCGGCATAGCAGGCAAGCACTTTGCCCGCTGAGCCACCGCGGCCCGCCTGCATTCGGTCTTTTTGATTAAGTTGTTTCTGTGAGATGTGACTCACCCAGTCAAGGTGGGGTTGTTCACTGGAGTCCCTTAGTAGGGATCTGTTTTGGAAAAAGCTTCAGAGCCCACACAGGCAGAGACCTTTGGAGATGCAGAAAGAAAATGCCCTTGGGGAAGCTGTTGGAGATGAAAAGATGGAGGACCAGCCGATGCCAGCCTTGTGCCGTCCCAGCTGGCAGAAGTGTTCTGGACCCATCATCCTTTCTCGAGTCAAGGGATCTTTCCCTAGATGCCTTGGTTTGGACATTTTTATGGTCTTAGAACCGTAAATTTGTAACTTAATAGATTCCTTTTTTAAAAGCCATTTCATTTCTGGCATATTGCATTCCAGCAGCATTTAACACACACACCAGTCCTTCACCACTGGAAACCTTGTTGATTCAAACTGTGAAGGCCACAAAGGCATCAGGTACTCGGTGGCAGGGGACAGTCACGAAGGTAGTGGAGCCCCGTCCACGCCAGTGGCCAGGAGGGTGGACACCGCTGGCCTCCCCTCCCCTTGCCCATGAGCTTGCGGCCTTGAGCTCTGCTCTTCCCAGAGGAAACCAGCCCCTGGAGCAACGCTGAAGCGCACGTCGCAGGTCCAGGTCTGCCCCTAAGGCAGCAGGTTGCCACATCCAGCTGTTTTCCTTCAAACCTAATTTCTAATGAAATAATATGACATTTCTTCTTAAAATGTGAATTGCTAGAGTCAGCAAACAGTCGGGCTGAGGGTTGAGGAGGGGGATTCTGAAGTGGCACAGGGTGACTGTCCAGCCTTTCTGGTGGTTGGGGAAGGGCCAGCCCTGTGGCCTATGGCAGAGTGGACAAGGGGCCAGCACTGCTGACTGCCCGGGGCCTTGGGGTCAGCCTGTGGGCCCCTCTCACCCTCGGTGCTGCTGCCCTCTCTCTCTCATTCCACACGGACCATTTCTGACCTGATTCTAACAGCCCCTCATGTCGGGGGTGCCATGAGCGCTGATGGTTGTTTCAGGAAGGCTGATGGCCCAGCTGCACATGAGCTGCACAGAGGCCTTCTCCCGACGAAGAGGCAGTTGAAAATAAAATGGCTCAGGGACCACAGGGGACGCAGCCTTTCGTAAAGTGGGAAATTCTTCCTCCCATTGGGCAGAACGAGGACAGGTGAGTCCGGCTGGAGGCTCCTCTAACCTTCACTGCTGTGGGAGTGATGAGAATTGCTAAGCGCCTTTCCATGTAAGGTCCAGCAGGGAGCTGGGCCAGCTGGAATAACTCCGAGCTAGTGTCTGTGCAAGGGGTCCCCTGCTACAGGGACAAGATGGGGGGGCTCTCAGATACCTTGTCCTTCCTGGCCTCCCCAGCCTGGGCTCCTCAGATTTCGGGAGCAAGGCGGGGTGTTCTGCCCCCTTAAATGTAGAGGAGACTAGACAGTGCTCCTCAGATTGGGGGTAACAAGTAGGGGCATGCTGTCCCCCAAAAAGCAAAGGTGCTTCTTGGGTGTGGCAGAACAGGCAGGGGCGTGCTGACGCCCCCAAATCAGAGGAGACAAGATAGCGTCCTTGGGTGTGGTGGGCAGGCAGGGGCATGCTGGCCTTCTCTCTAGCGCTTTCCTCCACGTCGTAGTGCTGCTGAGCTTCATTCTTCCCTTCCCTCAGTCTTTGGAAACACTTTGCAAAGTGCCTGTCATATGGACAGGACCTTCCTTGAGCGTGAGCTGCTGTCCGCATCCAGCCAAGCAACATCAGAGTGGCTCAGCCCCCCTCCCACCCCCGTCTTTCCTTCAGTCGTGGATACTCAGGGGCTGGGGGGGCTGCTTCTCAGGCCGCCAAACTGCTCACCAGGGGCAGCAGCCTCCTGCGTCCAGCTGAGAAAGTGTCCACCCAGGGTCCCAGCAGCACAGTCTCAGCCCCTGCTTGGGGAGGCCACGGGCATGGCAGGGGTCTGCAGCACAGGCCCTGGTGCTGGCCTGGGGAATCCTATGGACTTTTAGGACACGGCTGCCCTTTAATTTCTGGCCACAGGGCAGTGCTCTTGCCTGTGGGTTTTCAATCCTGCAGCATGCTGGAAGCTCCTGAGAGCTTAGGAGGTCACTGAGCCCTGCTCAGTCCAGGGGCCCTGCTCAGCCCAGGAGGGCCCTGCTCAGCCCAGGGGAGACCAGCTCAGCCCAGGGGGGCCCAGCTCAGCCCAGGGGGGCCCTGCTCAGCCCAGGGGGGCCCAGCTCAGCCCAGGGGCCCAGCTCAGCCCAGGGGGGCCCAGCTCAGCCCAGGGGCCCAGCTCAGCCCAGGGGGGCCCAGCTCAGCCCAGGGGGGCCCAGCTCAGCCCAGGGGGGCCCTGCTCAGCCCAGGGGGGCCCAGCTCAGCCCAGGGGCCCAGCTCAGCCCAGGGGCCCAGCTCAGCCCAGGGGGGCCCAGCTCAGCCCAGGGGCCCTGCTCAGCCCAGGGGGGCCCAGCTCAGCCCAGGGGGGCCCAGCTCAGCCCAGGGGCCCAGCTCAGCCCAGGGGCCCAGCTCAGCCCAGGGGGGCCCAGCTCAGCCCAGGGGCCCAGCTCAGCCCAGGGGCCCTGCTCAGCCCAGGGGCCCAGCTCAGCCCAGGGGCCAGATCTTCTAGGGCCGGCCCAGGGTGTAGGTGTATTTAAGATTCTAGGTGTAGGAGTATTTAGGATTCTCTGTCTCCCTTTCTCTCAGGTAACAATCCTTTAGAAGTTTAAATTTACTTCCAGCATTCGTTTTTGCAAGTATAAGATAAATATACATCTTCCCTTTTATCATTAACAGTAAATCCAGGAGGTAACTCCATAATCCTACCTTATCAAAGTTGTGCTATAATTTAACAGTAAAATTAGTTGTTCTATTGCCTTTAGAATTCTATAGTGGAATATATGCTCAGAAACAAATGGAGCGGCAAGAGAATATAACATTTCATTTATAGTCTGTTAGTGTAATATTGATATTGCCATTTGTGTAATATTTTATGTGTGGTAATATGTCATTAATCATGATAATGGTAGGAACCAAGATTTTCAGTGTAATACAAAAAGATGCAAGCACAAATTGAAAGAGGCCAAGTAAACTGTGTTTATCTGCATTAGAAACACGGACGTGAGAAAATCCTTAAAACCACACATATCCTCGCATGCCAGCTGACCAGGCCTGTGCCCTGCCAAGTGTGTGGGACTGAGCCCCCAGCACGCAGACCGTGCTCTCTACATACCACCCCCAAAATACCTGGGCTTCAGGTCTCCAGCAGGAAAGGAGTAGGGCAGGCCTGGGAAGCCCCGCTGGGCAGGAAGCAAGGGTCTGCTCAGCACCCAGAGGGTCACATGGGCTCCCACTGGACACTGATGGGTGTGGGGAAGGGTGGCAGCTGCCTCCGCTAGTACCCCCCAAAGCACCGGGGCCGCGGCCCTCGCGTACAGGCTGGACTCGGAATGCCCGTGAAACTCTGGCCTCCGGCCTCTGAGTCCCTAGAGCTGCCTGACCCTGCAGGTTCACTGCTGGGGACAGTGTCAGCCCCTTCTCAGGTGGGCTGGACACTCAGCCGCTCACCAAGGCCACCTCGGCCACCTGGACCAGAGACGCCCAGTGACCGTGCCTTGGCCCTGCGGGCACAGGGACCACCCTGTGGCCACGCCGCATTTCTGACCTGTGGACGAAGGCCGTGGCTGACCGGGCACTGAATTGGTGGGTGGCCTGTTATGCAATAGCAGACAGTGAAGTAGCCAAAACATAAAAATCATAGCTCGTGGTTTGCTGAAACACATTAAGTACATAAAGACCCGTGAGTTCTTAGTGATAGTTAAAAAACACGACAGTTAAAAGGTCAAAACAGCCCTCACTGTCTCTCCTCACACACAAATGGGGAGCTGACTTCTCAGTCTGCACGTCTGTAATGAAAGGAGAGAAATGCTCATCCTTCCCCGCGCGTGCCTACGCGGAGAAGTTTAGCAATTGTGCATGGAAAAAGAGGCAGGCTTAGAGAGTCACCCTTTTACAACCACCAAGTCGCCACTACTGAGCCGAGGGCACTTCGCCGGGGACGCCAATGACCTCCACTCCCATCCTCACCACCACCCCGCATCCCCCACCCTCACCCCTCACCTGCCACCCCCACTGCCTACCCCTCACTCCCATCCCCCACCCCATCCCCACCGTCACCCCCCACTCCCACCCCCCCATCCTCACCCCCCACCCTTGCCCCCCATCCTCACCCCTCAGCCCCCACCCCCACCGCCCACCCTTCACTCCCATCCCCCACCCCATCCCCCACCCCATCCCCACCGTCACCCCCCACTCCCACCCCCCATCCTCACCCCCCACCCTTGCCCCCCATCCTCACCCCTCAGCCCCCACCCCCACCACCCACCCCTCACTCCCATCCCCCACCCCCATCCCCACCCTCACCCCCGGCACCCGAGGAGGTTCTGGTCACCTGGAGGAAACAGGAAGTCAAAAATGTACAAAAATTTAAAGTACATACTCCTTTGATCCAGTAATCTCACCCAAAGTAATTTTTCAAATAGAAATAAAATGTCCAGTAGGCTAAGTCATATCTGCATCAGTATGCCAAGGTGCCCAGGTCTCAGTACCTGTGAGGCTGAAAACCTATCAAAGTGAAAGCACTTTGGCCAGTTAAAAGAGCTGTGGGGGTTTTAGCTGGGAAAACCATGAACGCGGAGATGCTTTTGGGGCAGCCAATTTCCTGTTGCATGCCCGGTCAGCCTGGCCATTGCGTTTTTCTTAGACTAGTGGTCAATGGCGTGCTCTCTGCCTTACGCAGCTGTCAGCACGTGTGTGGAAACGGTGAGCCTGCCTCGCCCGCCCAGCGCAGCCCCTCAGGGAAGGAGTTCCACCCAAGTTCAGATTTTTACAAAAAGTACAATTTGGGAACACGTTCTTTAATATTTTAAAACCCTTAAAATGAAAGACACATTTTACTTTAAGAACAGTAGGTGTTTTTTTCATTCTTGTTGAATTTTTCACAGGCAATCCTGTTGGCTCATTTGTGATCTTCTTTCATTACTCATTAACCAGGTAGGCAATTCAGGCTGAGACATAAACCCCCAATGTGCGGAAGCAAGTTTGATTGAAATTAGAACACTTAAAGCTCTAAAGGCTTTGATTCTTGGCTTTCTGGGAAAAACTAACAAGCCTACACGACCAGAGGGACAGACTCCCTCAGTCGGGAAAACCGCGTCCCGGATGAGCCGAGGAGGAGCCGCCTCCGCGCGGCGCAGTCCCGGGCGACACCCGGAGCGCCGGCCCTGCCGTCACTTTCTCTTCCCTTTCCGCTTCTTCCGGGCGTCAGGAGCCGGGGCCCCCTTCTCGGGCTCGGCTCTCAGGGCGGCCTCCTGGGCGGCCAGTGCCTCCAGCCGCCGGCGCTCGGCGTCCAGCGCCCGGGCTCGGAGCTCCTCCCGCGCGCCCAGGACCTTCTGACGAGCTTCGTCCAGGGAGTCCTGCGCCCAAGAGAACGCCAGCCATGAGTGCCTGGAGCAGCCCTGGGCTCGGGGCTGCCCTGAGGCGGACGGCAGTCAGGCTATGGGCCCCGACTTCCATGAGACCGTGAGCCAGGACGCAGGGGTTTTGGCAAAGCACCCTTGGCCGTTAGTGAGTTCACCCGGAGCCTGCCCAAAGTGCCCAGCCCCCATCTCTTGCGGCTCCTCAAGCCAGTGGGTCCCCACAGGTATTTTAGGTCCCACAAACCGCCCCTGAGCCGGAATTGAAGGCTTCTAAGCACCACCACCTCCTCCCCTGGTTCCCTTTCTCATCTCCTGCTTGTCAAGAACCCCAGTGACCTCTGGGGAAACCCAGGTCAGGCCTTGGTCCCCTTCTCACTGGAGCTTCCTCCTCCTGGATCAGCTTTCTCCCCTTGGCCTCCTGGACACTAACACCTCTCGATTCTCCTCCTCCACCAGCTGCTCCTTTCCAGTCCCCTGTGCTATCCTCCTTTTCTCCTTCATGTCATGCGTGGGGAGGACCCAGGTCTCAGGTCTCAGCCTCTTTCCTCTCTGCACTTGCTGCCTCGGTGACAATCCAGTCCTGAGACCTTGAACTCCCTTTCCATGGCTGACGCGTCCCAGAGCATCCGTCTGCACTGCAGACCTCTCTGCCTAACATCTGTTCAACCTCCCTGCACGGCTGTCGATAGGTATATTAAAATAAAGAGGTCCAAAATGAAAACCCTTCCTCCAAAACCTGCCCCACAAGACCCTCTACCACCAAACTCAGTGACAGCTCAGTCGGGTCAGTCGGTTGGCAAAAATCTTAGGATCATTCTTGACTCCTCTCTTTCTCTTATAATGAACCAACAATCCATCAGGAAATCTGTCTGTCTGTACTTCAAAACATCCAGAGTCTGACAGCCCCTCCCCACCCCCACCCTGCCAGTCCTCCCCTGTCCCGCATCTCCAGACAGCGCTCTCTTCTCCTTGACTTGCCCCCTTCTGGACTTCATGCTTGTCCACACAGCGACAAGGGCAATCTTTTCTAAGCCTGGTCGGACCCTAGAACTCTACTCCTAGGCCCTTTAAAACCCTGGGACAGTTTCGGATTTCCCTGGGACTAGAAGCTAAGGGCCTCTTAGCCTCACCTCCCCTTCCTCTCTGACCCCGTCCCCTGCTGGTCTGCCCTCCCTCCTCCAGGACCCCACAGGGCCTTTGCTCCACCTTTCCTGCCCTGGGACATTGGGTTCTGATCCTGCTCAACTCCTGTTTTCCTTCAGCAGTGCCCCTTTCCACCACACCGCACAGAGTATTCAGTATTGATTTCCCCTTCCTAGAATGTAAGGCAGGATTTGTCTCTTTTGCTCAAGTGCTTAGGACAGCTCTGGCACGTATATGCTCAGAAATATTTGCTGAGTGAATAAAATGCAGAAATGGGGAATGTCAGAAGGTTAGAAACAGGAAACTAGAGTTTAGAATTTCAAGAAGAAGGCGGCTCAGTAAATCTGTAAACCTGTGGTTGCACCGCAGGTGTTCAGAGATAAGGAGCTGATTGACTTAGAAGAGGCCTTGGTTTCCTAATTTCATTTGCATTTCTGCCCAGTGAGCAGAGCTGTTCCCTTTGTTGGTTGTTTATTGTTTCACAGATTACATAATCAGAGGATGAGGGTTAACGAACTGATGCTAGCCTGAAGAGAAACTTCAGGTAGAAATACCTGCTTCGTCTCTATCCTGGATGGTCCAGGATGTGTGTCCACGTGTTTGCAAGTGGCATGACTGGTTGGGGAGGGAAAACAGGTGGATGTCAGAATCAAAATTCCCCCAAACAAATTGGGCTCAATAAGCCAACTGACCAAGTGCAAAGGAGAATAATAACAAGTTAACAAAAAAGGCATCTTACAGGTATAGTGTGGGAAATGTAAGTTTGCAGTCACTCAAGGGATGGGCATGCTTTCTCCTGTCTGATAAGAAATGTGTTTCTGATCATGTTTCTCTTAAAATGGCTTCAGTCAAAATGAGGGGGTTTATCTGGAGTTCACACAAATTAACAGGGACTGCATTCAAAGCTGTCCCAGTAAATATTCCTTCCCTATTTTCTCTGCATCCCTCACATTTCTATGACCAAGAAACATGACCAGCTACCCTGAACTCTCTTTAACTTCTAATATTTTAACTTACACTGTTTCCCAGCTAATAAGTGGAGTCCCTGTAATTTTAACATCCGCTCAGTGACTATTTCATTTCCTTCACACGCTTCATCAAGCAGACATCTTTCCAAGGCTCTGGGGGTGCAACGGTGAATCAAAGTGCCCTTCACATATAGTCGATATTCAAGTGCACACAGATTAAAAATAGGTGCATATATAAGAGATCATGTGCAGACATCTCCATGTTGAAGGAGAAGTAAACACACGACAGTGCTGTATAGAAGAATAGTGCAGGGCATGGGTCCGTGAATTTTGAAAGGCGCTAACTGTGAAAAGGAGACAACCCCTGCAGCGGGGCAGCACTTCCCCGGCTACCTGGAAGTGACGTTGGTGGAAAGGAGCAAAAGGGGGGGTCGTGGAGAGAAAGGCAGAGAGCAAAGTAGGCACGAGGTCATCTAGAGCTCAGGTCAAAGAAAGACTTCGGCTTTCTGTCTCGGTGAAATGGGAAGCCTCTGAGGATGGAGAAGCCAAAGCTCTTACTGTGCTTCTGCTTTTATCAACTAAAGAAAATCCTAGTCTCTGTGGGGTGGGGAGCGGCAGTGGCACCGCTACAAAGGGCTAAGAAAGCTTCTGGAATCCTTTCACACCCAACCTCACGGTCTTATCTCTGCCCCCCCACCCCGCCCCTGCCTTGCCTTCGCTCCTTGCCACACCTGGAGCCACGGGTGTCTGAGCCTTCAGTGGGTCCCGTGGGGATTCTATGGGGCAAACTGGGTTGACGCTTAGATGGTTTTCCACTGTCACTTTAAGCCTTGGCCTTCTCAAGTCTGTTGATGTCGTGTTCACCCTGCTCTGTCCAGCTTTGCGGATTTGGGTGTGATTTAAAGGTTTCCAGTACTGTCACTTGAGAGAGGTTTTAGGGAGCCAGTGACACCTTAGTTGTGTCTAATAAATTTACCCTCTTGACCCAGAGAACTGGAGAAATGAATGTCTTTGATTTCTTTCTACCCAAATCTTATATGATTCCCTGATTTCTTTTTACTATTACAAAATAACGTGGGCGCCATGATGCGCACATTGCGACTCCCCCGCCTGTCCCCGGACATCTCTGGGAGTCCCCCACATCTCCCTGGGCACCTCCAGGACTCCCCCGCATCTCCCCGGACCCCTCCGGGACGCACCCGCATCTCCGCGTACATCTCCAGGACCTCGTGCTCCAGCTGGCGCCGCTCCTCCTCGTCGATGTCGCGGACGCTGAGGACCCGGGCCCGATGCTGCCGGAACTGGTGAATCTCCTCCGACTTCTGCATGGCCTGCTGCTGACTGAGCTCCTCCGTCTGCAGCCGCGGCTCATCGCTCGTCCTCCTTGGTGGGAAACATCCGAGAGGCTCAGTCCCCAAGGAGCCCTGCAGGGCCTGGCCTCAGAGCGCACGCGGGGAAACCCTCTCCGCGGCACCGGGGTCTCCACCAAGCACCGAGGCAGAAAGGGTAAGCCGTCCTTTCGCAAGGGCCACGCTCCGTCTACGGAGCCGCTGATATTTCAGGAAAACATTTTAGGGAAACATCAGCAAATTCAGATGCCCCATTTGACGACTTGATGGTGGAATTCTTGGTAACTATGAGGAAATGGTGTAGGTTTTCCTTCTGATTTTATGCAGCTAAACAACTTTGATGTTTTCAGACTTATAAATATACACAACTCTCTCTTTATTAACCCTATTGCCTTGTCCTTAAGAAAACAATCTAATTAAACAATGGCAGCAGGTATGATAGGAATTTTATGTAGTTCAACTCGCATCTGTCAGGATACAACTTCCAGAAAACATTTAAGTACTTTCACAATTGATCCAATATAATATTTTAAAAATATTAGATGTAAATTCATATACTTCTAAAAATTCAGAAACATTGAGGATACATTAATTTAATTGATACAAATTAAATTTGTATTTAATTTCAAATTTTCAGTTTAGCAGCTGCCTATTAAGGCTGTATTCAAAATTCTCTGCACACAGATGTCTGAATTAATCATGTCTATTAAAACTTACCGTATATATTGATTTATGTTGAAACATTCTAGTTCTTTTTGAATAATTTGTGGAGACATTTCCAAAATTGTCGGGGATCGTGAAATAGGCCCTATTTTAAAAAAAAAGGAAAAAGTCCTAAGCTTTCAAAAAAATAATCAACACATGATTAACTGAATGACAATAACTCATTTTAATTAAAAACATAGTTTTATGTAAAAGCAATCATTATATTAAAATATAAATATACTTCATATTTACTCTCTATTTGGTGTTACTGTCCTTATGGTTAAATAAGGGAAATGACAAAATGAATATAGATAAACTGAATATACTCTGTAAGGAGAGAAACAAGATATTACTCTAATTAGAGTTAAACATAGTTATATGAAGGAGAAGTTTCAAAATTTACCTTCAGTTACAAAATTTCATTATAAACAAATTAAAATACCCAATATTTAAAAAGCTTGGATTATGTGCATAAAATATACTAAGCATTGCATGGGTAGGAATATAAAAATATTTCCTTCCTTTAAGAAAAGTTTAGTCCAATGGAGTAGCCAATACATAAAATCAAAGCAGCAATGGCTTTGCATGTTGTCAGCCATGATGAACCCACAGGCGCAGATTTAAGGAAGGCCTTGACGTCTAGGGTATTAATCTTTCAGTTTTCCACACCACTTAATCTTGTTTTAATATTGAAGCATGATTTACATGCCATAAATTCACCTGTTTTAACTGTACAATTCAATGCTTTTTAGCAAATTTCCCAAGTTGTGCAATCATCACCAAAATCCAGTTTTGAAAACTTTCCATCAACCCAGTACGATCTCAAGTCCTTTTACAGCCGCGCTCCGTTCCAACGAGCCCAGCCGGCTGGCCAGCCGTCTACTTGCCGGGCTCATATGGCTTCTTGTCTGTCTTCTCTCACTTAGCAGAATGGCTCTGAGGGTCACACATGGTGTCACCAGTGTTGGGATTTCCTGTCTTTTCATGCTGAATACTTTTTGTCTATCCATTGGTCAGTTGATGGACATTTGGGCTGTTTCCCCTTCTTGGCCATTGTGAATCATGCTGCTATGGACATTTACATGCACATCTTTGAGTGGACATATAATTTCATTTTCCTTGAAATAGACTGCTTGGCCATATGGTAAAATTATGGTCAACATTTTCTTAAGAAACTGAGTTTTCCGAAGTGACTGAGCCATTTTACTTTCCTACAAGCAGCCTAATGCAGGTCTCCATTTCTCCATATCTTTGCCAACATTTGTTACTGTCTGTCATTTTGATTGAAGCCAGTCTGGTAAAAATAAAATGGCATCTCTTTAGGGCTTCAATTTGTGTGGTTTACTCAATGATCTTTCCTTATTAGCCATCTGTGTGTCATCTTTGTGAAATATTTCCTCAAATCTTTTGCTCAGTTTGAATGGGGTTGCTTGTCTTCTTACCGAGTTGTAAGAGTTCCTTATATATTCTGGATACAACTTCTTTGTCAGATATAAGATTTGCAAACATTTTCTCAGTTTTTCATTTGTCTTTTTTTAACATTGTCTTTTGAAGCACAAAAGGGTTTAATGTTTAAGTTCAATTTTGATTTTCGGACCCTCCTTTTGGTGTTATATTAAGAAATATTTTCCTAACCCAAGGTCATGAATATTTTATCATACATTTTTCAGTAGTTTTATAGTTTTTCTCCTGCATTTAAGTTTATGACCCATTTTGAATTAATTTTTGTGTGCAGTGTGAGGTAGTGGATGAAATTCATCTTTTTGCGTATGGATATCCAGCAGTGTCAGCACCATCCAACCTGTTTGTGTCTGAGTCTAAAGTGAGCCTTTCACAGGTAGTATATCTTTGGATCCTGGAATACACATTTTCATTTAATGTCATTGATATCGTTGGTTCTATGTTGATATGGTTGCATTTATATACACCATCTTGCTATTTGTTTTCTGTTTGTCTCAGATCTTTTTTGTTCTTCTGTTTCTCTATAATGTCCTTTTTTGTGTTAGATATAGTCTAGGGTGCCATTTTAATTTCGTTTTTAGTTGTTTTACAATATTTTTGCAATATTTTCTTAATAGTTGCTTTAGGGTTACAATATACATATTAATTTACCACAGTCTGCACCAGGTTGGCACTAAATTAAGTGATCTATAGAAACTTTGTTCCAAATCAGCTCCTTTCCCTCTCCCATCCTTTGAGCTACTGCTGTCATCTGTCTTTATATGTATTATGCCAAAGTAGTTTAATAATCATTCTTTTTGAAAATAAGTTAAAAACATATTTATGCTGTCTTTTAATATTCACTTACATAATTACTTTTGCCTGTGCTATTTATTTCTACATGTGAATTTGGTTACTTTCTGTTGTTATTTCCTCTCTATATGAAGGAATGCCTTCAGGATTTCCTATAAGACAGGTCTGCTAGAAACAAATGGTTTAGTGTTTATCTGGGAATGACTTTAATTCGCCTTGATTTCTGAAGGATTCTGATGGATAGAGAATTCTCAGTTGACAGTATTTTTTATCTTTCAGAGCCTGAATGTCATCCTATTGCTGTCTGTTCTCCATGGTTTCTCATGACAAATCAGCTATTGGTGTTTTTTTTTTTTTTGATTCTCCAGTATTTAAGAAGTCACTTTTCTCTTGCTGCTTTGAAGATTTTATATGTGTATTCTCTTTCGATAGTTTCAGTATGATGTGTCCAAGAGGGTCTCTTTTAGTTTATCTTACAGTTCCTTGTTATGGATGTTCAGTTTAATTTCTACTTTTAATCAAAATTGTGCAGTCTTCAGTAGTATGTCTTCAGGTTTTTCCCTGCACTTTTTCCACCTCCTCTCCTTCTGTGATGCCCATTACAGACTGTCCCACAGACCTTTTGAGCTCTGGTCATTTCTATTCGTATTTTTGGTTTTTTTCTTCCTCAGACTGCATACTCTTTGTTTTAGAGTATTTATGGCTGTGGATTCCTTCTCCTGCCGCCTCAAGTCTGGTGTTGAGCCTGTCTAATCAATTATTCATTTCAGTTATTATATTTTCCAAGTCCAGAATTTCCATTTGTTCTTTGTTGTAAATTCTATCTCTGTATTGATTTTCTCTTTTCTGAGAGACATTGCCCTTTACCTTTCTTTACTTTTTCAGAGTGTGTTTCCTTCAGGTTGGGTGCCCTGAGGCAGCTGCTCGGACTCTCTGTGAGGCCCTCTGGGTCCCGCAGGGCGGGTCTCTGGACCGTTGCGCTCGCCCGTGTCTGGGCCGCGCTGGCCTGTTCCGTGGGGGGCCTGCAGGGGCTCTGCTGAGCCCACCGTGGACAAGGCCCTGCAGTAACTCTGGGCCCCTGGTCCCTCGCAGGACCCTGGGCTGCTTGTGGATGGCCTTTTTGGTGGAGCCCCCAAGGGGCCTGTCTCCCAACCTGTGCCCAGGGGCTTCTGCTGTCCTGGCCAGCCCAGCTCTCTAGGCGCTGCCCCTGGGTCAGCTGCCCCTCGGTCACTGCAGCTGGGTGGCCAGCCAGCGTCACCCAGCAGCCAGCGGGGTCGCGTGTGCCCAGGCCTGTGCGTGGCAGGGAGCTCTGCCAGCTGATGGGGCTGCCCTTGCTCTCCACTGCCGGGGCCTGGCCATCAGCCAGTGACCAATCAGTAGCCAGGGCCTGCCTGGTCTCTCCTGAGGTCCATGCAACCTTCCATGGCGTGTAGGCTCTCAGACACCCAGAAACATGTAGGCTTGTCAACCCTACGTGAGCTGATCCTCTGCCAGAGGTCCCTGTAAATTTTGGGCCGATCTGCTGCGTGCCCCGACCAGCCCTGGGCAGCATGAGGGCAGCTGCTCCTGCTCACCGCCCAGTTCCCTGCTGCTTCATCAGCACCTGTGGACGCGCAGCTTCTCCGTGGCAGGTCGGCCGGGTCGCCCTGTCCCGCGGTGGCAGCTGCTGCACTCAGCAGGGCGCCAGGCTGCAGGCGGGGCTGGTGGCAAGGCTGGGCTAAACTGCACAGACCCCCACTGATTCTGCCCAGTGGAAACAGAAAATGCCCCCTCAACCCAGTGTCTCTGCCTCATCTTCCAACCTGCGGCTACGTGCAGGGGTGATTAAGGTGGTCTGCCTGAGACTGGGGGAGGAGCGGGGCAGTGAGAAGATGGCGATGGGCACACGGGGCCGGGGGTGGGGGGTCCTAGACGGGCGGCCTCGAGGTGGAGGAAGGGGGCAGGTGACCCTGGAAGGCAAAGGGAAGAGCCTCACCCAGAGGCCTGAGGAAGGCCGCGCGGGCAGCGACCCAGTGGGAGAAATCTGACCTGCAGAGCAGGAAGGGCTGCACAGGTGCTGCTGAAGGCACAGGGTTTGTGCTGATTCGTCACAGCAGGTGCAGGAAACCTGAAGGAGGTGCAGTTGTCACTGTCGTTGTTGTAAAACACTTTCGTTTTGTTGCATGCCTCGGGTTCATCCCGGAGTTTTTCGTTCGGTTAAGCATTTCCCCGGCCAAGTCCTCGCAACCCCCCACAGGGGCTCCCCTCCTGCTCCATCTTATTCCAGCAACAGCAGTACCGTCAAGTCTGAATGCTTGACAGCCTGTAAACGATGAGAGGCCATTCAGAAACACGGTCTACGTAACCTCTGGAAAACAAAGAAGCAATGTCCAAGAAACTTCAAGTTTTCAAAAGTATTGGAAGAGGAGGCCTGTGTGAGAGGACCTGGAAGAGGGCGACCAACCCCGGCTCTGCCCCACTAATGAGCAGATTCGACCAGGCACCTCCTTTGCGACGTGAAATGAAGCTTCCGCGAACACTGACACTTTGACCTCAGGACTCTCCGGACACCAGGGCCCTGTGGCCCCCGTGGGCCTGGCATTTCCGAAGCCCCTGTGTGCTCCTGTGAACACAGCTCCTGGGGCAGTTTTTTGGCACTTCAAATTCGTACTATTTCTAAAAACCACCAACTCCGCTGACTCTGGAGAGAAAGTGTTTTCTGGCCTGTTAGATGTCCCATTTTTCTTGCATCTCACTGAATATTACGTATTTCCACGAGAGGGTCTGATTCCAGGAGGCCCCGACCCCAGGGTCCTGCTCAGTGTGTGTGTGTGCCAGCCACAGCTCACCCTCTGCCAGCGCAGCGCTGCCCCGAGGGCACACGCCCACGTGAGGGACGCGGCACCATTCTTTACAGGCACCGGCCGTGCTGGGCCTTCCTATCACACGTTACAAAGCTTCAGATCGCAGCCGGCGTGGGGTGGGGCCTCCTTCGCCACAGCCTGCAAAGTGCAGTGCAGCTGCCACTGTGGTCCCAGGGCCCCAGCAAAGGGCTCAGAACAAGGCATCTCCGGCTCCTGCCGCCAGGTCTGGGGCTGCCCAGGGGCGCCGGCAGGAAAGGGTTGCTGACGGCCACTGGACCTTCACCTAATGACAGCGGGGCCTGCTCGGGCGTGGGGTCCACGCTGGGGTCCTGCCGAGTCCTTCTAAGTTTCTTAACAGGCATAAATAGCGAGCTGCATGAGCCAGGGACCGTTTGGGGGCTGCACAGGTCTGCGGGAGGGTGAAGCCGGTCACAGCAGCCCTGGGTGGCTCTGCATCTCCGACTGCTCTCCAGGGGGACCCCTAGGAGTCTGAGGGCAGCTGGCCAGGCAGCCGCCTGGTCCCCAAGCAGGGGTCCTTTCCTGGCCACAGGGCGTGGGGTGCCGGGCAGCCTCTTGGTGCTCAGGGACACTGGATGGGCCACCTCCCCTTGATGGTGTGCGAGTGCATTTATCATTTTTTATTAAACCGAAATGAGAACACATGGTTAAAATGTTTTAGCAACGCTTTACAGAAAGTTTCTGCAGCGCGGCAAGTCTTGCGTCCTGCCCGTGCTCCCGTTTCCTGTCCCCGCCTTATCATCTAGAGTGTGCCGCTTTCCAGTTCCGGAAATTGAGCGAAAGAGTCCGAAGACTTGTGGCCCGAGGAGCAGGCAAGCCGAGGCGGGCACACCAGCGGCTCTG
The DNA here is from genome assembly GCF_023851605.1 of Tamandua tetradactyla. Lineage (NCBI taxonomy): Eukaryota > Metazoa > Chordata > Mammalia > Pilosa > Myrmecophagidae > Tamandua > Tamandua tetradactyla. The sequence continues at coordinate 45,549,790 of NC_135351.1, read as the reverse complement.
GGCCCTTAGAATGGGCGGGCGGCGACTCCCAGCCACTCGCCAGCAGCGCTGGTCCCCACCCGGACCACCCGGGGCTGGTGTGACCGTCGCAGGTCACCACGTCCGAGTCGGAAGAATGAGGGTTCCGTCCCAGGTCCTCGGCCTGCCCCGCAGCCCCCCACTTCAGCGGGGCGAGCAGGCTGTGCTATTGAGTTCACGGAGTCCAGCTGAGGTGGAGTGTGCAAACACGCCACAGTTACGTGCCAGCGCCCACGGAAGGCGCTCTCCTAGGGGGACGCCGAGCTACTCTCAAGTGCACTATTGTCTCCTGCATGGATGCTTACCTCCAAAATAGCAACTCAAAACTATCAGCATCTCCTGTCAGTATAAAGAAAGAGCCCGTTTCACTGTGAAATCATTTAAGGACATGCTTTAACCTTAAGCACTTCGTAATTTCAAGATACTCAGAATTTTTAGAAGAGAGCTGTTGCTGACATTTCTGAAGACGCTTCCTTCCCAAACGCCCTTCTAGCCTGGGCTTTGAGCCAGCGGAGCAACACAGAGAGGGACGGCCGGTGACCCAGGGTTAGTGGAGAGTGCGGCTTCTCACAGAGAGCCCGGTAGCCTGATGGGGAACCAGGGGGTGGACGGCCTCCAGCCCTGAGCCACAGGCAGGGCCCCCGATTCGGTCTTTGCAGATGCACCGGTCAGAGAAGACCTTTGCCCTGTGAGGGACAGAGTTGCCCCAAGCGGGCAGAGCTGCTGGAGGAGGCCCTTCCTCTGGAAACCAGGATGGGCAGGCTTCTCCCTCTGTCGCCTTCCCGGGGTGGGGTGGGGGGGGCTTAGGTTATTTTAGCAGCAGACATGGATCTGTATTATTCAGAAAAGAATCAAGTCCGGTGACTTGTGTTCCACTGAACACTTTAAAAACAAGCATTTCACATTTGTTATAAAAGGTAAAAGCAAATGTGTCAAGGAGCCTGCTAGAGGCAGGTGGAACACAAAGGATCGACCCCTAACGACAATCATGTGTGACCACCGCCATTTTATCTTCCACATCTGTTGGTACGTAAAGCTGTACAAAGTGCCCATGCTAAAGCTTTAGAGGCCAGGTCCTTGGACAGATGACCAACACTGAAGCGTGAAATCAAGACCCTGAATCCGCACGGGCACACCCCGGGCACGCCCAGGACTCAGGCCCTGCTCCCAGGATTTCCCTTAAATACGCAGAAGAGCAGCCTCTCCGGGCCGTGCACTTACTGGGGTCTCTGCGTGCGCCGGGCTCGGGCTCCGCCCAGGTGGCCTCCGTGGTGGACTTGGCCAGGTCCATCAGGCCCTTGCCCAGCTGCCACCTCTTCCACAGCACGCTGCCCCCTGTGGCTGGCTCCCTGCCCTCGGGACTGCCTGCGCCCTTGGGCTCTGGCTCTTTCCCAGCAGGTGCAGGTGCTTCCCCTGCAACGGGACAAGCGTGTCACTGAGAGCCGGGCTCTGGGCACTGCACCGTGCTCTGCTCCCCCCACGTTGTGCGACACAGTGCGGGCAGTGGGCGCCGGGCTCTGGAGCTGAGGGCCTGAGCCGGGCACTGGCCAACCCCACAGGCCCACGGGGAGCAGGAAGCTGCCGCAGGATGCAAACATTCACAGAGACTGAGGGGCTGGCTCTCCAGGGGTGAACCTGGGGCCGGGCAGCCTGCGCCAGCGGAGGGCTGCACCAAGCAGGGCATCCCCTTCAGAAAGGGGGCCCTGTGCAAGGCCCTAGGGGTCAATCTCTTAAAATAGAGCTGAAAAGGCTCTTGCTCGCCAAGTCAGAAAGCTCAGAGGTCTTTTCCTAGCACTACGACTCTGCTCCCAGTCCCCCTGTGCCTGGGGAAGCACCGCGAGGATGCACGCTCTGGCCTCCTCTGCCCGCTGCACTGAGCCTGGCCCTGGGGGCGACTCGGATGGGGTTGTCCCAGCCGGAGCCGGACCAGCGCCAGCCAGAGCAGTGCTGCCTCCAAGCAGCCTGACTCCACCTCTCCGCCCCTGTTGTCTGCAGTGTAAAATGAGGATAATAACAGCCTCTGCCTCATTGGATGGTTATGTGTATTTAAAAAGATACATGCAAATTTCCTAAGAGTAAGCAATAACGGCTATTATTGTTGGAGACGACAAGCCCATGGGGTGCAGAGGCTCAGCTGTATTTCTCCCTGTTTCCAAATGTGGCACAGTGACTTGCCCTTAGTAGGCTTTTAAAAGTTACCTTTAAAAAGGACTCTGTTCTGGAGTTGGCATGTGCTGTGGATCTCAGACCCACTGCTTCCTTATAAAAGCCTAGCTCCATTAACATAATGTATTAGTAAAAGGAACAACTCAACAAGAAGACACAGCAATCATAAATATCTATACACAGAGCTAGAATGCTCAAAAATACACAACAACAGTGAAGGGAGATGTAGACACCTCTCCCATAATAGTTGGAGACATCAGTTCCCTGCTCTCATCAATAGACAGAACATCTAGACAGGATCAATAAGGAAACAATTTTGAACAATACGGTAAAAGAACTAGACCTAACAGACATTCACAGGATATCATACACCACAACAGTAGGATACACGTTTCTCAAGTGCTCATGGATCATTCTCAAGGACAGACCATATGCTGGATCACAAAGCAGGTCTCAATAAATTTAATAAGATTGACGTTATACAAAACACTTTCTCAGATCATAATGGAATGAAATTGGAAACACGCAGAGGGCCAGAAAATTCACAAATATATAGAGGCTAAACAATATACTCTTAAACAGCCAGTGGGTCAAGGAAGAAATTACAAGAGAAATCAGTAAATATATTGAGGTAAATGAAAATGAAAACACAACATATCAAAATTTATGGGATGCAGTAAAAGCAGTGCTGAGAGGGAAATCTATTGCCTTAAATTCCGATATTAAAATGAAGAAAGAACAAAAGTTGAGAAATTAGGTGTTCACTTGAAGACTAGAGAAAGAACAGCAGAAGCCCCAAAGCAAACAAAAGGAAAGAAATAATGAAGATTAGAGCAGAAATAAATGAAATTGCGAATGTGAAAACAGTCAAGAAAATCAACAAAACCAGGTGTTGGTTCTTTGAGAAAATCAATAAAACTGATGGACCCTTAGCTATGCTAACAGAAAAAAACAGGGTGCAAATAAATAAAATCAGAAATGGAAAAGAAGACATAACCACCAACCCTGCAGAAATAAAGGAGATAATGAGAGGATACTATGAGCAACTTTATGCCAATAAACAAGGAAACGTAGATGAAATGGACAACTTTCTAGAAAGGCATGAACAACCAACAATGACTCAAGAAAAAACAGACGACCTCAACAAACCAATCATAAGTAAAGAGATTGAACCAGTCAAGAAGCTCCCAAAAAAGAAAAGTCCAGGACCAGATGGCATCACATGTGAATTCCACCAAGCACTCAAGAAAGAAATTGTACCAATCCTACTCAAACTCTTCAAAAATTGAAGAGAAGGGAAGGCTACCTAACTCATTCTTTGAAACCAATATCATCCTCATACCAAAGCCAGACAAAGATACTACAAGAAAAAAGATTACAGACCAATCTATTTAATGAATATAGATGCAAAAGTCCTCAACAAAATTCTTGCAAATTGAATCCAGCAGCACATTAAAAGAATTATACACCATGACAAAGTGGGATTTATTCTAGCTATGCAAGGCTGGTTCAACACAAGAAAATCAATTAATGTAATACACCACATTAATAAATCAAAGCAGAAAAACCACATAATCATCTCGATTGATGCAGAAAAAGCATTTGACAAAATTCAACATCCTTTCTTGATAAAAACACTCCAAAGGATGGGACTAGAAGGGAATTTCTTCAACATGATAAAGGGAATATATGAAAAACCCACAGGTAACATCATCCTCAATGGGGAAAGACTGAAAACTTTCCCCCTAAGATCAGGAACAAGGCAAGGATGCCCACTGTCACCACTACCATTCAATATTGTGCTGGAAGTTCTAGCCAGAGCAATTAGACAAGAAAAAGAAATAAAAGACATCCAAATTGGAAAGGAAGAAGTAAAATTCTCACTGTTTACAGATGACGTGATACTATATGTAGAAAATCCAAAAAATTTACAGTGAAGCTACTAGAACTAATAAGTGAGTACAGAAAAGTGGCAGAGCACAAGATTAACACCCCCAAATCAGTAATGATTTTTTACACTAGTGATGAGTAATCTGAGGAGGAAATCAAGGAAAAAATTCCATTTGTAATAGCAACTTAAAGCATCAAATATTTAGGAATTAATTTAACTAAGTATACAAAAGACTTATCCACAGAAAACTATAAGAAATTGCTAAAAGAAATCATGGAAGACTTAAGTAAATGGAAGGGTGTACTCTATTCATGATATGATTGGAAGTCTAAACATAGTTAAGATGTCAGTTTTACCCAAATCGACTTATAGATTCAATACAATACCAATTAAAATCCCAACAGCTTGCTTTGCAGAGATGGAAAAACCAGTAACAAAATTTATTTGGAAGGGCAGGGAGCCCTGAATAGCTAAAAATATCTTGAGAAAGAAAAATTATGTGGGAGGTCTCACGCTACCTGACTTTAAAGCATATTACGAAGCTACGTGGTCAAAACAGGATGGTATTGGCATAAAGATAGATATACTGACCAATGGGATTGAACTGAGTGTTCAGAAATAGACCCTCTCATCTATGGAAATGTGGAGAAAGACAGCCCGGTCTGGGCGGGCCTGGCGTGGGGACCCTCGGGGCCAGGGCGCCGGACCGAGGCGGCTGAGCCTCTGTGTCTCGGGCGCTCTTGGCAAATTGCAACTCTGATGTTGCATCTCAGCGGGTGGGTGTGAGCTCTGAACGGGGCATTTAATGCAGGGCCCTGGCCGGCCCGGGGACACTGGGGCCCTCACTAACTGGCTGCAGGGCCTGTACCCAGCTCTCACCCACGGAGCCCCATCATGGGCCTCTTCTCTTCCCAAACGGGAGGGCGGGGCTGCAGAAGGCTTTGACAACCCAGGGCTGTCGTGGCGCCGTGGGGTCCCGCTCACGCCCGCAAGGCCCTTCATTCCCCACGCGGGACGCTTTGCACCACAGCCCACTGACCTTCCTCCGGCGTGGGCAGGGCCTCGATTTCAGGTGATTTCTTGATGAACTGGGCCAGGTAATGCAAACGGGCCTGGGAAGCCTGAGGAGCAAACACTGTCAGCTTTCCGAGTTGTTCGAAAAAAATAAACTGTACAGGTTAAAAGTACTCAAAAGAAACAGAAAAAGTGAATAGGGCAGTTTTAGCCAGGCCAGCCCCTGTTAATGATCAAATAAACACAAGTTATGAACCATCCGTGATTTCGACTGAGTAATTTTTGAGAACTCAGGAGGAAGCTCTCCTAAAGCAAACACACTGGGCAGACTGCTTCAGGCCCGGCCGCTCCTGAACCTTTTCTGTCTTCCCCACATCCTGTGCTGGGACATGGAGCCCTTAGATGAGCAGGAGTGTTTCCCTGTGTCCATTGTTCTCGGACAAGATAAGGGGGAGGTGGCGTGGGCACCGTCCACAGGGGCAGCCTGCGCTGTTGCATCCCTCCGAGGCTGTTCCACACCCACGAGCCCAGTGGAGGGTGCAGGCAAGGGTGGGTGCAGCGGGCCCTGCGGGCGGAGGGGCCCTGCGAATGCCGGACACGTGGCGCCATGCCGTGCTTGGCTTGGCAAGTTCTCTCGGTACCACTGTGACCCCAATGTGGTCTCAACATGCAGCCAGTCAACGTCTGATAACGCTGAGGTAGGATCTGCACAGGGACGCCCACGGGGTTCTGCCACGCGGCGCTGCCTTGGGCCCAGGCCTGGCCTGAGAGCGAGTGGCAGCTTCGCAGACTCGCTCACCTTGCTGGCCCGCCCCGGCTCGGCCAGTTCCCAGGCCTGCTTCATGGCTCGGATTTCGTCAGCTCGTCCTGTGTCTTTTTTCACTTCCAGTAAGTCTGCGTCGCTGTGTTCCGTGACGAGCCTCAGAACCCAGTACGGCTTATTTGGGTCTTCTTGCTGGGGATGGGCCGCAGATGTCTGATGACGAAATGGAAACCTGTGGGTCAGGGGCTTTCCTCAAAGGCCTCAGAAGGGGCCACGGCTTACCCCAGCCTGCATTTTCACAGGTAGGGAGTTACCTCAAGGGAAATGAAACATCGTCCAGAAAAATCTTGTGCAAAAATGCTCATTGCAGTATTATTAATAACAGCAAAAAAATGGAAGCACTCTGAATATCTACCAACTGACGAATGGAAGAATCAGACTGTAATATATTCATGTGTTTGAATGCTACTTAACACCAAAAAGTAACAGACTTTCGGTTCCCGGCCTGTGCACACACACACACACACGATTTATAGACTACGTTGTGGGTGGATCTCACAGCCATAGAGTTAAAGAAATTGAATGCCAAAGAGTACATTTTGTATGATTCTTTTGTATGAAATTCCAAACTAGGTAAAACTAATGTAGCGTATTGAAACAGATGGGATGCTACCTAGGGGGCTGGGTGTGCAGATGGTGGGATTGTCTGCAAAGCAACACACTTGAGGGAAGTTCTGAGATGATGGGAATGATTTACCAGCTATGCCTTGGTGAGGGCATGGGTTATTTAATAAATGAATTTGTCAAAACGCACTGAATTGTAAATTAAGATTTGTATATTTCACTGTATGCAAATTTTATTTCAATTGTAAACCAAAAAATATTCTAAGCTATTCTTCTGCTCACTTATATTATCTCTTCACAAAAATGAGAGCAGGAATCATTGCTTCCAGGTCTGGAAATATATCTATATACATTCACTATAAAATGCAACCATGTTTTGGCATTGCCTAGGGCTCCTCTCCTGGACCAGACCTAGGCTGGGGGCAGATTAACACCAGTCTTGGAAATTTCTCCCTGGGTGAGGCTTATTTGGTAGTAAGAGACGTTTGGACCTGATGTGGCCACAGGGCACTTTTGTAAGATTGAGATGATGCCAATTATTAAAAACCATGCGGCTGTGGAGATGGGGCGGGCACTGTCCTGAGGAGCTTTTATGTGTAGTTTGGTTTCAGTGTCACAAAAAGCTTTGCTTGCTGCCTACAACACCTCCCTGATATGCTAACGAGAATTGCAATCTCACAACTAGAAATGCCATTCTTTTCTTGAAAGATACAGCACATTAGCTTTTATCCATAGCTTAAATTACCTGAAAAATAAGCTTTTCAGAAACTTTTCTAGAGTAAAGTTTCAATCAGGGAAGGGAACATTAAAAAAGAGTAAAAGGAACGCCAAGACTGCTGCAGGAATTTATGGATTGGGTTGAGCTCATTTAACTCACAAGGTTTCCAAGCGTAGACATCAGCTACGAAATGCAAGTGGACAAGTTTACCCAGTACAGGGGCCTGGGACAGCTGCGTCACCATCCTCCCTCTAATCTGCTAATCTTCCTTTATTGTTTGTGTAACTCAGGGTACTCAGTCCATCCAGCTGGAAACTAGGAGATATGCTTGTTTCTTTCTGCTCTTCAATGCCCACCCTGGGTTACTAGATACATGCCCATTTGTTTCCAGTGCAACCCTCTCTCTGCCCTCCTCCCTCTCCTTGACCTCTTCCTGGGAAGCATTTGCCCTGCCTGGACGGCAGCAGTTCCTGATGGTTCCCCATCTCTGGTCTTGCCCCCTTTGACTTCACAGCCCTAGAAGACACGAGGTTGCTCCATCTTGAATAGATGTCTGACAACACCAAGCACCGCTGTGTAAAAACCACCCATGGCCCTGCTTTGGCCACACAAGGGTCTGGATGATGGGAGATCTGTCCTCATGGGATATTTGTTTTGAGTACAGTATTTTTAGATACTTTGAGCATGAATATTTTTAGGCCTATGTTTGCACTCCTCAAATGTGGCTCTCAAATCCCCTTCCTTCCCCCTATTTGGTGCATTAAACTAGCAAGTCCTGAAGAAGTTTAGAAGCATGGGTCCTGGATAGCAGTCAGACGTCTAGGAGCTCACACAGCCCTCTTCCCTCTGACCCTCATGTTACCCCTGGAAGGGGCTTGTCACTTTCATTCATTCTCTCCCTGCCGCTGCACTTGCACCATCGAATGTGAACACCATCTGCTCAGCTTCGTTCCCCTGTAGGAGGTGGTGAATCCTTCAAGTGCAGTGACTTCATCATCTCCACCTTAGAAAGCCACATCCCAAGAACGCTGTCTTGCATATTAAAATCCACCTAGTGCTGTTTGGTTTGGGCTGAACAGTCCGTGTGCGAGGAGGGAGCCTTGGAAAGGCATCTGCAGACTGTCCTCATGGCATCTAGTTGGTTGCTGGAAGCAGAGAGGTGGGATTTTCGGTTTTGTCCTGGGGTTGGGGTGGTGGACAAGCAGGGACCAACTAACCTGATCTCTTTAAGTGACTCACCTGAGAAGTAGCATACTCACCTGAGGCTCAAAGCGAGGTGCCTGTTTTTCTTTGGCTGTCTTTTCTTTTTCAGATGACTTTTCTTTGCCCTTCCTTGTCTTGGAAGTTCCTAAAGCTTTTTGTCCCTCACTAACAGTATGGGACTCTGGGCTTCCCGAAGTAATTGATTCCTCGTGTTTCTCTGGATGAGCTAAAGAGATGTAAAAATGGAAACCAGTGAGTCATGACAAACAATTAAATCATTTCGTATGGGGACGAGGGAAACAACTCAGGAGGAAATGGTTTGTTTCAGAGGTGTGGATTAGTGTAGTTATCTTTTTTCTCAATAAGCAGATAAATGAACTCTTCAATGGTTCCCTTTTAAAAATCGAGATATAATTCACATACCATAAAATTCACCATTTGAAAGTGTACAAATCAGTGATTTTTAAGATACTCAGTGTTGTACACAGCCACCACTATCTAATTCGTATCATCCTTTATTTAATTTTCTTGTCTAACTGCTCTGACTTGAACCTTCAATACAATTTCGGATAGAAGTGGTGGGAGAGGACTTCCTTTATTATTCTTGAACGGAGGGGAAGGCTTACGTATGATGTTAGCTGTGGGGTTTTTGTAGGTGCCCTTGGTCAGGTTTAGAAAACTTGCTTCTATTACTAGTTTGCTGAGTGTTTTTATCATGAAAGGGTATTGGATTTTCGGAAATGCTCTTTCTGAGCCTATTGACATAATGGTCTGTTTTTGTTTATTTGTTTGCTTTATTCTGTTAATATTTTTATTAGATTGAGTAATTTTCATGTGTTTAACCAATCTTGTGTTACTGGGATAAATGCCTCATGGTCATGGTGTTTGCTCTAGTTTGCAATCTGCTAGAATACAACATACCAGAAACAGAACAGCTTTTAAAAGGGGGAATTTATTGTATACAAGTTTACAGTTGTAAGGTCATGAAAATGTCCAAATTAAAGCAAAGCTATAGAAATGTCCACCCAAGGCATCCAGGAAAACATACCTTGGTTCAAGAAGGCTGATGAAGTTCAGGGTTTCTCTCTCAACTGGAAAGGCATATGGTGAACATGGCGACATCTGCTAGCTCTCTCTCCAGGCTTCTTGTTTGATGAAGCTCCCCCGGGGGCATGTTCCTTCTTCATCTCCAAAGGTCTCTGGCTGTGTGTGCTCTTGTGGCACTTTCCAAAACTGTTCCCACTTAAAGGGCTCCAGAAGCAACCCCACCTTGAATAGGTGGAGACACATCTCCATGGAAACCATCTAATCAAAAGTTACCACCCACAGTTGAGTGGGTCACATATCCATGCATAATCAAAAAGCTCCCACCCAGCAATATTGAAATGAGGATTAAAGGATATGGCTTTTCTAGGGTCCACCACAGATTCAAACCGGCACAATATTTACTTTCTTATATGTTTCTGAATTTGGTTTGCGAGTATTTGGTTGAGGATTTTTTTTTGTATATTCATAAAGGGTTTTTGTCTGCAGTTTTCTTTCCTTGTGATGAATTTACTGGAATTGATATCAGAGTAATAATGCCCTCATAGTATAAAGTAGGGAACTTTCCCTCCTCTTCCGTTCTTTGGAAGAGCTAGTGAAGTACTGGTAATTTTTCGTTGAACATTGGTAGAATTCATCAGTGAAACATGTTTTGAGCTTTACTTCGTGGGAAACTTTTGATTACTAATTCAACGTCTTTACTTGTTACAGATCTAATGACATGTTCAATTTCTTTTTTAGCAAGTTTCAATAGTTTGTATCATTCTAGGAATTTGTCCATTTCTTCTAGATTATCTAATTTATTGGCATATAATTGTTCAGAGTTTTCACTTGTTGTTTTGGGAGTGCCTCAAGATTCTTACGTTCTCTGTATTCAATGTTTTTCTTTCTATGAGGTCAGTGTGATGTCCTCTTTAATTCTTGATTTCAGTAATTTGAGTCTTTTTTCTTGGTCAGACTAGCTAAAGTTTTGTCAGTTTTTTTTTTTTTTTTTTTTTTTTTACCATTTGAAAGAGCCAACTTTTAGTTTCATTGATCATCTCTATTGTTTTCCTACTCTATTTCATTAAGCTTGTGCCTAGTCATTATTATTCCATTTATTTTATTTACTTTGGGTCTAGTTTGCTTTTCTTTTTCTAGTTTCCTAAGGTATACTCTAGGTTATTGGTTTGAGACGTCACTTTTTTATTAATGTAGGTACATGCAACTATAGATTTCCCTCTGAACCCTTCTTTAGCTGCACTCCATATGTTTCGGTATGCTAGTTTATGTTTTCACTCATTGCTAAGAATTTTCTAATTTCTCCTGTGGTTTCTTCTTTGATCAGTTGGTTATTTAGGAGTGTGTTGTTTAATTTCCACATATGTGTGAATCTCCCAAATTTCCTCTATTATTGATTATTATGTGGGGAAGCATACTTTCCATGATTTCAGTCCTTTTGCATTTATTTAGAGTTGTTTTATGGCTTTCCATGTGGCTCGTGCTGGAGAATGTGCATTTTGCTACTGTTGGGTGGAGTATTCCACAGGTATCTGTTAGGTCAGGTTGGTTTATAGTGTGGTTCAAGTTTTCCATTTCCTTGCTGATTTTTCCTAGTTTTTCTATCTTTTATTGAAATTGAGGGTATTAAAAATTTTGTTCATTATTGTCAAGTTGTCTGTTTGTCCCTTCAATTCTTTAAGTTTTTGTGTCCTGTATTTTGAACTCTATTGCTAGGTTCACGTATGTTTATAATAGTTATATACCATGGTGGGCTGACCCTTTTATCATTATTAAATATCATTCTGTGACTCCAGTAACATTTTCGTATTAAATTCTACTTCGGTATTAACATAGCCACTAGAGCTCTTTTTTGGTTACTGTTTGCATGGCATTACTTTTTCTATTCTTTTACATTTAACCTACTTATATTTTTTAATCTAAAATGTGTCTCTTGAAGACTGCATACAGTTGGATCATGTTTGCATTATTTGTTCAGCTTATCTCTACCTTCGATAAACAACTTACATTCAATGTAATTACTGATAATATAGGATCTATGTCTGCCATTTTGCTATTTGTTTCTTGTTTGTCATACTTTTTTGTTCTTCCACTCCTCCATGACTGCCTTCTTTTATGTTAAATGAATATTTCCTACCGTATGATTTTAATTCCCTGGTGTTTTTTTATTGTATATTTTTGAGTTATTTTCTTAGTGGTGTTTCAGGTGTTAGAATTAACACTTAAATTTATAACTACCTAGTTTGGCTAATTCCAATTTAATTTTAATAGTTGATAGAAGTTTTGCACCTACATATCTCTGCTCCCTTTTATGCTGCTATTATCACACATTTCATCTGTATTGATTTAGTGCTATTAACAGAGAGCTACAATTATTGCTTTAGGGGCTGTTGTCCGTTAAATCAGTCAGCAGAAAAAAAGGTATGCAGCTACCTTTTCTAGTGCATTTTTTCCTTATGTGGGTTCAAGTGTATGCATAATTTCTTTTTATTCCAGGCTTTAAATACTGTAGAGCAGGTCTGCTAGACACATTTTCTTCATTTTTATTTCTCTCTCTTAGTATCTGTTTCACTTTTGAAGGATATTTTCCTGGATCCAGAATTCTTGGTTGACCTTTTTTCTTTTTTCTTCTTCAGCCCTTTATACATACATCATCCCACTATCTTCTGACCTCCATGATTTTAGATAAGATGATATATATGTGATGACGCATTTCTTTTTCACTGTTTTCAAGATTCTTTCTCTGGATAATTATGTTTAACTGTGGATCTCTTTGGGTCTGACCTACTTGGAGTTTTTCTGAATTTTCTGGATGCATCCATTAATATTTTTCATCAAATTTGGCATGTTTTTGGTCATTATTTCTTCAAACAGTCTTTCTGTGCCCCTCTCTGCCACCCTCTTCTTGGGACCCCCATTGTGCGCTTGTTGGCACGGCTGCGTGTGCCCTCCGGGTCTGTGCGTCCACACCAGCCTCCTTGAGTACGGGCTCCAGCGGGCTGGGGGCAGCTGGCTGACCCAGCCTGGCTTCATCCACACTGGGCATTTGAAGATCCTGATCACAAAGGAGCCACCCCAATGACACAACATCCCCCAAAGCCACTTTCCAAGGGTCCACACGCCGGGATTGCAGGGTGGGCTTGCACGACTGGGGGGCACTGCGCCCTCAGGACCGCGCCCCTCACGGCACTGCCATGGCACCAGAAGGGCTCTGTGGGCAAGCGGATTAAGCCAGGGCCCCTGCAGACGGGCGAGCCCGTGACACAGGCAGGGCGGACGCGGGAAGGCCTCGCTGGCCTCTTCCGGGAGCGCCTCACTGGCCGCTGCTCTTCGCTGTGCCCAGAAAGCCAGTCCATGGACCTTCCCAGTGTCCACTGTGCACCTGCCCTGTCGTTACATTGCCACCAGCAAAGGGCTGCATAGTTAGAATAATTACGTGGAGGTTTGTTTAATTTACTTAAAAGGTATACAAGTTAATGGTTAAAGGAAGAAAAACACCCTTGTGCTCATGCAGTGACCCTGTCCCTGTGAGCAAATGGCTGGCCTGGGACAGGGGGCTGCTCGGAGGGACAGGGGGGCCCCTCACCTGGGCCTCAAAGCTGCCCCCGTCCTGAGGCCGGGCAGAGCAGTGGTCTGGGGAGGCCCGATTCCCTGCACCCCGTTTCAGCACAGCAGGACTTGGAGGGTCGACCCCAGGGCACAGAGGCGGGGCAGGGCAGACAAGGTCAAGCACACACGGGCCACCCCGAAGTCACCGATGGTGGCCGGTCTCTGACAGCAAGGGTGGCCGAGGGTGACCGGGTCACGGAGATGCACCCAAAGGCCCCTCTTGATGACTCTCTTCAAGGAAGCCGGAGCTGGGGCTCGGCTGGAGCGCCTTGTAACCCAAGTGGCATTTCCTACAGATGCAGCAGGCAGGACTCTCCAGGGGTTAAAGCACACAGAATGACAAAAATGCAGTTTCGTTTTTATCATTAAAATGCAGCGCCTTGATTTATATACCCAGGAAACAAAAAATTGGCTGGGATTTGAATATTCATATAATTTATAAACTAGAATACATGTCTAGTACAAAGTGTAAAATTACTGAGTACAAGAACACTTAGTAAATATATACAAGAAAATCACCTTTTATATATATATATATATAAAACATCTAATAACACCTGGTTTGTTCAAATAAATTCAATTGGATATAGTATGCATTCATGGTGTTGACAAAAGAACAATATAATGTTCATTAGATTTAAGGAAATGGATTTGTGATTCTGCAACAAAATTGGGTAGGACTCAAAACCAAGTGAGACTGAAACACAATCTACGTCTTTCTGCAATGCATTAGGTCTTCAGTGGTGCAGGCTGGCAGCAGCCACAAGTAGCACGCTGGGAGAGAGACCGAAACACCACCACTTGTGCAGGTGGGCAGACAGTCCCACCGCCCCTGCCCTCCCCACTCACTGCCCAGTTCTTATCACTTCCAGAGCCCACAGGAGTCCCCGAAAGCGAGGTTCCCTAAAGTGTGGTTCTGAAGCAGCCTGGAGGTGGCACTGCTGCCTTGTGCACCCAGAGGCCAAGCCGCCTGCCAGCTCACACGGCCGCATTTCAGGTCTCAGGCTCATCTGGAGACAGACAAACTGTACACGTCATTCCTCATGGAAAGTAGGTTGAGTTAGTGAGTGTGTGGGGCAAGGTTTCCAATGATGCCAGGACGTATGCTACATTTTACTTTCGATCACCAATCTATCGAACTATTATCTGGGAAACAAAAACCACTTGACTAGATTTTTCTGAAGTATAAAATACTTACATTTTAAATGTGAGCTAAGTTGATAATTTGAAGACATTAAAAACATTTTTTTTCTAAAATATATCATACCCTTAAAATTAAAGTTTATACATTTTGAAGTCTAAATAATTGAAACCTAGAATTGATGCATTGAAATGTTTTGATTTAAACAAGTTGACTATCTAAAAATCCACAATTATAAACAATGTTGTAAAGACTGATTATTTTGAATGCAAAAGCTAACTCACTTTCACAAAGATTGGTCCACATAGTTTTTCAAATAGAAAAATTTTCTAGTTCATTTTCAATACAGTTCAATTATGATTTTCTTTGCTTGCTGCTTTACTGCAACAAATGAATTACGCGATGCAAGGTGTAATTTACTTTTAGCAGCTGCTCGTTCACGTATAACACTGTCAAGTGTGAGGTCAATAAATAACATATAAAATTATGCTTGAAGATTTATTTTCTAGTTGGAAAATATAACATGATAATACTATTTTTTGAGTGCTATCAGGTTCTAGGATCTTTACATATTTTATCCTGAATCATTACAAAAACTTTGTAAGAAAGAGTCATATCTTAAATCTGGTGATTATCGACCCAGATTCAGGTAACTGAACCCAGGATATTTTAGCCATTGTACTATGCTGAATTTCACCATTTAATAATGACTTAATTTAAAAACCTAACTTATATTATTAATTTTGCATTGTTTCCTAACTCTGCTCATCGCTTATTCTATTTCATGAACTATACTGTTTGTGTATTTTCGATTTATTTTTGTTAGTTTTCCTCTTTAACTTTAAATTTATCTCTATAAAACTAAAGTTTTAAAATGTGATTGTTTTAGTGGCTTGTTTGCTGGAAATCCATCTGTATTGGGCAATTTAAGGTTGAGACACTTTAAAATTCTTAAGGAAAAACGTGAGGTTATCTAGCCCTTTATGTCCACTAAAATAAGACAGAATTGAAGGTTCCCAACGAAGCCCCTGAGCAGGACCACGGTGAAAAGGAGGCTGTGCTGCGCGATGCTGTTACTTTTCCACTGGAAAGCCCTCATAGGTTTCGGTTCGCGTCTTGGCTGTGTGGCCCTGGGCAATCCTTAAGGTGTCCGTGCCTCAGTTTCCTCCAGTGACCAGGGAAAGCAAAGGCCTGGCGCAGGTGTGTTTATGAGGGTTGCGTCTGAGCTCACAGCCGGCAGCGGCCGGGCCCACCTTTCAGGGCGATGCACCCGCAGGGGGTCTCCCAGGGGCTTCGCGGGGTGCAGGAGATGTCGGGTGCCCAGGTGAGCCCTCACCTGCTGCGTCCAGTGGAAACGCAGGGCAGGTGACGCGCCTCTGTCGCCTTCCGTCACCTGTGGGGTGGGACGGTGAGCCCACCTCGCGAGGTCTGCGGGGATCGGGGTGACGCCTGAAGGAGGCTCGTCAAAGCGCACGGGCACCGCCGCCCCCCGCGGACCTCCAGCTTTCACCTGCAGAGCACGAGTGCGTCCTGCTCTTCCCAGCAACAGCGCATGCGTTCTCTAGAATCCCTGATTTCTATCATTTAAATTCGATTTTAGATACTGAAAAATAATGGGGAGGTGAAATTACTTATCAGTTCACACCCAGGAAGAGCGCGTTAGCGTGTGGGCCTGTGGCTTCCCAATTGCTTCCCTGCCGCCGCCTTCCTCCAGGCCCACCATCGATGTCTGGAGAGACGCCCGAGCCTGGGCCGCGCTTCCTACAGGAACTGCGACGGATGCCGCGAACCGTGGGCAGGAGGCTGACGCTGAGCGTTCGTCCCCAGCACTGCTGACCTTGAGAATGGGCTTTGACCTTCCCGTTGTTGGACAGGGGCCAGATGGGACCCAAGCCAGGGTGCCCTCACCATGGCACAGGCCCTCTTCCCGGCTCTGCGCTCCCCAAGACTGCCCTCCACGAGCAGCTTCACCCCTCCCGGGTCCTAGGGGTCATTCCTTCTTTTCCTAAATATCCCCAGTTTACACTGACATTTGTAACAAAGGGGCTGACAGTGTTAAGCTTATGGAGACAGGCACGGGAGGCTGTCATAATGCAGAAGTCAGAGGGAGAAAGCGCCCCCAGCAACTCTGAAAGCACACACAGGCAGCAAACCCGGGTTTCAGGCTCGCTCTCTGATCAGGTAAAGTCACCGCTACCCACAAATGTAACACAAAGCCTGTTCGGACAACAGACTGCTCCTGAATAGCAAAAACAGAACTAGCTTTGCTGAGCACACGACTGCACCCAGGCACATACAAAACTGTCCAGTTTCTCTATTTTTATATATTTCTTTAAATGTGACTTTTATTTACATGTAAGTATAGCATAGAAGATTTAACTCAACTGGTGTCAAGTGCGTGCAATGTATCAATTTCTGTTTTCAGGGGGGACACAGACCACAAATATTTCTGCAATCCACTGTCTCGAGCAGATTTCCACTGAGCCACGTTGGAGGGGAGAGCTAGAGTCTTGGCACTGCGTGGGTTGACACTGAGGTCTGCCCAGGACCACAGCGGGGGAGATAAGGCGAGGGGTAATTTAAGGGCGCACAAAAGGGACAGCCTGATGGGAAAGAACAGAGGGGAAAAAGCGGACAAGGTGATGCACAAAGAGGAGAAAAGTAACACAGCTGACAGGGTTTCCCTTAGAGCTTTAGGGGTGTCTCAGTTTCCTGGGGCAACTATAACAAAGGACTGCAAACTGGGCGACTTCATGTGGCAGAGATATATTGTGCCCAGGCCTGGGGGCCGGGGTCTGAAACCGAGGTGTCAGGAGGGCCGCGCGCCACGAGAGCCCTGGGAGGACCCACCTCGCCCCAGCCTCGGAGGCACCTGCACTCAGGGTGAGTGGCAGTGGGTCCGGGCCCTGTGCCCTCCTCACAGGGCCGCTCTGTGTCCCTCTGCAGTGCGCCCCTCTTCCAGGACACCAGGCCTAGCCCAGGATGAGCGTCTATTCTAGGTAGACATCATGGCCCTCTTCCAGGTCGGGTCACGTTCCCGGGGTCTGTGGGGTTCAGGCCTGAGTGTGCCTTTCGGGCTGTGCGTGAGGGGTGGGGGTTGGCTTCAGACCAGCCCAGTCTCGGACTCGGCGCTCCTGAGCACCATGGCTCTGGGCAGGGGGCTCGTGAAGCCTTGGGGGACCACCCCAGGGTGGGTGCCTCTGGGTGCATGCGGGCATGGGCGTGATGCGTGGTCAGGAGCCCCCAGGGCGTGGTCTGGGCACTGGGCGCCTGCTGTTCGCACTGACTGTGCCCCATCATTCCAGCCCTGCGGCATGGGGAAGGGTCCCAGCGGCTACCTGTGAGCCTGACTCAGCCCCGCCTTTCCGCCCAGCTACCTCAGAAGGGTAAGTTCCTGCTCTGCCCAGGCAGCCCACACATGCGTCTGCTCGGGTTCCGAAGAGGCAGAGCAAGAAGATGCTGCTGTGGCCAGGGAGGGGTGCGGGGTGTAGGGGGGCAGGGTGTAGGGGTGTGATATAGGGGTACAGGGTGTAGGGACAGGGTGTAGGGGCATGAGGTGTAGGGGCGTGTTGTAGGGGGCAGGGGGCAGAGGCGGGGTGTAGAGGCGGGGTGTAAGGGTGGGGTACAGGGGTGGGGTGTAGGGGTGGGATGTAGGGGCATGGGGTAGGGGCGCAGGGTGTAGGGGTGCGGGGTGTAGAGTTGGAGTGTAGGGGTGGAGTGTAGGGGGTGGGGTGTAGGGGTGCGGAGTATAGGCACAGAGCAAGAGGCACGGGGCGGGGGGCGCGGGACCGCAGAGTGGAGGTGGGGTGCGGAGCGGAGGGGGGCGCATGGTGGAGGCCCCCAAAGAGCGTGCACATTCGGAAGGAAAGTGACCTCCTGTACCACCTATTCTGATAGCTGTACACTGGATGTTATGTCCCCCACGGTAAAGCTTGCTCTCTCCCAGCCTCTGTGATAATCCCGAGGGGTTTGTCCCTGTGTAGGCCATGCAGATACACCAGCAAGCAAGGACACCCTGAAAGGCTGGACTGGTCCTTGCAGCAAAAACCAGGACATGGTTCTCCGACACCCGTGCAAAGTGGGGGGTCATCTGGCACGCCGCCCGGCTGCCGCCCATCCCTGCTGGAGCTGGAGCGCAGTGGGCCGGGCTGGCTTCATGACGCAGCAGCTTGGGCAGCCACAGTGGACGTGCCCTGTCTGCTCCCTGCGGGCACCGAGCCAGGACTGCAGACCTTTACTGTTCCTGCATGTCACCCTTCCCAGCATTTTTCCCAACCCAGCAATACAGAACCTGGTTTTACTTGGGTTTCTGGTTAAAGACCCCTTATCTAATAGAGAGTATTGATTTATCGATATCGACTCTTGGCAACAGCCCCTTAACCCTGCCTGCAGGAAGCTTACCTAACAGGACACACCTGCTCCGTGAGGCACGTCCAGCCGTCCTGCTTTCAGGAACACCAGACAGCACTTCAGCACTGCACATGCCACTTTAGACAGTGAAATCACCAACAAACAGCACAGAATGTGAGAGGCACGAAGGAGACTCGTTATCGGATAAGCACTGAAACAAGCAGGCAAAGCCTCATCCTTTCAACCTCAGCTGAAAATGTGTGTTTCAAATTCACAGCTCTGCGTGCGTCAGCAAGCGACTGCAAAAGCACCAGGAGGGTTGCTTTTGGAGTCAGAAATACATTTTAGAGAGGAGGTGGATTCACAAATACTGAATCTGCAAATCATAAGAATTGTTTGTATAACTCTTGGCAAACTTTTCTCCAAAGAAAACAAGTAGAAAATACACATTCCTTCAGCTTAAAACACCATATTGCTGGGGGTGCAAGGGTAGTCCAGTGGTAGAATTTTTGCCTGCCATGCGGGAGACCTGGATTTGATTTCCAGTCTATGCACTTCCCAAAAAGAAACAGGAAATGTCAAGCAAAGAACAAAAATTCAACAAATGGTGCTGCAACAACAGGATGCTCCAATGGAAAAAGAATGAAATGTGACCCCTGCCTTACAGCATACAAAAAAATTACCATATTGCATAATGGGAAATAAAGCTTAAGGGTAGAGGCTGATTGGGAATACCCTATGGTTCTCTTTTTTCAAAAGCATCAATCTTGTTATTCCCTGCTCAGAAATATTCAGCGGAGTTTATATTTTGAAAATATGTATAAATTGGAATCTTCTTTCATTGGGGGATTCCCTTTCTTGAATTTAAGTATGCTTTGTTAAATATTTTAAGAGCTTATCTTCAGTGTTATACTTTCTGAACAACTGTGCACAAATGTAAATTTTATAAATAGAAATGTTTCCTGTCCATTCCTTTAATGTCCCAAAAGTTTAATCAATCAATAACTTTTACTAACCAAAACAAAATGTTTTTTTGACTGTAACTTCTATTAACTATACAAAATGTTGTTTGACTGTAGCTTTTGCTGACTAGATGAAATGTCTTTCAATTAGGCTTAAGTAATCATACGTTTCTGGTTCCCATAAACCAGGCTGTAAAAATGTTGCACTGTGTGATCAACTACCTAAAAGGAAAATGCCACAGGATATAGAATACAAATTTTAAGAAATAGTGTTTTCATAATTACACCATCAAATTGCTAGTATACATTTATGTAAAGTATAAAATAAAGTATATTTTCATAAAGTAAAGCTTTTAGGACATTCAGGATGGCATACCTTTGATATCATTTTTCTCCAAGTCTTTCAATGCTTGAACAAATGTGAGCTGACTTTCAGTGAGAGGCCAACTGTCATACAGCACCAGACACTGTACAATGTACTTGTAAACCTGTGGAACGAAACACAGTGTTTGAGAACAAGCAGCAAGGCTAACCACAACATCGCCTTATGTAATTTAGTTAGGCACATATTACACGCGTATTGTTTCCTGGATCTTCAGAAGATCACAATGAGATATTGGCACATGTTCTGCAAAAAGCAGTATACTACGGTTCATAAAAGTTTAAATAGTTTTTCCTCCCCACCAACATGTGCCCACATCCAACTTCCTAATTGTTGCCGGCACAATGGACATAAAGTGAGAACCTGCCGCAGCCATATTTTCTCGGGTCACTAATGAGTCCAAGCATTTCTTCATAGCCGGCCCCAGGCCCCCCCAAATAGTGTCCTTATCATCAATTGTTGATTTCATAGATTGAAATCTCACAATTGAATCTGTAATACATCTGGAGTGATCTTTATATTGTTCGTTAGTGATCCAGTTATATTTTCTCCCTGGAGAAGGAGTTTTCCCACACCATCTGCTCAACACCCCACCCATTCTCCATTAACTTCAGGCATTGCCTCCATTCTGCATTAAATCCTCCCTTAGATATGAGCATATGTACGTTTCTGCACGCTCTGCTGCACTGCCTGGCTCCATTCGCCCACACCTGCACTACTGCGATGCTACTTTCATTGCTATGGCTTTGTGGCATGTCCTTTAAAAATCTTTTTAAGTGACAACATACATACAACTCAAAATTTCTCGTTTGAGGCTACTTTCGTGCATTCATTTCAGGGCTCTTAATTACTTTTTAGCGTTGTGCTACCATCGCCACAATCCATGATTGAAAGTTCTTCATCACTCCCAACAGAAACCATGCACCTGCTAGGCAATGATGGGGCAGCGAGATGTCTCGCTGTGGTTTTGATCTGTGCTTCCCTAATGGCTAACGATATTGAGCATCTTTTCATGTGCTTACTGGCCTTGCATATATTCTCTTAGGAGGAATTTCTATTCAGACTCTTTGCTCATCTTTTCATTAAGTTGTTTGTCTTTTTGTTGTTGAATTATAACAGTTCTTTATATAGTTTGGATATTAAAGCCATATCAGATATATGATTTGCAACTATTTTTCCCCTTCTATAAAGGGAAATTCCTTTTGCTCTTCTTTTTCTAATTTGAGTTGTTTGCAAATCTGTATGCATTCACATGAATGTCAGAGTAAAAGGGGAATGTCTCTGAAAGGAGAGTTGCAGGGATTTTGATTGTGATTGCAGTGACGCTAAGTGTGGGGACAGTGGTATGATTATAATACTTCGTGAAAAGAGCTTCGCCATCTATCAGCACACATACTCTCAGGTGGCCGTCGGTGTCCTTCACTGAAGCTTTAAGCTTTTCTAGGTAGGGAACTTGTGTATTTTGGTTCAGTTAATTCCTGGAGGTTTTATAGCCTTGTTGTCACGTTCTCGTTTCCTATCCACCAGTGCTGCGGTCACGCCGTGGCTGTGTAAAGTGTGCATGCGGTGTGGATGGGCAAAGAGCAAGCTCGGGGCAGCGTCGTGGGCCCCAGACCCGCCTGGCACCCGTCAGTTTTCCCCGCACTCGGTGCATCCAGGGCTGGGCTGCTCCCAAGGGGTGATGGGGTGAGAGCTGCCGGCCACAGGGTAGGTGGGCACAGGTGACCAGGAGGGAAGGACACAGGGGTTCACTATCAACCCCGCTGCAATCTGGCTACAGTTTCTTACTAGCTCTAAAGTTTGTTAATTCTGTTGAGTTTTCTTGGGCTGTGGTCATATTACTGGTAAAGAACTCAAGGATATTTTCAGTGAACGCTTACTTCAGTTTGTCCCTTGTGTCTCTGGCTTGTCTGGCCAGGAACATGCTGTTCCAGTCCCACCCAGTGCTGTCAGTGACCATGGGTATTCTTTTCTTACTCCCAATTTTAATGTTACTGCACCTAAAATGTCGCATTAGTGTAATGTTTTTGGGTATGAATTCCTCCAACTGAAGATTTTTAGTATATAACATTCACAGTTAAGTTATTTTCTATGCATAGTTTAAAGATATGTAAAAAAAAAAAAAAAGACACACGAGTGTTAAGTCGCGAAAACCTCCGGGTTATGGGTTGTTTCCCTGGTGTTTACGGTGCTGACTTCCACTGGCAGAGTTTCTGGTGCCAAAACGCATCTCAGTCCTGAGAGGAACTCTCAGCAGACTAACACCCCGCCAGGGTAGGTTATTTCTGATGCTGTTGAGAACTTCTGCACCCATCTAGTTTATATATGATTACATTATGTTCAGGTAATAAAATATAGACGATTTGGATTTAACTGAGATTCACCTGTGGCCTATTATATGATCTATCTTTTAAAAATATCTTGTGTGTGCTAAAAAGAATATTCTCTGCTATTAGGTGGAAGGGCTATACGGCTATTTAAAGGCTTATAATTACTTTTCTCAAATTCTCACCATCACACTTATATTGTTTTTAACTTGATCTATCAGTTTCTGAGAGGCATATATTAAATTCTTCAACTATAATTGTTGACATCTATTTTTCTCTGCAGTTCGAATAGTTTTGACTTTGTATTTATTGAGGTGCCTATATATTAGTGATGATTATGTCTATTTGATTTATTCTTCCTTTTATTTTTATATAATATTCCTTGTGAGTTCTATATATTGAGATATTAAGATTATGTTCACAGCTCCCCTTAGTTTATTATGCCAGTTATGCTTTTCTATCTTTGTGCTTCATTTTGCTTAAAGTGTCATTTATAGAGTACATCCGATTGGATCTTATTTTTTATCTAATCTGAAAGCCTTTTAAGTGATTGATTTTATCCATTTAGATTTACTATAAGCTCTGTTATATTAGGACTTATTTCTGCCATCTTACTTTCTTTCCAATTATTTTCATTATTATTATTATTTGCTTTCCAATGAATAGGTCATCTTTTTTCTGCTGCTATTAAGTACGTGCATTGTACTTTTGTCCTTTTTTTTTTTACTCAAGGCTCATATGCATTACTTTGTATTAATATGTGACTTTTTCCAAAGTTATGTCGATTTTTATAACTCATTTGTAAAAAAATGATAAAAACATCCACATTATTAAATTTTATGATCCATTTAGAGTTCTTGGCACAGAGAAATTGCTGAAAAATGTCTTATTCTTTGATTCTGGCTATCCACTGGTGACACTGCATAAAGAAAGTGTTGCATATTGATCATTTTTAGGGAGGTGATTGTTTGGTTTTGTGCTGGTTTTTAGGAGCAATCCAGCTGAGCGGGCCTCGTGGCTGCACACGTACCTGCTGTGGCGTACTGGCATTCTCCTCCACGGCGGGCACACCCATGGTCTCCTCCTCCAAAACAGGCTGGCCCGTGTCCACCCCGGCGCTTCCAGGCCTGCCCCTGAAGGACTTCTGACTTCCCTGTGTGGATTTCTTCTTCACATGCAGTTCTTGCTCCTTTTTAGAGGCAGCGTGAGTTAAAAGAATTTGCTTGCTAGCTGAAAAGGAGAAAAGTTCATTATAAGTTAAAGTGTAGGAAGGGCACAATGTCACCGACTGCACTGCTCCATTGGATCCATTGGTAAAGTGCACACAGGAGGAACACCCTCTCTGTGAAATTGGATCCATTGGTAAAGTGCACACAGGAGGAACACCCTCTCTGTGAAATTGCATCCATTGGTAAAGTGCACACAGAAGGAACACCCTCTCTGTGAAATTGGATCCATTGGTAAAGTGCACACAGAAGGAACACCCTCTCTGTGAAATTGGATCCATTTGTAAAGTGCACACAGAAGGAACACCCTTTCTGTGAAATTGCATCCATTGGTAAAGTGCACACAGAAGGAACACCCTCTCTGTGAAATTGGATCCATTGGTAAAGTACACACAGAAGGAATACCCTCTCTGTGAAATTGCATCCATTGGTAAAGTGCACACAGAAGGAACACCCTCTCTGTGAAATTGGATCCATTGGTAAAGTGCACACAGAAGGAACACCCTCTCTGTGAAATAGGATGAAAACCAATACCATCAGCTTCCATAAAGAGTCTGGTCTTTAAGAAATGTATTATAACAGCATGTGACCTGTGCAGAGCAATGCATATTCCGAACCACTGAATATTAAAAGAATATACAATTTGACAACTCCTTATTCTTTCTGTGCCAAGAAATTACAGTAAACCAACACTCCACACTGACTTTCAGTGTTTAATATCACGCATGCCTAAGTCATCTCACCCTAAAGCATCACACGTAGAAATTATTGTGGTTTTTTCTTTATAGCCAGGATTTTGTAATTAGTGGATAATTCAAGTGCCATTGAGAGGGATAAACATATAAATGTCCTGAATGTCATGGACGAACTCATCAAGTAAGCAGTGAGTGCGCAGAGGGGACAGCACAGGAAACCTCTGATTCCAGCCATTGCAGACTAATGGGCATTGGACTCGTTATTGCACCAAAAAATGATAAAACTGGACAAAATGCACAAGGCAACTATCTTCAGTCGTGGGACGACAGACCGCTGAGGCTTGTGCTGAGCATGGAGGGGCCTGGGGCTGGGCCCCAATGCGGAGATGTTGGGGCCGTAGAACCCAGACAGAGAGGAGCACGTGGCCAGGCTCAGCAGACAGAGATGGGAGCTGGGGCAACTGAGAAAATGACATTTTGAGGGGCAGGGCACCAGAGAGAAGCTCTCTGTGCAGCAAAGGAGCCCAGAAATATACCCAGGACCCACCTGAGCCTCCAGCTCACTTCCAGGCCTCACGTGTATGGGGCCGGCTCCACTATGCTGCCCGAAGACCCCCACGGGGGCCCGTGGGCTGGGGGGTGAGCTGACGCACGTAACCCAGGGCAGGCCACGCTCTCAGCGCGCAGCCCCCTAACGCACGGCACCGACGAGGCTCAGGACCCTGCCCCCACAGGGTCACACTAAGCTGTTGGAAACTAAATGCCCACAGGACCGAGTGAGGCAGGGTGGTGGCTGAGGGGGCAGCAGGTGGGAGGGCGGTGGGAGCGGGCACTGGAGGAGGAGAAGAGAGGGGAGAGGCCGCGGGGCCCAGGGCAGGGAGCGGTTACTGCATTTACTGCATTCCTGCTTAATATGTGTCCTGATGGAAAGCACTGAGGCAGCCTGTTCAAATGGGCAGGGTTTTCAATTGTGCGCTCCTGGGAGTTGCTTGTACGATGCTAGTATCATATGCTGGGGATGACCTATTTATTAATGCATCTTTATAAACATATATAATTTATATTTCATATATCTGTGCATTTTTGGTGGGGGTACTCCAACAAGTCATATCGTAAGGAATTCATAATGGTTATGCTTCCAAGGGAAGCAACAAAAAAATGGTCAGAAAGAAAACGGAATTTCAATAGCTGCTCATGTAATTCATCAATGCAAATTAATAGCATCTGTTTAAAATAAGATTGTGTCTGATGTGTAAAGGAAGCAAATATTTAATTTACAATGACAGAAGCTATCAGTCTCTGGGGAGAAAGCTTCAAATCTTTTCTGTGAAAATAAAATAAAATAAATCATGAATAAATGGAAAGAAGTGGCCTTTACTTGGATACAAATTTAACACTGTGAAGGCGTCAGTTTGAAAACTGACTTGAAAGTTAATTTACACATTCAAGACCATCAAAAGGAGAACAATGACAGATTGTACCAAAGTCCGTCTAAAAGTACAAATGTGAAAATGGGGCGGCCCGTGTTGGAAGAGGACAGCAGGTGGGGGGCACCCGGGAGCCGTAAGCGGCAGGAGCCCGCGCGTGGCCATGGCTCTGGCGGAGGGTGTCAGCGTGACACTGACAACCCACTGCTGTTGTATTAGTCAGTGTTCTCCAAGGCGCAGAACATCAGGGGAGGGAGGGAGGGAGGGAGAGAGACTAGGGGTGACTGGCTTATGCCACCATGGAGGCTGGCACATCGGGACCGTGTAGGGCAGGCTGCACGCTGGGAGCTCACCTCATGGTGAGTCTGAAGCTCAGCTGGTCTCTATTCCCCAGGGGAAGCTGGCTGACTGAACTCGAGGCAGAAATTCTTTCTGATTTTTGAGATTCTCAGTTCTGGCTTTTAAGACCTCCAACTAATTGGATGAGGAAACATGCTGAGGGCAACATCCTTTGTTAATTGTAGATGCAACTCATGATAGAAGCAAATCCAGCTATGAGATAACCTCAGAGTAACAATCAGGCCAGACCTTGCTTGACCAGACAAGTGGACACCAAAACACAGCCAGGTTGACAAGTAAAATTAACCATCACGACTATTAAAAAGGAAGAGTGACACAGCACAAGCAGGTACAGTTATCCCACAGAAGCCCAAATGATTGGCTATTAGAATCACAACGATTCGTCATAGCCACAAGTCACACAGGGAAGCCCAAATGAAACAAGCCCTTGATAGAATTAAATGCCAATTTTTAAATTTTGTGAATGAGGCAAACAGAAGATAGAGTTTTCCTCTATCTCAATCATATTTATTGATGAGTTATCAGTAAATTGTTACAGACTTTCAAAATAGAGCTCGGCTGTGACAAGGGCAGCACGCAGGGTGAGTTGTCACACTCTGAAGGCCTGGGTACGGTGGAGATAGAAACTGCGGTTAGTGGGCAGAATTAATATGAGTTCTCCCATGAAATCCGTCAGAATAAAACAGGGAGAATTACCAGACCTCTGTGTATGAAATATTTTACACTCCACAAGTCACAACGCCGAGGTGAGTAAGAGACAGAGCTATGTAAGATGAGTAGAGGTAGAATAGCGATTAGGGCCAGACACCAGAAACTGGACTCTCTCCTGTCTCTGGGATTCTCAGCAACATCAGTGAGCAAAACCACACATAATCGAAGGGTCAGTTGTGAAAAGGGGAGCCACGTGTGGAGAAGCCTTTTGTCCCAGAGAGAGGTCAGAGTGCCACCCAAAGTTAGGGTTTCACAAATGATTATGATCACGGAATTAGCCTATAGATATTTCTTTTGCATTCTGGTATGTTGGCGCAGACAGAGGGGAATGCTGGCGTCTCCTGTGTAGCCCAGCTGCCTTGGTCTCTGATAATGAGTGTGTGACCACACAGCCTTTAGCCTGGGATTGTGAAAACCTGTGAGTGGCCTCACTTCTACCCCCTGGTCCTGTTTTCCCACAAAGGGCCTTGAGTGGCCAGAACTACCTTCCCAGTCCCTAAACATCCTGCTGGGCGGAGCTGATGCTGTGTCGCTCGACACGAGCAGTAGCCCAACCTGCAGGGCACCTGGCCTCGGCTTAACACCAACCCACGCCACCCGCCTCGAGGGGCTGCGCTGCCCTCCACACGCGCTGACCGGCATGTGAGCAATGCGCTGACCGGCATGTGAGCAATGCGCTGACCGGCATGTGAGCAATGCGCATGCTCACTCCTCAGACCACCTCTGACTCCACCATCTCGATTTTCCTAAAACCTGGCTTTTCGGACTGGAAAGCTGTCAGAGCTACTACGGTTCGCAGAGACAGATTTTAGGCCGCAAGGTCATCTGATCCCCTGCTTCGGCCCTGGCCATCAACTCTGTCCCTCTGAAACACAGGGGGATCAGGGCAGCTGGTCACTGAGCACACCTGGCAGAGCAGCGCCCGCTTTGGGTGGCATCGTGGGGAGGAGGTGGGGGCAGGCTGGGGGATGGCACCACAGACCAAGGCTGAGCGCCTGCGGTCCGTTCTGGATGAAATGTTGGGGGGATGGGGCTCCTGGCATGTGGCTCCTGCAGGAGGGGGCACAGCGCACTCGGGGGGGGGGGCAGTCCTGGACCACGTCCCCCACCCCACCTCAGTGCTAGGAGGGAAGGGCTGGCAGCCAAAGCCAGAGTCACCTCAGCCTTTGCACTGCTCTTGAGTGCCAGCCATCAGGTTAAAAAGGAAAGACAGAAAGTAGACAGAAAATAGTTAAAAAGACAATTCTTGGTCTTTACTTTGATTGTATATTTACGATAATCAGCCCAAACACCACTGGAAATAGCGGGGGTTCAGACAGCACGCCAGCATACAGCTATACAAAACTCAACCAGAAGATGCAATCAATCAGAAAATTAAAACAAGATGCAAAATTCAGAGCACGTACATTTGTCAAAACACGTGCAAGTGGATTACATCCCCCATTTTAGAGACTGAAATCTTGAATTGGGAAGAAAGAATCTTTTGTAAGAGAAGGATGGACAGCAAAATATGTAGAGGTTGAAAAATTAAATCAACGAACAAAGAGGAACAGGCAAATGGTAGCAAAAGTTAAAAATAGTGTGAATCGATGATGTGTTAAACTTAGAAATAAAGACTGCTGTAAATGCATAAAAATAAAATTCATCAAAATATACAAAGCTGGGTGGCACAACAGTGGCTCCATGGCAGAATTCTCACCTGCCATGCCAGAGACCTGCGTTCAATTCCTGGAGCCTGCACATGCCATTAAAAAAAAAAAGTGGAAATTTATGTAACTAGCAATATAGCTTAGAAATATACAAAACTAAAAATACTAGAAATTGAATGATTTTTACACATTTTACAATGAAAATGGGAAACCCTACTATACTTTTCTCAAAAACTTAAATCCCAATAAAATATGTACATGGTGGTCTAGAGATTTTTAAATATCACAATTTACAAGTTTGATTTTTATGCTTCTGTGCATGCTCGTGTGTGTGTATGTGCATGCTCATGTGTGTATGCTTATGTGTGCATGCTTGTGTGTGTGTGCGCAAGCTCGTGTGTGCATGCTCGTGTGTGTGTGTGCATATTTAGATATAAAATTATTTACCTCCAAAATAGGGTATCATGTTCTTCACAAATTTTAAAACTGATTTTGAATCAGACTACTGATAAAACAAGTAATTTCTCCAAGTAGAAAATATTTAGTCGAACTCTCTAACAACATCTTAGACAAAATACTTTTATGATTTGGAAATTGTATAAAGAATATAAATGTTTCAAGTTACAGACAAATCACAATTATGGTTACAGATCATTTAGAAATGGCCAATATAACAACACTATATATAAAACTTTATGGGACGCTTTCAAAACTATACTTTGATAAGCTGCATAGCACCCTATATATTTATTTAAAATCAAGACAAAGGATGAATTAAACTTCCTGCTTGAGCAGTTAGAAAAATACAATAGACTAAGTTTAAAAAGTAGAGGGAGGATTGTACAAGGTAAATATGAGTGTTAATAAAGTAGAACACAACGTAACAGGGCTATTAGGTTTGGTTCATATAGTCAAGAGTTCATCCTAGGAAATCTACGAAGAGTTGAATGAAGAACAAATTAAAATACCTGAATGAACGATGATGTTTATTATTGGGGAATAGGGCATTAAAGCTTAAACATATACACGATTTATTTGGAAGGATGGAAATGTGTTGTTAATGAATGGTGGCAATGGGGGCATGAGCCTGTGAACATAATTCACAGCCCTAGGTTATGTATTTGAATGTGGTTCCAAAGGGGAAATGCTGGGCTGTATATATGGTACTAGAACAAACATTTGTAAAAAGTTCCATGGAACACATAACACAGTGAACCCCAAGTTACCCATTAGCTATAGTTAACAGTACAACTATAAACATGTGCTTTCATCAATCGAAACAACTGTTCCACCAACGAAGGTGTTACTAACAGGGTGGTAAAATGGAACTCAGTATTTTATGGATGAGTGTTCTGTGAACCCAAAACTTCCCTAACAATAATAAAAATACTACACAGATTCAGAAGGGATTAAAGAATTATGACATAATCCTGTATACAAATTTATACTGATACATTTGAAACAACAGATGAAACTGTCACATTATATAAAATATAAATTATGAAAATGAACAAAATTTGAAAAAGTACCACAGAACTTATTAATAACCTTATTAATAACCTTATTATAACAAATAAGCTTATTTGTAACTTATTAATAAGTACAAATAAAGAACATAAACAAAAATGTGGCCCTTCAAATCTTCAGGCTCAGATATATATATATATATATATATATATATATATATTTTTTTTTTTTTTACATGGGCAGGCCCCGGGAATCAAACCCAGGTCTCTGGCATGGCAGGCGAGAACTCTGCCTCTGAGCCACTGTCACACCACCCAGGCTCAGATATTTTTGAGGGCAAATCTACATTTAAAAGATAAATGTTTCCTGTGGTATTTGAATAGATTTCAAAAACAAAAAGTATATTAAGTCTCCATATGAATATCATGAATTTGACAAATTCCTAGCTTGAGAACCAGAAATAAATAATGTACGGTTGTGCACAGAGAGAGACAAACATACAGAGATATAAACTTAGGAATATGACCTAAAAACCTAAAAAAATTAGTATATGCAAACACGGTAGTGCATTAAAACATTATGAACGAACTGGTTTTACGCTAAGAAATCCAGGATGATTCAAAATTAGAAAATTAATTTCTGAAATACATGGGGAAAAATATCAATTCTGTAAACAACAAAGACAACTGATAAAGCGCCAAACCCCTCCCAGGCTGAAATGCGTAGACAGCAAGAGAAAGACGCGTCTTCAACCTCATAAAAGACATGGAAGCACCAGCCACGGCACAGTCCCCATGAGCGCCGCGCCCTCCGTCTCCCAGAAAGGGGAACGCGTCCTCATCACCCACTCAATACTGCTTTGGGGCGCCTAACCAATCCCACAAATACGAGAAAAATACGTAGTGTTAAGAAGAAGTAGAAACTGTCAGAAAAGTAAGATCCCAATTTTGTTTAAAGTGTAAATGCAGAAGAGATTGAGAATGAAGCTGCAAAGGTTAAAATGTTAACAGTTTTTTTTTTTTCTGGGTTGTGTGATTACATGTGATTTTTACTTCCTTTTGATATTTTTCTATTTTTTAAATGTTTTACATTCGGCACATGTTATTTTAACAGTCAAAATAAAGTCACTAAAATACCAGAATAAATAATACCCCTTAGAGTATCACTGTTACCTGTGATCTCGGAAATAAATTTTACTTTATTTATTTAGTAAAACTGTTTTTTGTGACTATTGAATTCAAGGCAATAATTTTAAAGTTTCTGTTAGTTTTCAGAAGTGGAATATTTTCTGGAATAATGGATTGGGAATAATAGAAAAGAAAAGAAGTCTTTCAAAATCATAAAATGCCATATGGAAATGTAAGAAGGACCATGTAAGTAGAAAGGACATGTTCCCCAAGATAAGAAGTCCTAACAGTACACGGACAGTCTCCTGGTCCGTAGACCTTCGCCGGCACGGAGACGCCGAGTGCTTCCCCCCGGACGCGCCGTGCCCCTGCGGCCACACTCACACTGCGAGCTCAAAGCCTTCTCGTTGCCCAGAAAGTTGAAGGCTGGGATGATGGCTTGCCCTTTGCCGGTGGAGCTCACGATGACCTCTTCGCTCTCCAGGATCTGCAGCTGGATGAAGGCGTCGGCTTTGGATGTGCACACCTGCACGGTCACTGAGTGGGGCAGCGACACCTTCACCACGTACCTGTGGGAACACGGGCGCTTCAGGATCCCAGGCCTGCTCCCCAGGGCGCCATGCGCTAACAGGAATCCCCCTCCCAGAGGTGACTCCAAAGCACCACAAGTCCCCTGAGCACACTGGGGTTGCCAAATCCCAAACAGCAAATTTAATGCCTCGTTAAATGGATAAACACTCACCTAAAAACATGACGGAGCTGCAGGTTAGGCCACAGCGAACCTGTTATCAGATCCACAGACCCATCCCGAACCTCTTACCGGGTCCACAGACCCGCCCCGAACCTCTTATCGGATCCACAGACCTGCCCCCAACCTCTCAAGAGACCCACAGACCCGCCCACCACGCTGCCCGCAGCGCGCGCCTCTCTGGTTGGCGAACACTTGGCTGCCAACAGTGTTGTCTTGGATGACAGAACACAGGAATTAAAAGTACCCACCACCCACCCCCACACAGGTCAGGACCCTTTGCAGGGCGCCGGGAAACATTTTCCGCGACTCCCCACTTGATGGACTCCAAGGGACTTGCTTTTCGTATTTGGGGCACCTATGAACTTTCCGTGTCCCACACGGTCCCTTCTCTGGCTCCCCTCCCTCTCGCAACCTTAAACCCCTCCCTCTGCTCCTCCTTGCCATTTTTTTTGCACACGGGTGAACTTCTCTTGTGCTAAAACAAACGGGGACAAACTCTGAGTTGGGGTCCAGGCTTCCACTGTCTGTGCTGCTCGCAGCTGCTCCCCTGAAGGGCCAGCTGCCTGTGTCACCTGCCCCCCAGCCGCCAGCCACTCCTGGGCTCCGGCCAGCGTGTCACGCAGCTGTCACTAATCCTACGGAGACCAGGGTTTCCATCTTGGGTGTGTGCTCAGGCGGCCTGTAGGGTGCTGCTGCACCCCATTTCCCGGTGAACGCCCAGGTGGCTTTCGGGGGACACTCCCACGGGCATCCAAGATCTCGGTGTCTCATCCTGGACTCGCCGTGCTCCCTGGGTGCTGCCATGAGCAGGAGCACAAGGTCCCGGCTCTGTCCCCAACTGGGCGTTTCCCTGCCTACCTGGTCCAGCACCCCCCAGCCTGGCGGGCCCACCCCTCCAGCCTCAGGCCCAGCCCAGGTCCTGGCCCCACGACTTCCCAATACCTTCAAACCCTTTTCCTTCTCCCCAGCACCCCACTCCCACCCCTGGGTGGTGCCCACGCCCCGGTCACTTCAGGGCTCAGGACCCGCCCGCTTCAGTCCTCGCCAGGCCACAGCCCACGGGCTCGCCCCACGGTCAAGCCTCACATTTCTCGTCTCATGAAAAATCCTCGGTTGCCCGGCCCAGCCTCGCCCCGCCATGGCGTTTGGGAACCCACTTTGCAAACAAAATGAAAGTCTCTGGTTCCCCCAGAGGCTGGCCTGCCCTCGAATTTCTGCGCAACCAGCCATGTTCAAGGGGCTCCCTCCTCAACCCCCAGGGCCCCAGCGCACCTGAGCAGCTGAAGGCCTACTGCCCAGGGTTGGGGTCGGCCCGGGGTCCACACCCCTGGACAGTTCAAACCTTCCTACCGCACTCCAGTGACCGCAGCGTCCTGCCTGCCAGGCTCCCGAGGTGGGCCAGGCACCCGCACGGAGCAGCAGCAGTTTAGTGGGCCTCCCCTGCCCTCTTACAGAATGGAAATAAGGTTACATCCGTAGAATATAACAAACGTGAAAACGTTCAAAAGTTAGAGGTTAAAACCTGGACTGTATATTAGCAAAGCCCACAGTGGGCGATGGCTGTGGTTAATTGTACAAATGTAAGAAAGATCTGATGTGAGCTAGAACCAATGTACAGCACCATTACCAGCATTAACAAGAGGTGGTACGTGGGAAAATACAAGTAACACCAACGTCTGCAGTGAATAGCAACTTGTAATATTCTTTCATAGATTCTAACACAGGCGCTAAAGCAAAGCCAAACGACAACAGGGGACAAGAGTGAGGGAATTGTTTTTCAAAAGAAATGAGAGATTCTCATTTGAGCGGTGGTGAATAGACGGCCGTGTGATGAAACCATGAGCACTGAGTGCACACTTAGGACAGATGGGGCAGTGTGTGAACAGAACTTTCAAAAATAGTAATGGGGTTATGCTGCAGATGTTGTGCTGCAAATTAATCTCATTGGTGGTTATTTTTCATTACATGGATTTATACATGTTTGTTATGAGAAAGAAGTTTAAAAGTACAGACAAATAAGAATTATAGCGCAAAATCAGCCAGAATACAACAAACAAATCTTGTTGCTGATTATTTTTCATTACATGTAAAAGCTATGAATAGAAATACACTGTAAGAGCACGAAACTTTTTTCTAGGTTATATGACTATGGATAGCTTTTTTTCTTTGATAATATATTTATAGAATTTCCAAATATTTTGTAATGAGTAATTTTTATTTTTGAAAGCAAAATGATATGTACGCATCAAAAAGAGAAAGCATGTATTCTAAGAACTCAGTAACAGAGAGTTTCCTGAGGGCTGGTTTGCATCAGGCACTGTGCCGGATCCTGTAGCAACAAGATGCAGATCCTGCCCCAGCAAATGCAAAATCTTACAGAGACTGCTCTGAAACGGTGCAGCTGACGCCGGCAGGTCACAGGCTCAGGATGAGGGGAGGACACAGGGACATGCCAGGCCCGGCTGGCGTATTTGAGGGTTAAGCACAAAGGATTGAGGGTTGAAAAATCATCACCAGCAGGGCTGGGTTTCCAGGAAATGGGGACATGAGGAGAGGTGCGAGCAACCCAAAAGTCATGGGATGTGGGGGGCTGGTGGCAGCTCTGTGCACAGTGCCTGCAGAGGGGGGGCAGGGGCACTGAACAGCGGGCTGAGCAGGCGGGACTCTACCCTGCAGCCAATGGAAAGTGGCAAAGATTTTAAGGCAGTGAGTCACATTGTTATTTACGTGAGTTAGAAAGGATCTGTAATAAAGGATGGGTACGTAAACAACTAGAGGGCTGGAGGGATGGATGAATAGATACTGACTGATGATAGTGATAGGTAGATAGATGAAAGAGATAATAGATGGATAGATACAGATTATAGGTGGATATAGATAGATAAGTGGTTAGATGATAGATGATAGCTAGAGACAGGCTGATAGAAATAGATGAGAGACTGACAATGAGTGTGAAAAGAAGATGCAAAGCATGCTCTGATTCTACGATCAGCAGTTGCACAGACAAAAGGCAGGAGGGCCCGAAGTGCGGGGCAGGTGGCCGTCAGCCCGGGTGGGTCCGAGGGGCGGGGCAGGTGGACGTCACCCGGGCGGGACCGTCAGACGCTGCTCCTGGCGCTGGTCCCGCAGCGCGCAGATGGGCAGGGGAGGGGAGGTGGAGCGGCCACACGGGGCACCCCAGAGGCGGGGCCGAAGGAGAACCCGGGGTGCAGGGAAAAGGCGAGGGAGGACGAAGGAAGCCCCAGGCCACCGGCAGCGTGCAAGCTGGGGCCTCTGCGGCACCCGTGTGGCCGCGCCACTCCAGGCCAGCGGTTCCTGAGTGCTCACGTGAGACTCAGAACCGCGCCCGCGTCTCGCCCCAGCACCCGCCTTCCCGGCCCTCGCCCCTGCCCCGGCCACGCACCCGTACCTGAACACGACCTTCTTGTCCTTGGGGACGTAGTAGTCTCTCACCTCCTTGATGGCGAAGGTGTTGCATGGGGCGTCCCGGGCGAGGCCCGGCAGCGGCGCGCAGGGCCCGAGCAGGCGCAGCTTCCACCGGGAGCCCGGCGCGTAGGCGTCCCCCGTCAGGGCCTCGGCCACGAACGTGTACCCCTTCTGCGGGCGAGAGGGCGGCCGGAGGAGCGTCACCCCTTCCTGCGCGGTCCCCTCCCGCAGACGTGTTCCCGGGCCTCTCCGCGAACGTTTTCAAAACGAGCAACTCCACGGTAACGTGGGCACTCCCTAAGTCCTCCGCGTGGGTCGGTCCGTTTCTAACTCTATTAAGGAGGAAAACAATCTTCAGCTTAAAAACACAAAATGGTTCTTCCGGCCGCTTCCCGGGGGCGCCAGGCAGCGCGGTCCGCCTGATTGCAGCGGGTGACCGCGGCCCCTGCTCTAGGGGACACGCGCGAAACCAGCGCTGCAGGGCCTGCCGCCAAAGCTTCCCCTCGCTTCTGTATTTGTAGAGAAACAGGGAGAAAACAGTAAAAGGAGGTGTCAGAGCCCAGACAAGTAGACGTGAGTGGACGTCATCAGAGGCCCCGAATGCCCACTTCCAGGGCACCCACCCCGGGGTTCAGAAGTCCCCCACCCCGACTACAGCGTGTCCGGCCTGTGGGCCCAGGACAGGTGCATGGCCTGCAGGTCACCGGCAGATGCCGGGCGCATCCACAGACATCCCCCTGGTCCCCGAGGTCCGCCTGGGCATTAGCCCGAGCGAGGCCGGTGTTTGTGGACGCAGCATCCATCGGGGACCAGGGGGCCGGCCCAACACCCTGACTTGTCTCTGGCTCCTGGCATCTCTCTAGTTAAGACAGTCAGAGGAAGACCCGGCAGGAGGAGCAGCTCCTGGGTCCCCCGCAGCGCAGGCCAGCACTCCCCCTAGCTCTTGCCCTCCTCTTGGGGCCCTCAGTGGGGAAGGAAGTGACCCCAGGGCGGTTCCACTCCCACGCACAGGGCTTGGTGTCACAGGTGTGTGGTCAAGGCCACCTGTGAATTTCATCTCGACTAGTAAAGGAATATTACCCAAAGATTTATTATATAAAATGGGATTTAAGTTTACAAGGCCAAGGACCAGAGCTCCAAATTTAAATCTACCTTTTCAGATGGACTATAAAGAAAAAAACTTAATGAAAAAATTAAGATGGATTTAGGAAAATACTGGGCTGTCTTTTTCTTATTCATATGTCAAGAATTTTTCATATTCTTTTATATTTTAGAGTAACAATTGATTGAAAAGAATTACCTGGATTCCATTTCAAATTTGACTAAATGATATTTCCAGCAGGAATGGAATTTAAAGAATCAAATGTAAATTTTGGATATACTTGCTCCTCTGATTCTTAAAACCAATGACTTTTGGTCTGAATGATCATGGCACATTATTTCTTTCAATATAGAAATCATCCAGTTATATATCCAGTCATGATCTTTTTTTAACATTGATTATTTTTTTTCAAAATATACACATATTTGGGTAATAAGGGAAAAGAAAATAAGAAATAACAGATAAATAAGAGGAATAGAAAAATCAGCCAGAGTTTGACCAAATAAAGACAGCCAATATTATTTGGGTATACAATTTTACAGACTTTTTAATAAACATATTATATATATTAGGGTTATTAGGAAAAAATATAGGATGCCCAGTTAAATTTGCATTTCAGAAAAAAGCTTCATTTTTAAGTATAATTACTACCCATGCAATATCTTGGACATAATTTTAATTTAAAAAATGTTGCTTCTGAAATGCAAATGTCACTGGACATACTGTAATTTTATTCGCTAAATCTGACAACCCTCAATACAAAATAAAGATTTTATATTTTAAACGTATGCAACCATGCTACACACAGTCTTAACTAACCTACTTTTCCATTTAGTAGAATTCATTCATGCATTTTGACAAACATATTTCTCGATATATAAATGCACAGCTCAATGAACGGCAGCAGAGTGACGGCCTGTGTAAGCACTGGCACGGGCTCCCCTGGTGGCCCACGCTTCATCAATATTTGTTTTTCATCAATATTGTCATGACGTGCATAGGACGGGTTTTTAAAGTTTCATCCTGCTTGGGACTCGTAAAGCTCCATATCTATGTGGCTTGGCCTCTGTAATCAGTGCTCAGGACTTGTTAGCTGCCACTTGTTCAACTATTGGTTCTGCCGCATTCTCTCCTCTTTATCTAGAACATCACACTCTCAGTCTTCTCACTGCATCTTCTTTGTCTCTCAGGTGCTGTTTTGTCTTTACCCATCCTTCTCTACAGGATCCATTCTTGATTCTTCGTATTTACCTCTGACCTATCTTGTTTACTAAACTGCTAATAAATAAATCCAAAGAGTTCATAATTTTGTTAATGTGTTTTTGTTTTCTAAAAATCTCTATTTTGCTCCTTGTTTCATTGTACAGGTTCATTTCTTCTGAGATTCCCAATTTCATCTGACGGCTCCTGAAGACAGCAAGCAGCACAGTATCAGAGCTCGCCAATGACACCTGAAAAATCTGGATTCCCCTGAGATTCTGTTTCTACATCTTTTGTTTCTTCTGATTTCTGCCTGTGTTGTCTTATCTTCTCATGTGTATGGTTATTTCTAATTGTTTGCCAGATACCTCATTTGAAAAACTATCTACAAGAATAATCCAAAGCTTAGAATGGGGTCGCCTTCCTCTAGGGAGGAGCCCGGTGTGCGTTAGCCAGGCCCCGGGGGGCCCAGCCCAGCCCAGCCCCTCCTCCCCGGACCTGGGGACCTGGCTGACCTGAGGCCATCGGGGCTTCCAGCTTCCATCCCAGCCATTCGGAATCTCAGCTCAAAGCACGGGGAGTTCAGCAGGCTCCCCTCACCCCGACACCCACCCCAGCTTTTGCTCCTCATTCCTTCAAGTCTCCTAAAGGTGTTTCTCAGCCTTTCAAGCTCTCATCACCCATTTGTAACTGGCCAGATGCCCACGTGGGAAGCACGTGCCCAAATGCTTGGCTTGCCTCTCCTGAATTTTCCTGAATGTTAATGAGGTTTCTTTCTATTATCACTATTACTTGATCTTATGATTCTAATGCATTCGAGAAGAAAGAGAATTGCACAACTCTTATTTTGTGTCTGTCCTGACTCAGAAACTGAGTTTCAGACACAAAAGGCTAGAATAAATATTGGCTAGTGAAAATCTAATGCTAGGTGGGTGGTAGGGCTGTAAGAGAGCACCTGACTGTTTGAAATGCCTCCTGGAGGAAAACAGCTGCAGGTAGCATGCTGAGAACTGAGACTCCCAGCTGACAGCCTCTGAGGGACGGTGGGGAAAGACACATGAGAGCAGATGCAGTTCACAGTGAAGCGTGTGAACCCCACAAGCCACAGTGAGTCTAGCGAAGGTCCATGCCAAGTCTGTGCAGCAGATCATAGAAAGGGAGGTTCTGAGGGCCCCCAGAGCCAAGTCGTGAGTCCCGAGAGTCAACGTGCATTTACTGGGGACAAAAACTTCATATCTCTCCTGAGTAAACTGCAGAGATGGTTTCTGTGGGTTTCATGAAGGCACGTGCCAAGGTCTCAAGGCATCTCGCCAGTAGACTGGGTGCTCTCTGGTGGTCCCGCACGTGTCCCTCAGAGCTCCTGCCTGAGCGTACAGGCCTCAGAACTAACCCAGGCATTATCTGCCCAGATGGAGATGCTCAGCTGTCCTTCAAGGCCACTCCTGGGACACCACGCGGAGGTGTCATGTGCAGCCAGGAGGAGGAAGCCCAGGATTCAGGAGGCCTGGCAGCGTTCCTACAATGACAACTTACACGTGAAGAGAAAGAGCAGGAGAGGAAGCGCCACGTGTGAAAACCACAGAAGTCTTAATCCAGAGACGTGCACCCAAAGTGTGCTCTGTGGAACGTGAACCAAGATGAGCTATGAAAACAGGCTTCCATGACCTAGCACACTGGGGAAATTCTGTGTATTAGAGCTCCTTTCTGTGGCTATGGCGCATACACTAGCTTATCAAAGGCTCTCGGAATCTCGAAATAACTCTGTTTTAATGGTGTGCTTTCATTGGCTTTTGATATGGACTATCTTGAGGAATTCTAGCTCTGTGGGCACCACTGGGGAGCGATGGCCTGAACACGTGCCAATGACATCCCAGGCTGCCAAGCAAAGGGGCGGTGGACACCCCCATTTCGATAGGGGGGAAAGCCCTGTGGGGTGCCTTCAGTTCGGGGAGACTTTCAAAGACCAAGAATCACGAGGAAAGGAAACCACAGCACAGAAGGGATCACCCTGAAGTTATTCTATTTACGCAGCTCTGCTTTCTCCTCCCCGCCCCCTCTGTTTTCTTCTAAGAAGAGCTAGAACGAGGAGGTGCAAGAGACAAGGTATTAGAGAGAGGGGATGGGTGTGTCCTGCATCCCACTTGAGGAATGATGTGTAGTTCAGGGAAACAGAATGCGCTCCTGCCACTGACTCAAATGCATCACGTAGAGCTGCCCCCAAGTTCAGGCTCACCCCAGGGCTGCAGCTTCTCTCCGGAGTTACCAAAACAAACCTAAATGAAAGGAAGTTATGATGGGCAGAAATGAGGATCGCATGGCGGTTCAATAACATATCCCTATGGTTCCTTCCACAATTAAGTGTCCATGACTGATATTCATCTACTTATCGAGTAAAATGGGGTTCATTTTTAGAACTCGGTTGCAGTAAAGACCTAAAGAGAGTCTCTATTTGAATGAAATCATCTTGACTTTGGGGACTTTGCTCTCCTATCACAAGTTAATAAACTGTATGCAGTCAAGAGTAAATCTATGTCAGACCTGACAGTGTCCTCGGACAAACACTAAGAAGTGAATCCATACATGTTTACTGCAGGGAGGACACACGTATCGCTGGAGAACCAGCTCTCCTCTGTAATGGTGGGTTAGCGCCAAGCGCTCTGCAGCTGAGGGTGAGGCTTACAGACAAATTTCCTAATTCTGTGATTTTAATAAAATGCCATTTATTATCACAAAATGGTTAAAGATAATGCAAAAAGATGTGTATGGGTCAAAGAAATAAAATTTATAAAAACATGTTTGATGTACAGAAATTGACTTTAATTAGCAAATTGCTCTAATTTTTAAATGAAATAAGAATACCCTTCTAAAATCAATTTTAAAAAGTCACTGATGCATGATTTTAATCAAGTGAATTTTTAAAAATATATTAATCTGTATAAATTCAAATATACACATTATAACACACTTATTAAAATTAAAATATGCAAGTAATTTTGCAGTAACTGTTTGCAAAAATGTCTAGTATTTTTCATATTTTCTCATAAAAATGTAATAAAAATGTAACTTTCCAAATTTCATACAAAGTAAAAATAATTTAAGCTCAGATTTCTATTGGATATTATCTTCAAACTTAGTAAAATTTGACTACTATATTCAGAAAATGTATATTCCAAGAGGGATAACAGGAAACATGCTAATGGTATAATAAAATAAATCCAGAGTTTTAAAAATTATAATTAAATATCAACATAGTCTAACAGGAAATAGCATTTAAAAGATTCTAACATGTATATTTGTAATACACATTACTTATTAAAAAGTTGGATTGAATTTTATCACAAAGTCATTTAGTTGTCCTGATATTTTTAAAAATTTACTGAAATTACTCAAAAAGATCTATTAGGTTTTGCATGGAGTTATGACATTTATTTTTATTTATCCTTTACTTCCTAAACCAGTATTCATCAGATAGGTATGTCTTAATTGATACAAAATACTAAAACTGCGTAGGCTCATACGGCAGAAATGAACTTCAGAAGCCAACGATGACAGAATCCCAAGAGGAAAACGGAGAGATCCAAAGCCCTAAGCTAAAGGATGGAAGGTCAGCACTGGACAGGCCCACCTCTGTCACCTCCCTGTTAGAAGGAATGGGGTCCAGACCCAAGAGGTGGGGCTGCGTGGGGGGCGGGGGACGCGGGGGTCCGGGGCGTCCAACCTCTCAAAGTACCCGGGAGTAGAATAAGAGCTCGGCGGGAAGGAGCAGCCGTCCGCTCATCTGGTTTAGGGATAAGACTTGCTCTTTAGATGCAGCTGTCCTGAGGGTTTGCACGACTGCTGGTTTCACACACTCGGATTTCCAGGGCTTTCCTTCTGCCCTGTGTGCCCTGGTGGGACGGGGGAGCGGGCTGGGCAGTGGGGGCTGCCCGGCCACACGCGGGACTCACCTTATTCCTGGTGTACAGGTGTGGCACCACCTTCTGGAACGCCTTGGGCACCTGTTCCAGGGTGTCGTTGTTGACTACGTGCAGGAGGCAGACGGGGAGGGTCGTGTACACTTTGGGGACCAAAATCATGTCTTGAGGAACAAAGAAGGTTTCTCTGAAATTAGAAAAGCATGAACTTTCCCATGAAATGAATCTCTGAAAAAAAAAAAAGCTAAGTCTAAAGTCCCACACAAGTACAGCACACACAAATTGCTTTCTTTTAAAAATTACTCATACTGTATTTTGTCACATAAATCCAAATCCTTGGAGCAATCTCAATTTATATGTAACTTGTGACTTTCAGCTAATTTGCTATTTCTTGACATTAAAAATTTCCTTTCTCAACTGAAAGCACATTGATATATCATATTATCATACGTGCAGACATTTCTGGTAATTCCTACACATTTTTCATGTTTTGTTTAAAGAAATGTGGATACACTTTCTGTAACATTAGCATCGAATTTATGAACAGCAGGAGGAGAATACACTTTGAGTAAGTTAGGAAAGTGACGCATCCTAAATAAAAATCCGCAGAAGCGAGCGCGGCATTCCGCGGAAGGCGACCCTGCGCGCACCTGGCCGCCTCACCTGAACACAATGAACCAGCTGTTGGGGGGCTGGTCTGGGTACGTCACGGTGAAGTCGGCGAAGGCGATCTTCGTGTCTTCGTCTTGAGCACACGGGTAAGCGTCCATCGATCTGCACTTGCTTTTGAACATGAGTCTAGGAGTGTGAAAACAGTGTCCGTGTCGCCACGAGCTGACTGGCATCCCCAAAAACGCGCCCGGTCCCTAACCCCGGCCCCCTGGATGCGAGCCAACCTGGCATAGGACCTCTGAAGATGGGGTTCGCTCAGATTTCGCCCCTCTGGGCCGGGCGCACGTGGGGGCAACGAGGCTGAGCGCCAGCGCAGAGGCACCGAGGACTACCGCCCCTGCCCCCAACCGCTGGCCGCCTCGTGGGACTAGAGCTTGTGCTGCCTTCCGCTACCGCATTTATGGGATTTTGATAAGGCAGCCCTTGGAACGTAAGACAAGCATCTATGGCTCACCCACTTTCGCAGTAAGCTCTACGTACAAAAGAAGAAATAGTACAAATAGCCTTTGGCTGGCTGATGGTGTTTGGTCACTGGGTGGAGGGAGCCCCGAGGGGGTGGCCATGGCAGGGCCACCCCAGGGCATGTGGGCAAGTGTCTCGGAGGCTGGTGGTCAGAGGGGAATTGACCACCAGCTCATGGTGGGGAAGTCAGACCCCAGGCTGGGAAAGCAGAAGCAGTCAATGGCAGAGCTGGGCACAGCGGACAGTTCAGCACTGGGACAGGGAAGAGGCACTCGAATGGAGTTCAAAGTGAGGAAAGGGAATTAAAACAGACTGAAAACAGCAGCAC
Organism: Tamandua tetradactyla; assembly: GCF_023851605.1. Lineage (NCBI taxonomy): Eukaryota > Metazoa > Chordata > Mammalia > Pilosa > Myrmecophagidae > Tamandua > Tamandua tetradactyla. Next base: position 45,507,061 of record NC_135351.1, on the reverse strand, counting down.
AACACCTCAGGCCCTGAGCAGAGAGAGCTGCGCCCTTGGGTTATTCCCAAACTCAGGGAAAAGCTTTCGATGTTTCACTAATTGTGTTTGCAACAGTTTCACTTTTGTAGGCTAGATTCTCTGTAACACATCAAGGAAGGTCTTTTCTAACCCTAGGTTGCTAAAAGACTTTTAAAAATTCAAACGTGTTAAATTTTAGCAAATGCTTTTCTGAACCTCTCCAGATGATCAGCTGATTTTTCCCCGCTTTTCCTATCACAGCGCAGCAGTGCAATGACCGATTTTCCCATGTGAGATCACCTTCGCCTGCCCGGAGCCGGGCTCTCGGTGGGAGGCTTACCCCTTTTATGTATCTCTGAACCTCAGTTGCTCACATGTTATTTCACAGTCTCTGCATCTACATCTGAGAGGTGATTGGTATGTGTTCTCTTTTCTTGTACTGTCCTTGCTGGGTTTTTGCATGAAGGTTGTGATTTGACAAGTGTTTTTCTTTTTCTATTACCTGGAAGATGTGGTGGATCAATCTTATCTCTGCTTATGTCCACTGGTTAAGCGATAGAGCATTCACCCGCGGACCTCTTCACCCTTTCCCTGGTAGGGGCTCGTTCAAATGATGACTCTTCCACAAGCGCCTGAAACCTTGGAACTCTTTAAAACCATTGCCTACCTCCTGCCTCGTGCATGCTGCTGTCATGCAATGCACTTCTCCATCTACTTTAACCCCCAAGAGCGCTATTAGTCTTGTTCCTCGAAGATAAAGGGCCTTTTTTTCTCTGGTTGCTTTTAAGTTGTCATGGGTCTTTGTTTCCAGCAATCTAAGATGGGTCTGGGTGTGGTTTCCTTTGTGTCTTTCCGGCACGGGGTTCGCAGACTCTCCTGAAAATATGGGCTGATTTCTTTCATCAGTTTTGAAAAGTTCTCAGCTATTATCTTTTTGCATTATGGGACTCCAATGACACATATATGAGGGTATTTTGAGCATGTCACACATGTCCTTCTGTCCTCTTTCTTATTTTCTGTTAATTTCCCCCTGTGCTTCAATTGGGATGCTTTTCTATTGACCTATTTTCCATTTTACTAATCTCCCTCTACTCTGCCTACACAGCTGTTGAAGTTATCAAGGGCTTCTTAATGTCAATTATTAAAATTTTCAATTACGTACGTAGTTTCCATTTGACTGTATTGATTCAAATTCTCAATTTTTCATCTATTTTCTCAACATTTTTTTTATTTTCTTGGGCACTTCAATGAGAGGATTTGTCTATCTCCAATATCTGGATCATTAGACGGCCTATATATGAAGTTATTTTCTCTTAGTTTTGTTCAGATGATTCTGCCTCTTGAGCATGGCTTGTGGCTAGACTGAAGCTATGCTGAGGTTTGAGCAGAGTCAACTCCAGGCAAACCTCTGAATGAGGCGGCATTTGGACCGGAACATACAGGAGACCCACGGGCTGCAGGAAGAAACATCGTGATGCTGCTATTACCGTAAGAGGGAAAGGGCATGCTGTTCAATATTCGGCTCCAATACAGCCCAAAGTTTCTGAAGAGTATCCGCAACGCTGGTATTTTCCTTCGTTTCTAATCATGATAAAATGACAATATTAAAGCTGTAAGTACCTGAAAGATCATCTTGTCAAAGCTTTATTTTACAGATGAGGAAGGGAAACTCAGAAAGAAAGTGACATCCAAAGTTTGGATCTATGAGCAGGAAAATCACATTTAAAATAAAGAGCTATAAACCCCTGGCTGAGAACCCAGCTCACCCTTTAATGCTGAGCATCTCTGCATCTTTAGTCTAAAAATCAGAAGCTGCTCTTTGATCTAATTGAAGAGTTTGATTTCGTCAAAGGGTTTGCATCAAAAGGTCTTTTATCACGCTGATATCTTATCTCGGAAAAGAAGCCATCACATTTTTCTAAGGAAGACTGTCACTGGGTCCCACTGACGCTCGCTTGACAGCATAACCCACGGATGGCTTAAAAATCCACACTTTGCCAGCACGTGGATTATACAGATGAATTGGCAAGAAAAATGCAAATCCAGAGTAAGCTGCGCAAAGTTAATGTGTCAGAAACATATGCTCTTTTTCTAACCATCCTAACTTACTTCCTTCAGAGGACTTACCCCATCTGAAACTGATTTCTCAGTGTACTTATCTGTCTCTTGTCTGCCTGCCGCAACTAGAACATAAGATTCTTCAGGGCGGAAAGCTTATCTGCTCTACTGACTTCCATGCCCACAATAGTTATTCAGTAGTAAGTGCTGAGTGAGTGAAATACAAATACTACTGGGTATATTTTTAAGTTGTTCAAGTGTTCCAGTCCCGATAAAGAGAGGTAAAATCTTTTTTTTACTGTAGCATATATGGGCAACAAAAGTGTATTTGATCGTATTGAATTTGATGAATTTATATTTATTTTTCCTAATAAAACAAACATAAAAATCAGGTAAAAATAAAAATTTTCTCTCACACAACTATGTAGTGTAGTTTTTAAAAACACTTGTTATCTGCAATATTTTACTGCTTAGAGGAACATTTTGACCACTCTTCTTAAATGTTTCAAGTAGAGACATTTTTTAACCACGTTTCAATGCAACTGAAGAATTATATTGAAACTAAGGCTTTTCTTAATAAAATGTCAATAAAAATTTCAGAGTGAAAAAAAAATTGACTGTAACTTTAACCTCAGCAGTATTTTATATTAAGCTAATAAAGTGTACCCTTTCACAAAAATATTTTATTTCTATACCAAAATATATTTGATTTGATTTAATAAATATAAGAACACATTCAAACTACATTTTCTACCTTCTAAATATCTGTCATCATAGACACACACGGAGGCTTCTTCATCGTTTGTTCATTCACTCATTCACTCATTCACTCATTCATTCATTTATTCGGGACTCAGTCTAGGGACGAAGTGGTCCATGGCTTAGCTCAGCTGGAGCAGCTGACGCAGCACTCAGCTAGTCGCTGGGTGTGCAGAGAGAACGAGCTCAGTTTCTTGCTTTAAAGAATTCAGAATGGATTGGGAAAACATAGCCAATCATTCATTCTTTCTTTTCCATCAAATATTGATCGCAGCTTACCACACGCCAGGTACTGTGATGAGTTCTGAGAACAAAAGAGTGAGTACTGGGCGTGCTTCCTGTCCTCAAGGGATTTCGTTATTTACAGAACAAAAAATAATCAGCCCAGCCATAAAGCAGTGCGACTATAAAATTCATTTCATGAGCATGCATAAAAGACATTTTCATTCTCATGCGCACAGATCCTTTCGATAAATCCTGGAACGACTATACCTGGCATCCTGGCTTTCATGAGTAGCCTGACGTAAGTTCCTCTCCACATGGCTTGGATTTTAACTGCGGCTGTGACCTCCTCAGGAGAATACTGCACCTCCCCTATGGGTGCAGAATACTTAACGTCCACCCACTCAGCTGGAGAGAGAAAAGCTTGGTGGAAGGGTATACCCACCCCCTGGCCACTCGGCCATGCCTTTAACTGGTAAAGACCTGTCCTGTATAAGGATAATAAATCTGCGCATCAGAAGATCTTTCCAGAATTTCTCCCATCACACCATGTGCCTCAGGGACTTTCATACTTTTATGACCAGGAATGAATCTAAAGGGGGGACCCGAACCCCCACCCCATGCTGCGGGGCAGGCATGTGCTGCAGGGCAGGGGCTCCCGGGCAGGTGGACTCGCGAGAGCGCCAGCACCTAAGGACACGTCGTCTGCCGAGGACTCAAGCAGCTCCACATCCAGAACCAAAGCACGGAAGGCAAACTTCAAGTTTGAAAGAGATTTCGTGGCTTGAATTTTTTTCATGACCCGCCACAAGGAAATATGAAACACCTGCAAAATATAAAATACATTCAGGATTATTGTTTAAACCAAGAAAATACCATTATTTGGCCATCGAAGCGCTGCATGATTTTAGATACCTTAAAAATATTAAGTATTTTTCAGATATACACATAACGGAACGGAAGATTTCTCAAAGTCTTACCCAGTAAAAGACCAAAATGATTCATTCTTTGACTGTTTATCACTACCACAGTATTTATAATGTGCAACTGAAATACAGCATTAACTGGACAGAACTCCTGGGACTGGGCATCTGGGGCTGAGAAGGGCTTCTTCACCAAAAGGGGGAAGAGAGAAATGAGACCAAACAAAGCTTTGGTGCTGAGAGATTTCAAACAGAGTCGAGAGGTCATCCTGGAGCTCACTCCCACGCAAGCCTCACCCACAGTACGCCAAGTCCCAGCCAACACTGCTCCTGAAAACCCCAAAGAACACCCCGCTCTATGTAAGACTGTAAAAGTTTTGCCTATTAAGTTTATTTTTTCAGAAACTGCAGCCTCCAGATAGCTCCCAGGCCGATAAGCCCTGGAACCCAGAGGGACCAGCCTCTCTGAGAGCATCAGCCAGGCCCGTTCCTCTACCCCATGAGGTCGACACCCCTTTCCAGCACAAAAAAGCGAAAATGGTCATTGCCCAGATATCCCTGACGGTTGAGAGAAGATCGAATGAGAAATCAGGGTTTAACACACGATCGTGACTATTGGCTCATTCTACAGATATTCCCTTTTAGTTCCTGGTGCATCAGAACAGCCAGGATGAAACACCCCAAATTGCTGAACTGAAACCCAGCAGACTTGACCTTTGATGACGGCTGTATAACCACATACTTTTATCGCGTGAATGTGCAGTTACACAATCCTGGTGGCTGACACGCCCTTTGTCCCCTGTGTGGGTGGATGAGCGAGAAGATAAAGACGCACATGAAAACAAATAATAGTGGGTCAGAAATGCGGGGAAAAACCCCTCTCTGTAAACTATGGACAGTCGTCATAGTACTACTACTTTAGTTATCTTTCATCAATTTGAACAAATGTAAGTACTGTTAAAAAATGGTAGAATGACCAAAAAAGTGTTATCATTAATTGTAACAAAATTTCCACACCAAGGCAAGTGCTGGTGGTGGGGTGGTGGGGAACTCTGTATTTTATGCCTGGGTGTTCTATCTACCCAAAACTTCTCTAATGACATTTTAAAAGAAAAGCCGCCTGTTTTCTCCTGGGAATGGCCTTTGCTGGTTCACTGATTGTTTTGGGGTAAACTGCACCCCCCAAAGGTCCCGTTCCCATCCTAAGCCCCAGGCTCTGATGGGGCCCTATTGGAAGGAGGTCAGTTGAAAGGGAAGGGTTAGGTCAGAATGAGCCCACAGTGGGTGGGGTGGGCCAGGTGGGTGTGCCTGGGGCCCCTGCAGGAAGAGGAGATGCGGGTTTAGGGCTGGGGGGTGGCATGGAGATGGGTGCAGGGGCTGGGGAGAGGTTGGGGTCCAACCGCCCACACCGTGGCCTCCGCCTCTGGGACCGAGGGGCTCCAGAGCCTGCCCTTCCCCAGCCTGGGCCGCGGGCGTCCTGCAGCGGGCAGAGCCGGGGGACGCGGCCAGCAGGCGGAAGGCCCCACTGAGGCAGGGGCGGGGGGTGGGCACAGCCCCTCAGCGAGGGGGCTTGCCGGGCATCCCCCCAGGTGAGGGATGTGGGTCACAGCAGGGGCCTCAGCAAGAGGCGGGCCTGGGAAGTCGAGCATCGTGCGCTAGGAAGGCTCTGCCGGGCGGCTGGGAGACGGCTCCCGGGGAAGAGGAGGGTGCCGGCAGGGCAGGCCTCTCAGCGGGCATGCAGGTGAGCTCTGCCCATGAAGCTCTGTGCCAGGACACACCTGCCCTGCGAGAAGACTTGGAACCTGTGCTCATAGGGGTGGCCCATGGGAAAATGCCAAACAAGCCATGTAGCCATCATTGCATTTGCAAATCAGCCCTCCCTCGGGCAGGTGGTGCCAAGTGTCTCCATGGGAGCCCCAGGGGTCTGTTCGAGGTCAGCCTAGGCTGGCCCGTGATTGGGGCCTGGGGACCCAGAGGGCACCGTGCAGGGGCCCCTCCTAGGCTTGTCTGTCCCACTGGGCCTCTGAGGAGTTCACTAGCCAAGTGGTGGCAGGTCGACTGGAGGACTGCTACCAAGCACAGCCGGTGAGCCATTCTTGCTAGCAATATTGCCTTCCCCAGATACAGTTTCCCCATCCCTGTTCCCAGGGCCTCAGCCAGTCCACGGCCTCCCCGTCCCTGTCCCCAGGGCCTCGGCCAGCCCACAGCCTCCCTGTCCCTGTCCCCAGGACCTCAGCTAGCCAAGCTGTCCAGGGAGCCACAGTCAATCTTTGGGGTCCAATGTGGCATTGCCGTGGACCAAGGGTGCGTCATGAGTGAAGGAGGTTTAACACCTGGGGCCGTCCTGTCCTTGCAGTCATCCTGTCTGGCAGCAGCTGGCCTGGTAGAATCCCGGTAGGTGACTGGTCAGTGAAGGAACCAGCCTAGGGAGGATGCCCTGCAGGGCACCGAACCAAAGACCCACAGGCCATGCCCATCTGCCGCTGCTTCTGGGCTCAGCACACATAAGGCATGATACGACCCAGGCCAGCCCCCCGGAGGCCCCCAGAGCCCCCGGCTCGAGGGCCTTACCCTGAAGTGCTGCGTGGTCAGCTCTCTGTCGCCAAGCGCCGTTGGGTAGTGGGCGGCCTGCAGCTCGCCCAGCGCCGCGCGGAGCTTGTCCCTATCCCTGAAGTTAGCAATGGCGGTCCCAACAGCCTTGAGGATGGCGAGCGCCTGCTCTGTGAACCGGTAACTCTCCTGGGAAGACAAGGCATGGTGTCCCTTCTCACCTGGCCATGGGCCCTTTCTGGCTACAAAAGGTTACTTCCCACGAGTGTTAAACCTCCGTCACAGCATCTGTCCACGGGGCACGCAGAGAGGATGTACGGGTCAGAGCACGCTGGCCGGTGCTGGGGCTCGGAGCCACGGCTCGTCACAGCTCCCGCCGGGCACAGGCCTGGAGACGATGGGCAAGCTGCGTCACACTCACGAAGAGCGCCGAGGCTGAGGGAGCACACACACCCCTCCTGTGGGGGCACAGACAGCCCCTCAGCGGGTTCATCCCCATGCTAGTTCTGAAGAGCGACGAAGAGTTAGTCTGACAACACCGTGTGAAGTGTAGTCTGGCGGGCAGAGGACACTTCAGGAAGAGACCCATAAAGGGAAACATGATTACGGAAAGGGAGAGCATGTGCCTGGTGGAAACGGGATGTGTGCAAATAATGTGAATGAGAAAATAAAAACAAGCGACTATGAGCTAGTGTGGGCTGCTGGCTCCTTCTTCACATCAGCACCAGAGAAACACGCAGAGCCAGAAGGAAACAGAGATTCTAGAAAGTTCTTTGAGTCAAAAACAAAAATAGGAGTGGAGCAGCCTGAGGTGGGTGAAGACTCCCAAGAGGGGTGCCTGGTGGGCAGTGGCCCCCGGGCAGGGGGTGGAGACAGCAGGAAGAGGGTGAAGTTGGAGGGAATGGGGCGGGCACTGCACCCCCATCCCCTGTAGAGGTCCTGGGTGAGCCTCTGAGGAGAACAGGTGAAAGCAGAAGCCCTGCTGCCTTCCGGCACCTCTTGCCCTCTGCCGTCCAGCCCCTGAGAGCCTGGAGGGAGCCTCTCCTCGGCGGAGCTCCTCTCTAAGCGGGAGTCGTGGCATGATCAGGAGCGGCTCTGCGGGGGGCCCTCCAGCGTTGGGCTAGACTTCGCTTGTTTGTCTCCTCCCTAGAGCCAAAGAACACGGGGACACGAATCCTCCCCAGCAAACTTTACAGGATAGAGGCGTTGTTGATAAACCTAGGAAAATATGAGCTCATAGAACAAAATAATGAAATGCCTAAAAAAGGGAGCTATAGTGCCTAAAGAAAAATGACTGGATAATGCATGCTGTCAAAAGCAGAACTGTTTGAAAGACAAGAGCGGACACAAGCAGGATATATATAATTAAGAAACTAAGGGGCATCTGCTTCTGTGGTGGGGGGACTTGTTGACCCTGCATGCCCCGTGGTCAGGAAGGAAGGCAAGAGAGGAACCCGCACAGGTTCTGCCTAGAGGGGAGAGAGCGAGCCTTGCCACGGCCAAGGGAGCACTGGGAAATGAGCAGCTTGAGTCTCCAGGCTGCTGCCCTGTGGAGGGGTGCTGGCCAGGTGGGAGGATCCCCCAAGGGGAGGGGGAGGACCCCCCAGGGGGAGGGGGAGAACCAACCTGCAGGAGGGAGAGGATCCCCCAAGGGGAGGGGGAGGACCATCGGCAGGAGGCTGTGCTGCTCAGAGTGTGGACGCTCGCTGTGGGAAGGCCCTTTACAAATTCACCCCAGTGCCACAAGCCCCCACGAAGACCTCTGAAACCAGAAGGGGAGCCTGGAGACTCTGCCCCACCCATCTCGTCTCTCCTTTCAGACCAGTCGGAGCAGAGGAAAAGAAAAAACAAGAAGTGGCCTGGAGGGGACAGCAGGCAAAGGAGAAGTGAGGCCTTTCCAAGAGCCCCCCCTTCAGAGTCTCTCTGCAGTTCCCTAGGGCCGGGTGACAGGAGGGGGGTCAGGCCTTCAAACTGTGTTAGAAGCCTGGCCGCCGAGGTCCCTGCGGTGTGGCTGGACGCGAGGGGCTGACCGGGGAAGAGGCCAAGTGGACACTGGGACACACAGCATGTTCCCACAGCCGTGTCTCCACAGAGCTCACACCGGTCACCGTGCAGCTCACGCACGGGAATTTCTTGTAGGACATGCTTAATAAAGTTTAAAAATGTGCACAGTTTACAAAATGGAAATAAGGTTTAGTTCAAAATCTTTGACAAAAAATACCAATAGCTTTTCACGGCTTTCTGTGGCGATCAGGGAAAATGTGGCCACCCGGGCAGGGCTGGGCACTCACCGGCTCGAAGTTGGGCAGCACGACATCCTCGTCGCCGACGACAAAGGTCGCCATGCCACAGACGTGGAGAGAGTGGCCAATCAGGGAGTGCACGTTGAAGGTCAGCATGTGCCTCCTGGGGGAGGGACACCCTGTGAGCACCCCAACAGGGAGCCCCTCTACTGGGTGCCTGGCAGGGTCGGGGCCCAAAACACGCCCACGTCAGGGGACACGAGCTCTTCAGCACAGTCGGAGAAGACCTGTGGCTTTCCTCCCTGAAACCTACCCCAGATCCCGCACCCTCGTAGGACAGCCATAGGACGTTAAATGGCCACCTTCCACAAGCCCACCCCACTCCGCCCCCCCAGGACAAAGCCGAGGGTCCAGCTTTCCTGACCGCGATGATAATTCACGGTGGTGCAGAGCTCTGGAGTTTTAACACAGTTTCACGGCCACTTTCCTGTCAATGCCTCATGCCATGGGTGCCACGGGGTGGCAGCACATCGGGGCAGCGACGTCCCCTCCACCCCTGCTGAGTGCGGAGAGGGGCGAGGTCCTGTGGCAACATGTGGACAGACGCGTCCTCACCGGTGCCCTGTCCTTGGCTGGGGCACCCAGGAAAAGCTGCTCAGTCTCTACAGAGTCTCGGCATGCACAGTTTTCAGGGCAGATGTGAGAAAGACTGAGGCTTTTAAATTTGTTACTTTCTAGGAACATCTCACGCTTGCCACGTTATTTTACTTTTTCGCATGGGCAGGCACCAGGAACCGAACCCAGGCTTCCGGCATGCCGCATGCTATTTTAGTATTCGATTTTGTTGCTGAACCTTTGCTTTTTGCACAAGAGGTGCAGCTTTTCACTGATCACTTACAATAGACACAAGTGATCTTGGGGAAAAAATCCAGTGAGAGATTATTTTTTCTGAAATATGAGGTAATGCTTTGAATTTTATTTATCAAAATGAAGAACTTTTCAATCCTACATATTTCAAATGAAAAATGTGCTGTGTTTAGCCAGTTTTCTCCTAAATAAAAATAAAACCCAACAAAAATATTAAAGATAAAACTGCAGTTTGATAAGGGAAAATCCTGTTTCTCAACCAGTGTTTAAATGAAACCATGGATGTGCGAAGGAGTATAATAAATGTCACAAGTAAAAAAAAGGGGGGGAGTTTTTTCAACAACTAATTTTGGGAGGTGCTGCGTTAAGCAAGTTTACACAGTTCTGCTCACTAAAGAAGCTCCCAGGACGCTTGACTGTTAGGAGTTTTCCAGGAGGGGTCCAGGGCGCTGCGTTTCTTCCGCTTATTTGCCCAGGGAATTAATTTTCTCAGGAATCACTGCAGACCTGGGCTTCGTGAAATCACTCTTGGGAATGATTTCCTACAGACCACATCGCCTGATTCTCTAGGACTCGACAGTTCTCAAGCCTTAAGAACTCCGAGAGTGGGGGGCACGGCGGGACCCACCCGGCAGGCAGGCGGAGCGGCGCGGTCCTGGTGGCGCACGTGTGCAGGCGCAGGACGGGGCGGTGCAGCTGCGGGGCTGTCCAGGAGAACGCCTCGGCCGTGAGCAGTCCGGGCTCCACCGGGGGGCTGTCCTTCGTGAGGGCTTCGGGGAGGGGGGAGAGCAGCAGAGTCAACGTGATGGCAGCACTGCCGCAACGCCATTCTCTATTCTCTACCCAGTCCCAGCCTAAATAATAACAACAATAATAAGGAGCTAGATATATTCTCAGCAAGCTCATAAAACAGCAGACTTGCCCTGGTAAAGACAGGAAATGATGCTCAAGGGTCTCCCGCGTACCCCTGTGTCCTGTGATCAGCCCCTTGGGTAAGAAAATCAGGAAAGGGGAGGCAGTGGGGCCATGCCCTGGGGGACGGGCGGCTTCCGCGACCAGTGACAATGCTTGCAGTGCCCGAGACGCACTGTCAAGGGCGCATCGCCGGGTGCTCGTGGCAAAGGGACGCGAGGGGGTGTTTCAAGCTGCTTGGACTTCTGGGGGGCCACTCTGAGCTGCAGGACAGCCGCTGCCTTGTCCTGAGGTCCTGCAGAGCTGGGGAGGGGCAACGAGCAGACAAGGGTGGTGGAGATGGTGTCAAAGGCTTTGTCTGGGGGGCCTGGGGTTGGAGGCATGGGCCAGGGCGGCTCCGGGGGACCCTGTGAGTCACTGTACATGAAGTCCTGGGAGGGCCCTGGAGGGTCCTGAGGGCTGGGTGCTGCCACACTTCAGGGGACCCCGGTGGCCGAGGCGTGGGGAAGTGGCCAGGAGGCTGTGGCGTGGCAGAGTAGAGCCAGGAGAGGGTCAGGGCCAGGTAAGGCACATGGAAGGAAAAGGCCATGGCGATGGGACCTGAGGCTGACAAGAGCCTAACCGCCCGAATGAGGTCGGCACCGACCCCTGACCCGCGCTCCCAGGAAGGGGGTGGGGTGGGGACTCTGCTGGAGCCGAGAGGAGAGGCCTTGGAACCTGGCTGGTCCTTACCTTAGCATCCTCAGTGAAGTCACTGTCCAGCCAACGAAAATAACAACAGGAATGTTTTAAAATATGTTCATATAGAACCAATAAATAAAAATAAGTGAGAAAGAATCTTCAGAAAAACTCTGGAAAATAATAATGGGAGGGTGCCGGCCCTACCAGATATTTAGAACCACGTCCCACCTCCCCCAGCTGTCAAGGGGTGCGCAGATAGCACTAGCGATGGTCTACGGGGCATTTAAGAAGTCCTGCCATGCCCGAGAGCACACTGAAATCTAATGTGTGATAAAGTTATTATCACTGTGGCCAAAGATGGATAATTCAATATATCATATTGGGAAAACTGAGAGCAATCTAGAAAAAAATTGGTTTCGTACATCACATTTTTACAACATAATAACTCCAGACAGACAAATGACTTAAACATGAACAATGAGACATAAATGTTATAAAATAACTTTTGACAACTATTTTGACATTTCGTACCAAACAAACAAGCAGACAAAAACCCAGAAGACGTGCGCGTCCAGCATGCGCCTTGGGGATACGGGGAGGGACACGGAAATCGTGAGCGGTAGGCCGTGCTTTCTCTCAGGAGCAGCCTTACCTCCGGATTCTCCCCAGCGTACCAGTGCAGAGAAGGAGACCAGCAGTTCGATGGGTTTTAGGCTGTCCACAAACAGGTAGTAGGACACACGTTCGTCAGAGAACTGCAGAAATCAGGCAGCGGCACTTAGTGTCAGCCTGTTCGTGCTTCCTGCTCTGCCATCGACAAGCCATCGCAGAGCACAGACGCCGCCGGCCCCAGAACCACCTGCCCCACGGGGCCAACCACACAAAGAAAGCCCACAGGCGAGGAGGCCCCGCAGTGCCCATGAACAGGAGGCCAGGGAGGGAGGTGGGGGCACCGCCTGGGGACACTGGGTCGCACACAGGGCAGTGTCTGATGCAAACCCTCCCTTCCTCCTTTGCACAAAGTCTTCAGATTCACGCCCATGCTCATGGGAACATGACGCCTGGGTTTTGTTTTGGAGATGCCAGAGAGAGCCAAGACCAGAGTTTCCCCAGCGAGACAGCCCCTTGGGTGACCCGTGTGTGACGGTTTGAAGTTGTATGTACCCCAGGAAAGCTGTGATGTTCTGATCAGCTGTGCAGGGCAGGCCTACTGCGAGTGGAACCTTTTGATTAGGTTGTTCCCATGGAGATGTGACCCCACCTGTCCAAGGTGGGTCTTACCCTGCTTACTGCAGTGCTCTAAGAGGAAGACGTTTTGGAGAAAGCGCAGACACAGACAACTGGAGATGCAGAAGGAAAATGCCCTGGAATATGCCAGAAGCTAAGAGAGTTTGGGAGGAGGCCAGGAGACAAGGGCAGCATGTGACAAATGGCCCCAGAGGTGATCGGCCTTTCGACAGTGAAGGCATTCTCTTGTTGATGTCTTCCTTTAGACCTGTCCGTGCCCTTAGGGCTGTAAACCTGTAACCTAATAAATCCCCACTGTAAAAGCCAGCCCACTCCTCCGCTCCTGCTATACTGCATTCCGGCAACTTCAGCAAACCCAGACAATGTACAAGCCTCGACTCATGCTACATACTATCCCGATTTTTGTATGGAGAAACTGAGGCACACAGTGACCGATTCTTCTCATAGTAAACTTGCGTGCCAGTGCACCACACAACACAGTCAAATGTTCACTTGGGCGTGCAAACTGGGGGAAACTGGCTTGTTGTGTGGATAAGGGATCATACAAAACATTAAAAATTAAGGTTTTTAAAAAAATACATAATTATGTCACAAGTTAAGAAACACTTGAGACATCTACAGGCATTTTGTACTTATTTGATTCTATTAAATATATAAATATAAAAAGGGAAGATAGGAGATAATGTATTTACCTTAAATTCTGTTTTCTGGAAGGTAAGGCAATATGAAGCTGGCTTATGGAAAATATATATATTTCTGGAAAAAAAAGATTTCTATCAGGTTATTGTCATTATGCTCAATTGGCTAAGACTGCATGTTAAGTTGCTTACAATGAAATAATTATAGTTGAACATGGCAAAAAGAGATGGATGTTTACAACGTAACAACAATCATAGGGAATTATTTGTTTTAAAGAGACAAAAATGATCTCAATGAAAATAATTTTCCTCCTCCTAATCAGCAAACACATGTCTGAGGAGAAGCGCCACACGGACAATCGCCTAACCATTTCCCCCTGACCCTTCCGTTTGATATTTTCCCAACCCCGGGCTAGTCCCAGCGCGGCCCTTCTGGGGACAGTTGAAAACCAGCAGCCCATGAGCCGCTATCGCCAACGCCAAGGAGCGGACCCCGCCGGCACGTACTGGAAGCACACGCAGAAGTCTGCGAAGTCCAGCCAGGCCTCCTTGGAGACCGCGGTGTTGACGGCGGCGAACTCCTCCTGCGACTTCTCCTGCGCGGCCGGGATGTGCGCAGCCGCGTCGTGGCAGGTGAGTGCGTCGGGCTGGGCCGGCTCTGCCACGCCCGCGTCCGCCAGGTCCTCTGCACGTGGGGGGGGCACACGCGCGTCAGCCGCACCCTGTGAGAGCCACGCACCGACCGAGATGTGGAGAACGAGAGCGGGAGGCGGACAGAAAACCCGTCTCGGGGAAGCACTGGCTGGACCACCATTTGCTCAGAGGCTCAAGGGGCTTAGAGAGCTGCCACGCTCTGCCCCATTCAATCACAGAGTCCTGCACGCGCGTCCAGCTGCGGACGCAGCCTCCCCACCGCGCGCGTTCTCCGGAGCCCTCTGGGGCTAGGACCCGCGGGAGCTTGGGCAGCACTCGCCACCTGCCCCAGGAGGGCATCTGTAGGGAGGGCCTCAGACACACTGGAAAACACGCTTAGCTCCTGTCTGGTGAGTCCCTGCGGTCAGCGACCCTGCTGCCTCGTCCATGTGGATCAGGCAACGTCAGTGATTCGTGGGGCCTGCTTGAGCCACACGTTTCTAAGAGACACGCCACTGACCCTTCTTGGACTGGAGGCGTGGTTAACCTCGGAGCTGATGGACTTCCAGCGGTCGCAGCATCTCGGCCACCATGTGAGGACACACCTGCATTGCGAGCTTTACTCACGGGCCCTTTATCAGACCCACTTTTATTCTGATTTTAAGTCTAAACTTAGTGTGTGAGAGGTTCTGCTCGCAAAGGATCGAAGGAGACATTAAAGAGAGACCACTGGGCTGGGGAAACTGAGGACTAGTCTACCAGGAGGAGAGACCCTTGCTGTTGGTGAAAGGAGAGGGTTAGTTTACCTTTCCCAAGTACAACCTGCGAAGGCACGTTTCCCTGTGAAGAGAAAGCAACAGAGTCAACAAACACCGACAAACTCAACAAAACATCACAACTGCCTACGGTGCCAAAAGTTTTAAAGAGTTAATACAGGTGGTTTGAATACTGAAGAAATGCATTTCCCCAAATACTTACTAAGGATATACAATAAAATGTAAATAAAAATTTACATTTTTAACCTTAAAATCCAAAAGATATGAATTTAATTAAATAATTAAAGTAAATAATTGGCAGAGGGTTTAAGTAAATGACATTAAAACACAGTCAAACCTTACATCAAAAGTTAAATTAAAACATAACATCCCTAAGTAGATATATACCTCAGTAGAAAGCACCTTTTGTTAATACAGGGAAATTAATGGGATTATGATAGGCAACTAATTTACAGAAGCTAGAAAAACTAGTTTCAAATTAGAGAAATGGTTCCTGAAAATTTTACAGAAAACCACGATGTACTAAAGGTGTACGACGCCCAGCTTTGTTAAATGGAATTGATATGCACAGCTCTGTTTTCCCTGGAACAGTTACAACAAGGGAGAAAGATAATATGGGACAAACTTGTGAAGACAGAGGTGGGCAACGTGGACAGTTTTCTGACATGGAGCTGTTGGAACAGAGATATAACCCTCAAGGGAGACGGACACGGTCCCTGGCGCCAGGGCACACAGACATTCACAGGGGGCCGAGAGGGGCAGGAGACCGGGCTGAGCTCAGAATCCCTGCCCCCAGTCCCACCTGGCTTAGCATCCAGCCTTCTTCTGCCGCAACAGGCTGCAGAGGCCGTTGGAGTGGACAGAAGGAGGAGCCGTCTCCGGGTGGCAGAGGGAAACGCAGGCGCAGAGGAAGCAGCACGGCCCCTGGCTCCCCCACTGCCCTGCCTTGGTCACACTGGCGGGCAGCTGCCTCCCAGTTATTGAGACACACCCCAGCCACCCCGAACGTGATGAGGGGACCCATACCTGGAGAAATTGGCTGGAGCTGGGGAAAAGACCCCCAGGCTGAGAAGGGGAGCTGACCTTTCCCCTCCAGAAGCAAATCCACCATCGGGTAAGCGGTGCCCACACACCACACAGGATGGGGCCGGCACCTCCCCAGGCGATGCCCACAACAGGGCCCCAGGCAACTGCAGCAGGTGCTCCAGGCAGGGAGGGGGCTGAAGGGGTGGGGTGGGGGAGTCATAGAGAGAAGATGTGTGATTTAAATAGCAATATCAGAGAGAAAGAGAAGATTCATCTACCAAATCAGAAAACACTCCAAAAAAGAAACAATCGAAACAAGCAAGAGCAGCAGAGAGCTCTTACCAAGAATAGGATAATTAAAATAACATATTCTCTAGGAGGTAAAGCTGATGCAAAACACAAAGAGATGCAAAATAAGAGAGAAAAAACGAACAAGCACATTAAAGACTAAATGACGGGGGAGGCCTCCAATAACAGGAGTCCAGGGGTCAGACAAAATGAAACGAGGAAATTACCGCAGACCCTGTGAAGGACATTTTTCCAGGTCTGAGATGTGCGAGTTCCAGCACAGTTCCTTTAAAAAGACCTGTACTAGGCCCAACCTTGTGAGATTTCATCCCGGCAAGTGTAAAAAGAAGGTCCTAAAACTTCCCAGAGAGGAAAGAAAGAGTCACAGGTAATGAAGAGCCAGAAGGCGTCCACCTTCTCCAGAGCTGTGCCTGAAGGTAGAAAGTGAGGCATGAAAACATGTCAGAAGAATTTCAAAGGAAAAAAGAAAAGAAAATTCCCTGATGCAAAAAGGGAGACACTCCCTTCCCTTTTCATGAGAGCATTTACTTTAGAAAATGTGTCCTTGTGAACTCTGTCTCCTCCCCTTTGTGATGCATGAGGATCTTTTAAGAGCTAAATGAGCCCCCCCTCCCCTGCCTTAACAAGCTGGCTGCCCCTCCCTGCCACGGGCGCAGTGCAGTCTGCAGGCGAGGGGCCGCTTCGAGCCGCAGGGCTGCAGACCCTACTTAAAGATCAGGGGTATGTGGCTTTTCTTGGAACACAGGCAATTAGTAAACATGGGTGGGTGTCCCAACTATCGGGGAGCTTAGAACAAACTATGAGTGACACGTGGTACTCTCACCTGAGGCCCGGTCACCTCCACCTGGAACAGGGGCATGAGGTGGCTGCCTCTGCCGGCGCCTACACGGGGACATTGGCTTGGTCTTGAGAACTCCTTGCAGGTTGCCTTGATGGGCATCGACCTTACAAATGTTTGTTCAGTAAGAAAACCGCTTCCTCTCTCTTCTACTTTCATGAGAGGATTTCTGGGCTTGGCAGGAGATGCTGTTTTTAATTATGTTTCCCCAACAAGATCGTCAATGTTTCAAGCGAAACAATGTTCAAGCTGGAAAACTGGAAGACTATATCCTGCCAAGCCGTAAATCAAGTGGGAGGTTGACACACACATATGTGGGCACCCAGGTCTCCCCTTACTTCTCATGCACCTCTTTTAAGGAATGGGACACAGTGTACTCCACCGAAACTAGGGTGCACACTAAGGAAGAGGAGGGCTCGGTTTCCAGAAAATAGGAAATCCATTGGAGGAGCGCGGTGAGATCCAAGAAGTCCCAAGACCACCGAGGCAGGCTCCCTGGGACTGCATCATGAGGGAGCTCAGCCCCCTGGGTGCAGCCCATAAGGGCTCAGGAAGCAGGGCTCCCGGAGGGCGTCTCCACAAGAGTGGCTGACACCCACGGAACACCTGCAGGGTGTGTATGAGCGAGAAGGGAGGTTAGAAGGGTTCTGCTTCTCCAGTGTTCGGGAAGACCTGGCGATGCGACACAGAAAGATACGCAAGGGACGAAGATGCAAATACGTAGCTCGTACGAAACGTTGTGTAAGAAAAGAAATGTCATTAGACTGACTCGGCGGTGACAGTCCCCATGTAGCTAGATTATCAATTCGACCAAACATTGTGAAATACCAAAGGCGGAAGACAGAGCAAAGTGGAGGTATGTGGTGGCTGGTGAGGCAGGGACGCAAAAGCCTGTTTTCCATAACCAGACATGTCAGGGCCGTGGAGTCAGGCTGCCTCAGGACACGGGCGAGAAGAAAGAGGAAGAAAACAGGAGCGTTTCCTCCAGCAGGAAGGCTGGGCAGGAGGTGCCCGGGGCCAGCGGCTGCTCCCACCATAATCTTCTGGGTAATGTTGGATTCTCTAAAACTAGTGCATCCAATAGTTTAAGAAATTAACTTCAAAAATGTTAAGGTCTGTTCATTCTCTTTGCTAGATCTCTCATGTTAGTCCTCACTTTCCAATGAATCCTAAAAAAGTGGTTCACCTGTGTTCGAGTCCAGCCACCGAGCTCAACAGAACCAGTTTGCACAAAACCGGTGACCAGAGGCCTCACGGAGGTCCGAGCACCACAGGCAGGTCCCTGCTGTCTCCAGGGACTTTTGCATTTATACTGTTCCTTGCGGTCATAAATACTATGACACTGTAATAGCTCGGGGTTTTACTATAAAGTTTGAAACTTCCATAGAATTCCTACAAAATAACCCATTGCATATCTGTGTATGGAAAAATTAAATTGGACTCCACATGTCACACATACAGAAAAAGCAATTCCCAATGAATTGGACTTCCAATATGTAAGTAAAGCTGTAACATTTTAGAAAACAATGTAGAAACAGTTTCATAATGTCAGATTAGGGAAGGATTTCTTAATCCAGATGTAAAATCCTCAAACTTCAAGGAAATAATACAATTGAAAACTTCTGTTCATCTAAAGGCCCAATGAACGTGAAAAGCTAAGACATAAACTTGGATAAAGCATTTGCAACACTATATAAGTAATAAAGGATAAGTGCCTGGATTTCATAAAAAATGTCTACAAATTGATACCAAGAAGAGAACCCAAAGAGAAAAAGCAGACATTTGCACTGCCCAAACAAGGATGAATAAAGAATTAGAAAGAAGGGGAGACTCTTTAGTGCACGATAATGGCAGGCCATGGACCAGCAGACACGTGTTCTGAATCTCATGTGCATCCCGTGGGCGTGAGCCAGTGTGGACGGGAGCTCCTGAAGAGTAGTTGAAGTCTAGATGTGGCCCAAATGCACCAGGGGGCCTTGACCGGAATTCTGGAGGCCTTAGCAAGGGAACTGATGGCCTGGGAGCAAGAATGGGGGACGGTGCCGTGTCGAGGGAAGGCCAAGGAACCCGAGGCTCCTCAACAGTTACACGACACCAGAAGACCACAGTCTACAGGGAGAAAGCAGCCTTGACAGTATCTTAATTTTGGACTTCTTCTCGCTTCAAGACTGAGCCAACAAATTCTTGCTCTTAAGCCAGAACCAGTTTGTGGTATTTGTGGTAGCAGCTCAGATAAACTAACACAGCATTTTAAAATATATTTTGATTTTTGAACAGGTAATATATACCTGTAAATAAACTCAAATGTCCTTCTGTAGCCACCAGTTTGGCACCGATTTTAAGTCCAGCAGCATTAAGTGCTGGCGGAAATCAGGAACAAAGGGGCACCTGTGCGGTGACTGTGGGAGCACAGCTATAAGGGAAGTGGGGGGCATTGTGGGGTGAGATTAGCCGGTGAGAGCCCCTGTGCCAGCCCACATGCTGATCCCAGAGCAGGCAGGGCTCCATTTTGTGTCCACCGGGGCTTCAGAAATCCCAGAATTGAGAGGTTAAAAAAAGTCTTTAACTGAAATGTGATGTTTTCTTCAATTATCAATGTAGGCAAGCACCTACAAAGTTACAGGAACACCTGTGACTTTGTCCACAAAAGAACTCGAATTATCCTACACTACATTACGACTGCTGCCAAACCTTAGAATATCTTTTATGCCGATCGCTCCTCTGAAACGGCAGCAGTTGTCACCCTCGAAGGCTCCCACGAGCCACGCTCCCTGCGTGCAGGGACTTCCTGCTGGCTGAGCAGTCCTATTCCACCACCAGTGAGTGTCGACTCAGGAAGCTGCACTGCTTTCCAGCTTTCCCCACCAGCAATCCTGCTAACTCACGTGCAGAACACGTGGGGTAAGGTTTAAACAAAACCAGCAAAGGGAGACACAGAATTTTGAAGGTCGCAAACCTGGAACAAAGGAAAGTCTTGCTCATGTGCACAGGAGATGCTCAAGAATAACCACGTGCTGTGATGCACAATAGTAAGAGGAACTAACGAGCAAAAATAGCCACAAGCACTGCGACAGATGAAAAATTTGTAGTCCCCTGAGATGAGAAGACAGTAATATGCATCAAAAGAGACCGATCTTCTAAACATGATGCGCAGTGAAAGAAGTTCCAGGATAATTACCATGATAAGAGTCCCTTTAAATAAATCTCTATGAGAATTAATTAAGCTGTATGTCGTTTACAGATCCATACATAATTGGTAAAATGGGAAAGGATGGGCTTGATTAGTACAAAACTCCACGGGGCAGGTAGGAAAGAGGCAGAAGAGAGCTCAGAGCTCGTTAAGGGGGCGAGGGCGTCATGCGCTGCCGAGAGGCGGCTGCGCCTCGACTGACTCCTGTCCTCCCTGCACCGTGCGGGTGCGCCCCGCGCCCTGGGGAGGGGTGGCCTTCACAGCCGGTCACAGCTGAGGGAGCGGGCACCTGGGACACGCTGCCGGACACTGGGCCCAAGTCCGTGAGGCTGACGGCGGCCGTCTCGTCGCTTTCGGTGAGCGGGGACAGGCCTGACGGCGGCGGCAGCCCCTTCGTGATGGCAGAGGGCGCGCGGCGCCTAGGGGAGAACCAACAGCCCGGTTACCCCAGTCCGTCCGCTGAGAGCTGCTCACGCCTGTGCGCAGCCCTGCCCGGTGTGCCTAAGCTCACCACGCCTGTCCGCGGGGCGCGAGTGACTACCGCCAGGGGCGTTGCCGTGCGTGTCCAGCCTCCCACCCGGCCGCGCTTCCCCCGGGCACTCAGGAGGATTCTGAGCTCGCGGATTTACACGAGGCCGCCGCTAGATGGCAGCAGGGGCGCGCCGCGGGCACGCGTGGACCAGGCGCCGCCGGGGGCTCCCCACAGGCCACGCGGGCCACGGGGCTGCCGCAGCGGGCAGGAAGGCGCTGCGCGACCCGGGCTGTGGCCCTGCGGCGTCCTGAGCGCGCTGGCCGCCCTTCCCGCCCCAGCCCCGGCTCCGGCCCCGGCCCGGGCCCCGGGCGCAGCCCCTCCAGGTGCGCAGACCGGCCGGCAGCGAGAGTGACCAGAACACGGAGGCGCAGGGACGCGGGCCCCGAGTTGGGAAAATCACGCGCAGCTGTGACGGTTCGTATTTGCCACGTTTAGAAGCACTTACACATGCCACCTAACCCAACTAGTGAACCGTGTAACTCTGATTTAAAGTGGATAACGATATTCAATTTTAGCTTTGTGATTAAGTTAAAAAGTATAAGAGACTTTAAACAATAATAGTACATAGAGGAAAAATTAAGTTTCTCCAAATAAATGATTTTAATTATTTGATGATTTAAATAGTTGTCAAAAAATTGGTTTGCTATTGTTTTTGAATTTTCAAGTACTGAAAGAGAAAGTATATTTAGGTTATAAATGAAATTTAAAATATTTAAATATATTTAAAATTTTATTTACAGAAGTTAATAGATGTATGCATACAGTGATTTTTATGACAAGTTAAAAGTTTGAGGAAAACTAGACTTAGGAAATTTTTGAAACCGAAGTAGCAGCAAATTCTTTTCCATTAATAAAGCTGCTTCTGGAGGCCTTGCTACCTGCTAATTAATACTTGGCTGCCAACGCTGCCTGGGGCCCCTCCACACCCACTTTGCAGGGTTCAGCGTTGATGCAAAGATCTGGCTGAAAAGTTCTTAGAGCAAACGATTTCAGTAACATTTCTAATACTCTCAACCTAAACTGAGCCATAAAAAGTGTACTTTTTAATAAATGAGCTGGCACTAATGCAGCTCCTAGTTCACGGAGCTGGTTTATCTTTCGACGGCTTCACTCTCCTCACCTCATGTGCCTACTGTGGAGGTGAAAGCCACGTGAGGGCCGTTATACTTGCGATGCACGAGATAAGCTGGTCAGTGGCTCTTCACCAAAATACAAAACACATTTAAAAAATGCACATCATGAGAGAACAACCAGCCAAATGGTCACAGAGCACATGTGGCCACGGCCATGCTCAGTCAGGGACAGTGGATGACCAGTACCAGGTCACAGAGGGCACATGACCACGTGGCCATGTTCACTTGGGGACACTGGATGACCAGCACTGGGTCATAGAGGGCACGTGACCATGTGGCCGTATTCAGCTGGGGACAGTGTTCACTCCAGTGATGGCCAGCAGGGGCCTCCCAGCCCTGCCTCAGGCCCCTGACCGTACCCCCCGCTCTCATGACACCGAGCAGGATACATCGCATTGGTTTTGCTTTTCTCAGTGGATATTATAGAGCTAAAACTAAAGCAGAACAAATGCACAACAAAAGCACGTACTTGTTGTACCGGCCTTGGTTTTTTTGGTCCTGTGTGTTTTTCGTCAGGCTCAGCCATGCTGCTTCTGTAGCAGCGTTTACTTCACTTTTATTTCTGCGTGTGGTCACGTCACGTCTGTCTTTGGTTTTCTGTGATGTGCTGCCTGTGGTTTATGAGCATCTGTCTTGCGTGGTGGGTTCAGGGCTTCTGACACCTCGACTTGGTTTTTAGTCGGTTTTGGAATCTCTTTGCTATTGTAGTAGTTATTTTCCTTATTCTCCATGCCACCTCTCTGCCTGGGGCCCAGCCGCAAGCCCGTGGGCGTGGGTCCCCTCAGCTCTCTGCCTTTACTGTCTCTGCGTTTCTGTGTTCGTTGTTTTGACTCATGGCCTATCAGCTGCTGACGGGGGACCTTGAATAGCCTCCTAATAAGTGGACTGTCCGTTGCACTCTTTAACTGTGCACGGCTTTGCTTTCTGTATGCAGACACTGCATTTCCGCCTCCTCGGCTGTTGTACTGACGATGTGTCCCACTGAGCGGCCCCGTTCCCACTCGTAGGGCTGCCTCTTCCTCAGTACTTGTAGGTGTAATCCACATACACCCAAACAATTCCTCCACTGAGTTTCATGCCCTACATTCATCTCTTCCTTGTGACCATTCCTTTAATATAGGTGCGGTAGTTAGGTTCAGGTGTCAACTTGGCCAGGTGAAGGCGTCTAGTTCTGTTGCTGTGGAGATGAGCCAATGGTACCTAAACCTCATCTGTTGCTCATTACATCTGCAGTTGGCTAGGAGGCATACCTGCTGCAATGAATGATGTTTGATTTAATTGGCTGGTGCTTAAATGAGAGACTCACCACAGCACAGCCCAAGCAGCTCAGCACACCTCATCTCAGCACTCACAGCTCAGCCCAGGCCTTTGGAGATGCAGAAAGGAATCACCCCAGGGAAAGTTGTTGGAACCCAGAGTCTAGAGAGATCACCCTGTGCCTTCCCATGTAAGAAAGAACCTCAGTTGAAAGTTAAATGCCTTTCCTCTGAAGAACTAACAAATAAATCCCCTTTTATTAAAAGCCAATCTGTCTCTGGTGTGTTGCATTCCAGCAGCTGGCAAACTAGAACAATAGTCATAAAATTTTACATTACTAGGGATTAAAATGACATGCATTTTGACCAAACGATTTATTACTGTAGCAATGATGACAATTAAATTTATTTTATTTTAGGTGTACTATCAGTTAGGACTGTCTGTGCCCCAGTGGCAGCAAACCAAAGTCAGAGAGACTTTTATTAAAACAGGGAATTTCTTTGGGTTTTATAAACTACAGTGGGAATAGAGAGTAATTCACACAATACTCTTTACATACCCAGAAACCTAACAAGAATGGGGCGAGGCATATATTTTTGTCAAGAGTTTGCAGGTCTGCCACGTGAAGGACGTGAGGAGCTGGGTTGTCCTGTGTGGTGTGAGCGGCTCTGCCCAGAGCAGCCGTGTTCCTCTCCGCACCCCCCCGCCCCGTGCTGCGGGGAGACCCGCTGAGGGTGGGGTCTTCGTGTTCCCGTGGAGACGTGACCCCCAGCTGTGTGGTTTCGATGATGTTTCTGTGGAGTTGTGCAGGTCTCGGTTGGCTTCTGGAGCCCCTGAAAGAGCCAGGCTGACAGCTAAGATGCTGGGGACAGACAGACGCTCAGGGAGGGCCCTGGAACCACGGCCGGAGGTGGCCTCTTGTGGGCGCCTTGGTCTGGAGGTTTTCCCAGCCCTAGAACTGAAACCTGTGCCCTCCTCAGTGCCCTTTCGGGAACACTGCACTCCACAGCTCAGCGCCGCGCCCGGCCCAGCTGCCCCAGGAAGTGCCCGCGGTGGCTGCTCAGGCAGCAGGACGCCAGCGGCACAGGGGGTGAGGTCCGGCTGGGCCCGGCCCCATCCCAGCCTGGAAAGGGCAGCTTTGCAGATGTGGTCAGGGCAGGACAAAGGTTGTCCTGGACAGGGCGGCCTGTGCCAAGAGTCCAGAGTCCTTAAGAGGAGGGGAGAAGACTCATGGACGCACAGACACATGGACACAGGGCCGGTGGGGCCAAGGCGGGAGCGCCAGGACGGCTGCAGCCACCGCAGGGGGGACGGCCTCCCCGAAAGGCTCCGGGCGCGTCCTGCTGGCCCTGGGTCCGGGGCCTCTGGCCTCCAGAGCAGTGGGGATGCGCCTCTGGGCCCCGAGCTGTGACAGCTGCCACGATGATGGAGGCCAGGGGCCTGCGGCCCATGGGGCAGCGGGAGTGGCTCAGACGCACCCCCATCGCCCCCATCTCACTGTCATTGAACGTGAATGAGCCGGTACGCACGGCTAGGGCAGGGTGGCCTGGAATGGGGAGGGCCGGGGGCCAGGTCTAAGAGGGTTAGCGACGGGAGAAGAGACGAGGAGGGTGGCAGCTGGGCAGAACCCGACGTGCCTCCACTGACGACAGCACGTGGGACGTGATCCTGTGCAGGTGTGTGTGGGGGGATAATTAAACAGCAAAGGCTTACAGAGCCGGCAGAAAGGAGGAACGAGCAGGAGGGGGCAGTGGTCAGCAGGAGGGGGCAGTGCAGACTCAGGGGGGACAACCGAGAGTGGGCGGGTGGGAAGGTCAGCAGCACAGGGGTCCTGGGTCCCTCTGGACAGCCGCAGTGCCCCGGGGTGGCAAGCTGTCCCCTCTGAGCTGTCCTGTGCCTGGGCAGAGCCAGGTGGGGGCAGGCTCTGGGCCCTGAGGCCGGGGGTCGGGGAAGGCCCTGAGATGAGCCCTGCAGGTGCTTTTGGAGCTGTGCGTCCTGGACAGTCCTGGGGGTGATGCCCCGAGTGCTGTCCGTGGTGGCAGTGGCCGAGGCCCTGGGCAGGGCTGACGCCTGCACTCGGGGTCCCCGTCACCCCCACATGGCGGGGTTGTGGGTGCGGCCGCGGTCTGGGAGCCGTGCTGGGCTGGCATCCACACCCACAGCCCGGATCCGGCCCGGGCATGGCGTGGCGCTCAGGGGACGCGCTGGCCCCCGGGAAGGTGAGCGGGGGACGCACAGGGTCTGGGAAGCCGAAGCAAGGCGACGGACGCCGTGGAGGCTGCAGGGGGCCTGGAAGTGCCTGCCGTGTCTGCAAGCTGCCCGGGGCGCGCCGCGGGAGCTGTTCCCGAGGTGCGGGGGAACTCACGTTTCCGTGGGGACTGGAAATGGAGTCATCCGATAGTTGAGGAATGGACTTGAAATCTCAAGAAACTGCTCGGGTTTCTTTGGTACGGATTCTAAAAAGAAGTGATTAGGAAATGTGAGGTGCAATCTCTCTCCTTTCATTTTCTAGCACGTCGTGCAGCACTTGGGTTGGGTGCAGGCGGGTCGGTCCGCTGGGCCCCGCCATCCTCCACCGCGGCCAGCTGAGGCCCTGGGGAGACAGTGGCTTTTCAGTGGGTCTACCACAGCCCGGGCGGTGAGGCGCAGCTGCCTTCAGGGATGGAGTTAGCCAGCAGGGCCGACCACGAGTATGGCTTCGCATTTGTCAAGGACAATGGTGGGTTTCTAGCAAAGTCTCCTGCTAATGAGAGGGTCCTCTTAGGTTGGGAAAAGTGACTGAGCGCAGGTCACGAGCAGAGAGGGAGGGGCAGGGAGCCGAGGGGTGGCCTTGCAAGCTTCTGCGGAGCTGGGCCAGGCCCTGGCGTGGGTCCCGAGAGGGGACACGGGGTGTCAGGCCATGGCAGGCTCCAGGTGGGGGCGGGCTGTGTGTGAGCCCCCCGCCCCCAACAGCCTGGCGCCCGGCCGAGGACAAACCCTGCAGAGGCAGGACGACAGGCTGTGCAGGCAGCCCACGTGCTGCCCCGTCACTGGGGTCCATTCCCACCCGAGAGTGGGGGTCACGAGGCCGCTGCCTTTTCAGCGGTGGACCCTCCACATAGCCTTCCTGAGGCTTTCAATGAGCAACTGTTTTAACTGTGGCTCCCGGAATTCGACTAAAATACAGCAGTGTTAAAGAAAGGACAGCCTTTCCATTGAAATCTCATGGAGATCTGGCCTTGGTTCAAGAAAGACAAAGGGAAAGAAGGAAAGAGGGTTGGAAAGGAGGGAAGGAAGCAAGAAGAGCGAGAAGATAAATCCTGAGAAGCTGCAGGAAGACGCACCTTGCAGCACCAACTGCAGAAATTCAAGCAAAGTCCGGGAAGGACAGGAATAAAGAAGGTAGAGAGGGGAGAGGCAGCCGGACGACACAGAAACCCAGCACACCCCCCTCTGTCCGCACCAGACACGCCTTTAATCTCTGTTCTTTTCTGGCGAGGATGAAACGTTGTGCCAGAGAACTCTTCACTACCAGCTGTATTGGCTTTAGCAGTGTAGGCAGAAAGCAACTGTGAGGAAAGTCACATGGTCGGCAGTGGTTATTTATATTTTTAAATATATAAATCGCAGTAGGAAGTGGGAAGCAGGGGCCAGGTGACTATTCCAAACCCAGCAGCATTGCGGTGGGGCGGGGGCTGACGACCACCTGGAGTGATGGACGACAGCCTTGTGGCTGAGAGAGCTGCTCTCGTCCCCGTCCCGGGCATCGCGGGGTCCACCACGACCTCAGAGGCCTCCCGCCCCACCTGCTTCAGGGACCCACCGCTCAGGGCACACCTGGAGCCCTGCTGCACACCTGCCTCGGGGGCGGGGGGTGCAGCCTCTAACACAGTTGCCTCTCGGGTGCCACAGAGGGGAACTGAATTCACAGGGTTAGGGGACAAGAGTCGCTAGAGAAGATGGAGGGAGGTTATGCAAAATCGAGGAAATAATCACAAAACAATACCATAAGAAACTTTCAGGGGCTGCAAGGGTAGTTCAGTGGTAGAATTCCCACCTGCCATGCAGGAGATGCGGGTTCAATTCCTGGCCCGTGCGCTCCCCCCACGAAAAAAAATTCAACAAATGGTGCTGCAGTAACAGGACAGTCACATGGGAAAAGAATGAAACGTGACCCCCACGTACAAAAAAAAAACCCTTTGAAACAGAGACAATTTAAGCTTCTTGAATTGCGAATCAGGTATGTATGTGCTCCATGGCATGCCAATTCTTTATCATCACTAAAAACTGCAAATGCCGAACTAGCTCGGGAGGCTGCCGCGGTAAGTGAATACCCGCAGGTGAGGGGCGCCCCGTGCACTTTCATCTCGGGATCTTTGCTCCTCCCTAAGTGCTCTCTGCACGTCCGGCCTCTCTGCTCCAGGACGCGGCCTGCCTTCACGGCACCCTCACTCTCGCCCCATCCTCAGCATGGGGGCTCGCGGAGGGAAGTGGTCGGGATGAGGAAACAGTCACGCCTGGCGAGGACACTAGCAAGCGGGACTCCCTGCCCCCCGCGGGCCCTGCAGCTCCGTCGCCCCCTACTCCCCAAGGGGCTGGAGGGAAGGGCCGAGCTCAGGCACCACCCTGGGCAGACAGTCTCTGCCTAGTGGAATTCCAAATATAAATCCGCCCGTTTAGAGATGGCGTCCAGGTCGGACTCCACTTCGGTGGCTTACCACGGCCACTCAGACATCGCCACACTTACTAGGAAGCCACCTTCCTATCACGACACTGGGACAGTGTCTTCGCCAAGAGAACCAGCTTGGCGTATCTGCTTCTGTTTAGACATGAACCCAAACTGCTCGGCTGGCAGTTGATCTCTCAAGGCTGTGGCATGTCGCTGTGGATTCGGGTATTGAGGAACGGGGGGTGTGTCACAAATGAGCTGATCAGCCCTTGAGAGAAACGGCGACTTAGATTCTGCTAACGACAGCCTGAGACTCACCGCGGGCCTCATCTGTGATGACAGCCTCTTTCTTCTGACGGATGAGTTTCCAGGCAGGTGTGGGAGGAGGTTTCGGTGGTGCCACAAGAGGACAAGCCCGAGTTCTAGTCACCAGCACGGGGTGGCTGCAAATGTGGGAAAGCCCATATTCTCGAAGCTTCTCAGCAGAATCTGCCTGAAAGTAGAGACAGACAGGAGACCACGCTTGCAATGGCCACAGGCATCTAAACTAATACTTGTGTCTTTAAAGACAGCATCACTGGACAGAGACAGGGTAGAAAAAATGGAAAAAAATCCCTCATTTTCTACCTCCCCTAATAAAAGCACCGTTACCATTTGCATTTCTTTCTATCTCTTAATTTTTCTGGGTCCCTGTTCCATGTTTGTAAAATGAGAGAACAGAGCGAGATGGCTCTTTTTAGTTCTGTTTAAGATTCTGTGAGATGAGACAAGTCTCAGCACTTCAGTTTTGGCCTGAAGTTAACCGACCTTTATTTTTTGTTGTTGCGGTATGGCGGGGGTCACATTTCATTCTTTTCCATGTGAGTACCCCATTATTGCGGCATCATTTGTTGAATTATTGTTTTTTTTGTTGTTTGTTTGTTTGTCTTGCTTGTTTGTTTTGTTTTGGGGGAAGTGCAGGGACCGAGAATTGAACCCAGGTCTCCAGCATGACAGACAAGAATTCTACCACTGAACTACCCTTGCACCCCCAACCAACCTTTACTTTTTAACAAATTGAAGCTTTGGCACAGGTGCGTAAAATCTTAGTTCATCCTAAATGACGTCTAACCTGACAAACGCAAAGCAGGAGCTCACGTAGTGAAATATCCGATACAGACACGGGTCCCTTACACCTTTCTCCATCTCCAGGGGGGAGCCAAATGCTGTCTGTGTCCTGACTCCCACCTCTCACACTGCCTCCAAGCTGCCCCCCCCGCCCCGCAACCTGTTCACAGCCTGCAGACCCCTGAGCCGGCGGGGTCCCAGTGAGCCCCTCTGCTTCCTTCCAATACACTCCTCCTCCTCACCTCCTGACTTCCGACGGCTTCTTCCCCAGCCACTTTCCCCAGGGACCCCTGCTTGTGCCTCCCCCGCTGACCCCCTGGCCAGCTGCCCTTTAAGGCCTGAAGCCTGTGGTGTGCCATCTGCGAGACCCTCCCTGCGGTTATTTTGTTGTCTGCCTCCCTGCTTGTGGGAAGGGGCCTTGTCAGCCTGGCTCTGGGGTCCTGGGCTGGACCCTCAGCAGCGCACAGCAGGGAAGGGAGAGGAGGGAGAGGGGGAGGGCGATGGAGGGGGGAGGGGGGAGGGGGAGGGGAGGGGAGGGGGAGGGGGAGGAAAGGCCTCTGGAAGGCCAAGGTGATAACTCATAGCAAAGTGTAATCATCAGCCAATGGAGGTATTTACATTTCAACTTAATTACCATTCAATTTTTAAATCTCAGTTGTTTCTATTCATTATTGATTATTGATTTTTTGTTGTTAATCAAAATTTGGTCATCAATTCCTAATTAGTGAAATGCACATTTATACTTCGCTACATCATAGTCCCATCTTATCCTTCAGTGCAGTGACTTCAGAACTCTGACACCTCGCCATGAAGTGCTAGAGGATGTGAACAGTCCCCAAATGGGTGAGACCAGGAAGCACCCGCGCAGACGCGTGTGTGTGGGAGCGCGCTGTCGAGTAGCTGGGTGGGCCTTACCTCCATAAGAGAAGGAGAAGAAAGGCTTTTCTGTTCGGGAATGAAAGACAGCTTACAGAATTAGGAGAAACCATATGTACCAGGCAACCACGAAATCATGCATTGTCAAATATGCAACATTGTGGAAAATATTAATGGCTTATTATTAGGTGAAAAATCTGGGTTCTAAACAGAACCCAAGTTAGGATTCCACTCTCTAAAAAGAGGTACATACAAACAGAATATGTGCGTAGAAGAAAAGTCAAAGGGCATATGCCAAAATGTTTAAGGTGCATAATAAAATTTGAATATTTTAATTGTAGTTCTTTTGACTATATTTTCTAAATTTCCGATAATTTGGTAAATATATAAGAAGAAGGAAATTGACATTTTGTTTTGTGTGCATTACTTTAAGATATTTTGGAAGGCCCTAGCAGTGGTTTGACAGGCTTGGTTGTGAATTTATTGAAATCATCTTATGATAAGAAAACACATGTGAGCTATTTTTGGGAAGGAGGTTTAATATTCCCTAGGAGTGAGTTACACCGTCACCACTGAAATACACCATTTTTATGCCTTTCTTTCCCTTATACTAGAAGGCATCTACAAAATAAATGCAACTACATTCTTCTTTCCTATTTTACATAGACTTATTATTACAGTAATCTAAGATAGTTTTGGACATGCCAAGTCCTTCAGGCCAAACACCAAATTTTAAGCATAAAGAAACTGAAAGCGAGGGATAGAATTTTAATTAAATTCTAGTATAACTCCTACCGCAGCAAGTACTCACACTAACACCACACCACAGGTGAGCCTGTGGTGCCTGGTCCTGAGTGCTTACCATCTTCTCCAATGAAAAGATCTTCTTTTCAAACAAGTAGAGAGGCGTGAAGGTGGCATACACTGCGGTGGGAGGGCACTGCGTGGCCGAGGAGCCTGCGAGAGCAAACAGACGAACTGGGTCACTGAAATTCCCGTCAAAGTGGGGCTGCACACAGCTCGTCCCAGACGGACCAACTTCCGTAATGAACTATCTTTGCTGGTAGAAAATAGGCAAATGACCCTAAATTAACGAAATAGACGTTGTATCTCAGTTATGCATCTATTTTATTGAACGTCTCATTACTTAACCTTCATAATAGTACCATTTAATTACATAAGGCAAGACTTGGCCTCACTGTAGAAAAGGTATCCCATGGGCTTCCTGTAGCTCATCGTGACGCAGAACGGCCTACAAATGAGCACTTTGAAAATCAGTGATTTTCATGTTGCAATGTATCTTCGGTTCATGATAGACTACTCTGTTTTCAACTTAAAGGAAAATTCCAGGAGTTTCTATTCCATTTCTGAGAAAGAATACATAAACAAATTAATACTTTCATCAAGAAGGAAGACGTGACTTGGAATCTTCAATGCTTGTAGAATTTGCTCTTGAGTTCACTTACTTTATCCTTGGCATGTTCCCTAACTTTGCTGAAGGGCCCGTCTTTGACTGAGGCAGCTTTTATTCTACAAGGATCTGACTAAACCAAAACAATCAGTTTGTTTTCCTCTCTTCATTTTATTTTTAATTGGAAAAGGTTTGTTACAGTCTTTTACGAATTCTAACCCTTACCTTTAACTCTATTACATAACAGGTTTTAAAAGAATAATATCTTTATATCCACAAAACATAACTGAGATATGATGAGACTCTGCACTTTTACTATTACTGAAATGATTTAAGTTTTTTGGGATATTGTGATGGAATTAATGTATTTTGCACATGGAAAGAACATGTCTTTTGGGGTCCTAAGGGTGGAATGTGTTAGTTTGAAGCTGATACATGCCCCGGAAAAGGCCATGTTCTTTGAATCCATGCCTGTGTGTGTAGACCTTTAGATTAGGTTATTTCAATTGAGATGTGAACCATCACATTCAAAATAGGCCTTATTTACCTTACTGGATTCCTTTATAGGAGGATAAAACACATACAGAAGCTAAGAGATGAAACAGAGAGAAGCACCCAGAGACCTTTAGAGAAAAAGCCACAGACATAGAAGCCAGAAGCCAAAGCAATGAAACCTGGGGATGGGGGTGGGGGACCAGCAGATGTCACCCTGTGTCTTGCTATCTGACAGAGGAGCCCAGGCTCACCAGTAACTGGTCTTCAGAGAAGGCATTGCCCTGTTGGTGCCTAAATTGCAGCATTTTCCTGGCCTTAGGACTGTAGGACTGTAAATTTGTAAGCAAGTAAATCCCCATCGTAAAAGCCAACCCATTTCTTGTGTATTGCATTTCAGGAGCTTCAACAAACTGAAACAATGATCCATCCAGAAAACCTTTCAGACCTGGAAATTCAGAAACCATTAATGTAGAAAACCAGATGTGGGACATACCAGACAAAGACTTTGAAAAATGGTCTTCAATATGCTGAAGAAGATAAAGAAAACCACGGAGAAAGAATGAAAGGATATCAGGAAAACGAAGACTGAACAATATGGTAGTCTCAATAAAGGAAACAAATAGAAGTACTAGAGTTGAGACTACATTTGAAATCTCAAAGTCCCTGGAGGGTTTTAAAAGCAGATTAGAACTGGCAGAGAAAAGAATCCGTAACCTCAAAGAGAAGATAATTGAAATGATTCTGGCTCAGAAGCGTAGAGAAATGAGAATTCTGAGTAGTGGACAGGACCTAAGGGCCTGTGGGACACCATCAAATGTACCAATCAACACATTTCAGGATGTCCCTGAGAGAAGAGAGAGAAAGGGGCAGAAGGAATAGCCAAAGAAATAATGGCAGAAAACTTCCTAAATCTAAAAAAAAAAAAAAAAAAAATGAATGTACGTATTTAAGAATCCCAAAAGGGAAGTGCACTGGTGGCTCAGTGGCAAAATTCTTGCCTGCTGTGTGCCAGAGACCCGGGTTTGATTCCCGGAACCTGCCCATGTTAAAAAAAAAAAAAAAAAAAAAAGAATCCCCCCAAACTCCAAAAGGATAAGTTCACAGAGAACCCTGCCAGACACAAAGACACATAGTACCCAAACTGTTAAATGCTAATAACAAGGACAGAGTTCTGAAAGTTGCCAAGAGAAAAGCAACATGTTAAATGTACAAGGGAATCCCAATGAGTTGAAGCATCAATTTCTCATAAGAAATCACAGAGGCAAGGAGGCAGTAGGATGAAATATTTAAAGTGATGAAATTTAAAAAATGTCCAGCCAAGAATTTTACCTCTCTAAAGACTGTATTTAAAAAATAAAAGGAGAGGTGGTGCAAGGGAAGTTCAGTGGTAGAATTCTTGCCTGCCATGCAGGGAACCTGGGTTCGACTCCCAGTCCATGCAAT
The DNA here is from genome assembly GCF_023851605.1 of Tamandua tetradactyla. Classification (NCBI taxonomy): domain Eukaryota; kingdom Metazoa; phylum Chordata; class Mammalia; order Pilosa; family Myrmecophagidae; genus Tamandua; species Tamandua tetradactyla. The sequence continues at coordinate 45,474,286 of NC_135351.1, read as the reverse complement.
TCCCCCCAAAAACCAAACAAACAAAAATTCAACAAATGGTGCTGCAATAACTCACATGGAAAAATAATGAAATAAATAAATGAGAAATGAAGACATTTCCAGGTAAACAAAAGCTGCAAGAGTTCATCACCACTAGGTCTGCCCTACGAGCAACGCCAAAGGGAGCTCTTCAGGCTGGAAGGAAGGACACTAGGCAGTGGATTGAAGTGGCCTAATGAACTAAAGAGCCCCAGTAATGATACGGGTAGTTGCAAATGCCAGTACTGTTGTAACATTTTTGGTATGTAACTCAACTTTTTACTTTTTACAATTTCTAAAATGCCAAGGCATAAAACGAAATGAAAAATGTATTGTTTGGGGCATACAATGTATAAATAAATAATTTGTAACAAGTACAACAAAGAGGTGGGGGGCAGAGTGGTATAAAACAGTATGTGAGTATGTTATTTAAGGTAAGTTTGCCTCAACTCAAACATGATCATTATGATTTAGGATATTAGATTTAAGCCCCACAGCAACAACCAATAAAACATCTGAAAAATACATACAGAACGAAATGAGAAGGGATTCAAAATGATACCCTCAAAATGAAAAAAATAAGTGGAAAGTAGGCATTAATGGAATGAACAGGGAAGAGGGGATGCCAGCTACATCTGTGCTGTTTCATCAGAAGAAGCAAAAGCTTTCCATAAGCCCTTGGGAAGCTTCACCTGAACAGGTAGGTGTAAATGGCTGCTCCTCCCTACCTGACCACAAGGGAAATGCAAGCACATTTCACTCGGAGCTGGGATAGGCATACCCTGGACAAATAGAGGTTCTCCAGTAAGAAGGAAGGGTCAGGCAGCACTGTCCAGTGTGTCCTAAGCAGCCCGACAGCAGTCTCATAGTTGAGACATTATACACCCAAGATGAAAGAAAAAGGAAGGCTAATATTTTCTGCTACTTATCACACATTCTGTTGTATAATTACTGGGTACCAACATAAAAACCTTTTACTGATTTCTGATTTTCCCTGACATGGATTATTGCCCTTATGACAAGGTTTCTCAATAATTACATCCGAGTACTCTAATGCATTACAATAATATCATAGACTATTTTTTTCATTTCCCTTTGCTAATTATTATTGAAAATTCTTATCAGTAGTAATAATCTAGAGAAAGGTAACCATTAAAGACCTGGGCACACACCTGTTCACCCAGAATAAGGCCAGAATAGGGTCTTCACCTGGGTACTTTTGCTAGTGATGCACACTGAAAGATCATGTAATGTCATCTTAATTACATGTGCAATATGGGTTACTTTCCATTGCGTGTATGAGTGATGGAGAAGATGATTTGGTGAAGAAGCAGCATTTCCTATTTGTTGAGCTTCTCCTAGCCACGAGGCGCTGTGCTACACCAGCTTGGGGCATCGTGACCCCACAGCTCGCGTGCCTGAGCTGCGTGAGGACAGGACGTGATGGCAAAGGAGGCCTGCTGGCCTTTCAGCACTCTTACTGCTCAGAACAACAACAATGAAAACTGTGGGGCGGGCAGCAGTGGCGCAGTGGCGGAGTTCTCGCCTGCCATGCCAGAGACCCGGGTTCGATTCCTAGCACCTGCCCATGCAAATAAAATAAAAGACAAAACGAGAACAAACCTGTGCCCTTGACAATAATGATCATAAAAGAGCAATAATATTCAGGTTGCAATGACACAGAAGTTACTGACGCTACAGTATATGGTTCTAGTATCCATAAAGAAGAATTATTCATCATCTCGGATTAAATCCTGGTGTATAATTACCGAAACTTTGTCTGTTGGTCTCAGCTTCATAAGAAACTCGAACTCTACGTCTGGTTTGCACAACCTGCTCATCAGCTTCCTTGCCTTCCCTGCCGCCATCTACGCTGTGGCAACACGCTCCACTGTCCCTGCCGGGCACCTTGACTGGGGTCGGCTTGATTAGGGTTGTGCCTTGAAGCCAGGTTGTGAGCTTCAGGACATGGGAGCCCCGCGTGCGCACACACCTGTGCAGGCAGCAGTGCCCGTGGACACCTCCCATCAAGAAGGACGTGCACACTCACTGTCCGGCAAAGCTAAATACTCCATATCGGTTTTCCAGTTTCCTTTTCATGGTCCACTTCACTTTTTGACATTTTTGATTTATCACGGAAAAGCATTTTCTCTTCCAGAAAGAATAGTGATTAAAGGCCAAATTCAAGTAGAAAACTTCAAGTACATAAGGGTTGAATTTATTTCAAACATTAGAGATAGCCTTGTATTTTAAAAAGTTTACAGTGTATAAGTATTTTAGTCAAGGTTACATTCCATATTTGCATCTTAAACACTGGAAATTTTAGCGTTTTGACTAAAACTTCCCAAATCTAAATCTTTAGGCATCAAACACTTTGCCACAGACCTTTAGTATATCACTCACACTGAGATTTTACCATAGCTGACCATTAGGGAAGACTGGACAACATGACAATGGAAGTAACACTGCAAGGAAGCCTGAAAGGTCACTTTCTCAGTGAGACAGAGGATGTTCATTTTACAGTGTATAAACAGATAAATCTTACATGCCTTCTGCATTTTAAAATTGGGCTTCTTAATGACAGTTTTAAAACTGGCTGTGCCATTTTATTTTAATGATAGCTGTGATGAATATGCTACTTCCAGAAAATAAAACAGGGATTCTTTACATCAAATTTTCAGTGATGTCTCAAAGTTAGCTGTAAAATACTATGCACCTAATATCACCTAAAGGCTATGCTATTTTCTTTTCCATACAATTTTGGATTGTAATATAGTAGGTAAACCAGAAGAACTGAAGGAAGTTGAGCTATAATAATAGCATCCAAAATCTACTTAGATTTACTTCTGAGGGAGCAGGAAGTTCAAACAGCTGCTCTTTCTTCCTTATGTCAGATAAAATAGCCCATCCACCCTAGCAGACAAAGCGCATTATAACACATTCTCTCATTTAAGAATTAGTGAAGGTTTTAGCCAGGATGCTGATACAATGTAGCTTGGCCAAGCAGCAGGACATGTTCCTGGGCTCCCACTTAGCTCTGCCAAGAGCCTGCACCAGGCTGGAGTCTGCCTCTGCAGGGTACAGGGCTTAAAGGGCCCCTGTGCCTGCCTCTGCGGGGGTCCTGGTTTAAAGGGCCCCTGCGCCTACCTCTGCGGGGTCCAGGGTCTAAAGGGCCCCGGCGCCTACCTCTGCAGGGTCCAGGGTCTAAAGGGCCCCGGCGCCTACCTCTGCAGGGTCCAGGGTCTAAAGGGCCCCGGCGCCTACCTCTGCAGGGTCCAGGGCTTAAAGGGTCCCGGTGCCTATCTCTGCAGGGTCCAGGGTCTAAAGGGCCCCGGCGCCTACCTCTGTGGGGTCCAGGGTTTAAAGGACCCCGGCGCCTACCTCTGCGGGGTCCAGGGCTTAAAGGGCCCCTGCGCCTACCTCTGTGGGGTCCTGGGTTTAAAGGGCCCCGGCGCCTACCTCTGCAGGGGTCCTGGTTTAAAGGGCCCCGGCGCCTACCCCACCCCACCCGCCTGCTCGGAAGGGGCCTCAGCAGTGTGACTCCACAGCCCAAGCCCTGAATTGCTTTGTGGATCTTCAGATCACAACTACCTGTGTGCTCAGTGTGTCATCACCTTTATTTTCACATGGAAAGTGAAACTCTATGTGGTTTAGCCATTTTCATGTTTTTCTAGTAACTATGGGAATGTGAGGTGTCCGCTATGAGAAAACATTGCTTATGGCATTAATACAGGAAAACCATTTTTAATATGGAATTAAAAATACAGTGACATGACTGTTTTCTCTACCAAACCACCAGGTGTTCCTGTAAAACTAAAAGGCCATCATTATTAAGATGTTCTCATAAAATTGCAAAAACATGTTAGGAAAAAAGACACAATAAAGATCAGCCAGATAGAGCAGATGCTTGAGGCAAAACTGCGTTCAACCACATGATGGAGAAGAGGCCAACAGGTACAACCTGCACTGCATGATGGAGAACAGGTTGGCAGGTACAACCTACACCAGGTGACAGAGAACAGGCTGGCAGGTACAACCTGCACTGCATGATGGAGAACAGGCCAACAGGTACAACCTACACCATGTGATGGAGAACAGGCCAACTGTACAACCTATACCACATGACGGAGAAGCCGACAGGTACATCCTATACCACATGACAGAGAACAGGGTGACAGATACAACCTATACCGCATGATGGAGAACAGGCTGACAGGTACAACCTACATCATGTGATGGAGAACAGGCTGACAGGTACAACCTACACTGTGTGATGGAGAACAGGCCGACAGATACAACCTACACCGTGTGACGGAGAACAGGTTGACAGTACAACCTACACCACGTGACAGAGAACAGACCGACAGGTACAACCTACACTACGTGATGGAGAACAGGCTGACAGGTACAACCTACACTGTGTGATGGAGAACAGGCCGACAGGCACAACCTACACCATGTGATGGAGAACAGACCAACAGGCACAACCTACACTGTGTGATGGAGAACAGGCTGACAGGTACAACCTACACCGCATGATGGAGAACAGGCCGACAGTACAACCTACACCACATGACAGAGAACAGGCTGACAGGCACAACCTATGCCACGTGACAGAGAACAGGCCGACAGTACAACCTACACCGCATGACAGAGAACAGGCCGACAGGCACAACCTACGCCACATGACAGAGAACAGGCCGACAGTACAATCTACACCCCATGACGGAGAACAGGACGACAGGTACAACCTATACGCTGCAAGAATAGGATCAGCACCTCCAAGCTGACACTGGAACGTCTCAGAAACCCATCTTGTCTCCGTCCTGACTAGAGTGCACTACTCGCTCTTAGCAGCGTGTGTCTGCTCTCAGCCTGATTCCCGTTTCTTAGGGGAGCACCTACACCTGAGCTGTCCTGGGTGGGGCAGTGACCCGGGGACCTACCGAGACAACTTGTCAGTCCAGATTGGAACTAGAAGCAACCGATGAGGGGTCTGCAGTGTGACACTAAACAGCAGGCACATGACCCAGAGCATTTCACCGCAGGGGTGTGGTGTCATTACCACAGACTCCCTGTGTCTCCGCAGCCCCAATGTGAGGCCAGCACTGTGGGAGAAACACACCCCTGGTCCTGAAGTCTCCAGCCTGGCGGTGGTTTTGTAAGACTGGTGCCCACACGAGCCAGGAGCCCAACTTCATGAGGGTGGGTGGCCGGCATCTCACTGGCCATATGGGGAGCTGGACTTGGGTCTGAGGCTACACGTCAGCCGCTAGTGCCTTGCAGAGAGACGCCTGCAGTGAGGAGCAGACACCTGCTCGGCTGCAACCCTGCCCCTGCGATGCTGCCCCGGGGAGCCTGGCCCCTTCACCCCAGCATGCACACCACTCGCAGGCCCCCCACTAGGGGGTGTTTCCCAGCGTGTTGGGGGCACCTAGTGGCCAGTCACCCTGGCAGCCTGGGCAGGCGGGGCTTACAGTCGGATAAGGACTGCATGGAGTAGTGCGCCTCGGACGAGGGTCTTGAACTGTGAAGTGAAAACTTGAATTTTTCCTTCTCCTTTTCCTTTTCTCCATCTTTACTCCTCTTCTTCCCAGCATCTTTTGTATCTGCTTTTTCTGACACTAAAAAAATCATAATAAATTTTTAAGCATAAAACCTCAAACTATGTTACTTATTCAGTAAAAATATCATAAAATGGCCAAAATCTTAGTATTATTTAGATGTAAAACCATAGTCCCAAGCTTCCTAAAACAATACTCCCTTGAAATGAGAAACACCAAAACAAAGAGAAAACTTTGGAAACTGGCATGTGATGTGAAAGACATGCAAAAATTTTTCTATTAGCCACTTTACATAAACATATGTTTCACGGAGATGATCATTTGAATACAATTTGTCCACACATGTTATAATGATTTTTCTCATCCTAAAACATACAAGAAAAACAGCAAAACATGCCTTAAGGTTGAGTCCTAAGTATGGGGCCTTCTCAGACCTTATTTTTGGGGCCCCGTGTCAAGGAAACCCAGTGTTCTGTCTCCGGAGCATCTTCTGTTGGGTCCAGCATCGGACTAGCATGCGTGGACCCACACTGCCCTGTCTGCATGACCGTGCCAGAAGCCGGGTGCCCAGAACCGTCCCCACTGTGTCAATTCCCTACATACCTACAATACCTGCTTCTACGAAACGTCTTCTCTCCACTTAAAGTTTTCCCCCAAGAGTTGTATTTCCTAATAAATCCTGCCAATTCTGAAAAGAAGCTACAGATTTCCACCATTTAATTCTCTGCATCATCTCCTAATATTGTATCACCATTAGTCAGTTTAAATTTTCTTTTTAATTTGCATAAGTAAAAACTCTGGCATTAAAAACAAGCAAACCTGTGTCATTTCTTAGCTTTTATAATGGATTTAATATCTATGTTAGATATGAAAATAAAGACAGTGATAATTCCAAACATAGAAGGAGACATTTAACTGGGAAGTAGAAGTATAAAAAAAAGTTTATCAGAATTTCATTTTATTTTACTTTTTAAAAGTCTTTGTTGTACACTATTACATATATATCATCTCTGCACCTGCTGCTTCCTCTATCCCTTAGGTTTTCCTCAAGCCTCAATCAATGAACAGAGCGTCCTGCATCAAGGCTCATGTTTAGTTTGTGGATATACCTTTGTATTTTCATAATTCGTTAGAAAATTCGCCAGTATTAGTCTCTCCTGCTAGATGGTAGGCTCCAGGGGGTGAGCTCCATGTCCGTTTTGCTCACCAAGTTACACCAGTTCCCAGAGCCCTTTGGCAAGTAGTGTATTTTCAGGCATGGGTGGATGGATAGATGGGTGGACAGACAGACGCATGGATGGACGGATAGATGGGTGGATGGACAGATGGATGGATGGATGGATAGATGGGTGGACGGACAGATGGGTGGATGGATGGATACATGGGTGGACAGACAGATAGCTGGATGGATAGATGGGTGGACGGACAGATGGGTGGATGGATGGATACATGGGTGGACAGACAGATAGGTGGATGGATAGATGGGTGGACAGACAGATGGGTGGATGGATGGATAGAGGGGTGGACGGACAGATGGCTGGCTGGATAGATGGGTGGATGGATAGATGGATGGATGGATGGGTGGATGGATAAATGGATGGGTGGATGTTAATTTGTGAGACACGAAGAAGGGCTTCTAGGAACAAATTAATTTTGAAACACTTGGCAAAACCAATTCCACTCAGCCTCATCTGCCTGCTTGTCCTGAGCTAAGGGGCAGCAGGTCATCCCGGGTGGGGCCTTGGAAGGTGGGCATCACTCACAGCCATGGCCTTGGACATTTCTGAGGAGCATCTAAAGTAATAAACTCTGGGCAGTGTTCTGTGGGAAGTGCTGGTGGACAAGATCTTGGTGGGAAATAATTCTGAGAAAATACTAGTGTTTTATAAACACAAACATTTGAAAGCTTGTGCTAGATGCAACTGAGGCATGTGAGGCGTCTGAGCATCCCTAGTATATGTAATTCCCCCTGCTGGTATGAGCTTTGTCATTCATAAGCACTGGGATATTTTGGAGACTGAACAAAATACATAATTAAATGATGCATTTCCCACTTTGAAAAGAGAAATGATCTCGCACTTTGTAAAATAACTTGAAATTATTTTATCTCCAAATTTAAACTTCTACCTTACAGTAAGTTATTGGCAAACCATAATCTAATCTTCGTTCAGTTCACATTCCTTGATACAAAAACAAGGCAAAATGGACGACTGTTCTCAGCATGCTCTGCTCTACGTGCAGCATGCAAGAAAGAGGTAATTAATGGAAAGTGGAAAAGCAATGTCTCTTCCATTATGAACACTGTATTAATTTAGTATCATCAAGCAGACAACTGGCTTTCACTTTTAAATAAAGCAATGTATTTAACAATTCTTTACAAATTCTAAAATCCTAGGAAAGGAGCATCCCAATTGCCTGCCTGCTTTCATAACACTTAAGAAACAATAATGATAAAAAAAGAAGCATCCATTTCAACAATGATGATAAAATATCCATACACAATATCCTTATTGAGTAACATTTTGATAAAAGAGGTCTTACCCTTTGAAACTCTGTCACTTTTCTCTGGTCCTTTGAGTGCCGTAAATGAACTTTCAGGTTTGAAGTCTTTCGCATCTTTCACTTCCTTCCCCGCTTCCTTTACTTTGGCATCTGTCAGCATCATTTTGTTTTCGGAGCTGGGCTCGTCTGACAGCTTAAACTCAGGCAGTATTTCTTTCAGTAGCTCCCAAACTTTGTCCACATAGCGTGGGCTTAGAGAAAGGACACCAGCATTAATTTGAAGCATCAATAAATGAAGCTTCTCCCTCCACATTAAGAAATTACTGACAGGAAAAGCAACCTGACATTTCACAATAAGGGTTTCAACACCTACTTCCGTTTTAGTAAAAACACCTGAGGGATGGGGACAGGGGGTGAGGCATCCCTGTCCCAGAGCGGATGGTGGTGGCGGTGCCACCCGCGTCCTGGACGTTATCAACACGCTGAATTATGCATTCTACTGCATAAAATGTATATTCACATATGTGATGTAACAGGACATTTCACAAGTTTAAAAACGTGCAGGGACGGGCACGATGCCAGCCGCAAGCCCGGAGCCCACCGCAGCCAACAGCAGACCACGAGGCTTCTCGCCGGACCGGCGTCGGGGCGGCGCGTGGAAACCCCGCATTTCCAGCTGGTCCCTGAGCCCGCAGCTGCTCCAATAAAGAGACCCACACCACATTCGTTGATTCCACCAGCTTTTATTGCCTCGTGGGGCTGCGCCGGGCTCAGGGTGGCCTGGCCAGGAGGAGCGCTGGCATTGCTCGGGCAGCGGGGCCAGGGCCGGCCCGGCGTCTCCCGGCCGTCATTGGCGCCCACCCCGCCCTCCTCCCTCCTTCCCCAGGCCCCGCCTCCTTCGGACGCCCCTCCCCCGCGCATCTTGAGGCCGTGGGCTTCCTTATTCCCGCGCTGGCCGTCTACACTACACAGACGCTCCTCCCGGGACGCACGATCTCGCTTCCAGCTCCCCCGTGTACACCTCTGACCTGCGCCTTAGCTCCTGTTCACGCCCCTCTCCTGACGTCCAAACACCGACTGGGCATCCGCCAGGAAAGACAGCCGGAAAGAATGAAAAAACAAAAGCTTCCTGCAGCACGGCCCACTGCTTAGCCCCACGTCAGGAACCTGAAAAGGACCAAGCGCCCTCTCCTTAGAGCCCTCCCACATGGCCCTGTCCTTCCACTGCAGGCAACCTCCTGTCCGCCCTGCGGGTCCCCTGCTCTGCGGAGGCTCCCAGCGAACCCAACCCTGCACAGGCCAGCCTCCTTGGGGCCTTCCCAGAGCACCAACCTGATCGGCTACCCGTTCTACCGCAGCCGCTGGACGACACGTCACCACGAGGACGCTCTGCCAGCTGCCCCACCCACCCGGCCTGGCCCACCGCGGGAACCCCATCCCCGCCACTCTGGAGCCCAATGGCCCCTAGCCCAGGTCTCAGAGCCATGTGTGTTCCGGGACCAGAGCCCACTCGCCCTGCCTTGGTGCTATCCTTTCTCTCTGCTGGCTTCCCCACTACAGCCCACTGCATCAGCGTCAACTCATCCTCTGAAGTTGGGAAATTAGGGTGCGTGACCCTGCTTCGAGTCCCCAAGAGTCTTTCACATACCTCTAGTGTAGCCTCCGTGGCACCCCTAAAATCGCTTCCCCCACAAACCCTGAGAACATCCGTCCTCGCTCCCAGCATGAGGGACACGACGCTGAAAGTACTGTGAGGCCCCTGCCCTGTGGCCCCACTGCGGCCGATGGGGAGAACCACGAGAGGGACAGAGAGGAGGACACAGAGAGACAGTGATCACCTTCAAGAGGAAATGAGAAGTGGATGGCAGGATGCGGCCTGACCTGGGGAAGGTAGCATTTATGCTTGGGGAGACCTGGGGGGCAGGAAGCCCCTTCCGGGCAGCAGGAAAGGAAGAGCCCCTGGAAGACCGAGAGGGAGCCTGGGTCCAGCGCCTGGGGGCGCCCAGCGAGCCTGCCAGGGTGGCGGGGTGAGACACGGGTGCCCGTCTCACAGTGTGGATGCCCGGAGAGACCCCCAGCCAGCCACGTGCCACGGCGAGCCACGGAAAGGCTTCAGAGGGGAGGGTGGCACGACCAGATTTACCATTCAGAAAAGCCCTCAGCCCGCCTTGGGGGGTACTTCCCAGAAGAGAGCAAACTAGATGCAGAGAGAGGGGCTGGGAGTTGATGCCTTCGTCAGAGTGAGCAGTGGTGCGGTGTCAACCCAGGATGCCGATAACGGAATGTAGGAAGTGGGCGGATTCTGGGTCCGGGCAGTAGGGAGGGAGAAAATAATTCAGCTTTTCAGCTCGGGTCACTGGGTGGCCAGGGTGCCGGATGAGACGCTCTAGGAGCAGAACCAGCTTCAGAGGCTGGGAATCAAGGGTTAATCTTTGAACTTTGAAATACATTTATGACACCCTAGTGACTATATCACTTAGGCAACTGTGTATATTTTCTGGAGTTCAGGAAAAGTCCATCAGGCATGCAGGTGAAAATCTGAAAGTCATTGGCAAATCAATTATTCAAAGTCATGGGACAAGGAGCTCTGCTGCACAACAGCATTTGGTGGTTGTGTGGTGGCTGAAGAACCATCAAAGAAGGCAGAGAAAGGGCAGCAAAGAACACAGGAGAAAGCGTGGGACAGCGTCCTATGGAAGCCGAGGAGATGGCGTGTGGTGATGAACAAGTGGTGGCCGCAGGATTTGCTGACTGTGAGGAGAGCCTTTCACTCGTGTGCACGCGTGTGATGAAGGAAGCACAGAGCGGGCAAGGGGGAGCGACGAGGAGGTGAGGAAAAGGTACAGACCACTCCTTCATTAGGATTTCCTCTGGGGGAAAAAAAGTGAGGTGAACTATTGGCTGGAAAATCCCCACTGGTTTCCTTGCATGTCTCTGATCTTCTCCGAGTTCAAACTGCCTCCTGCTCGCGGGCTCCGGAGCCCAGCAAACAGAAGCGGGCGGCAGAGGCAGCCCATCCCCTGCTCGGACACTGAGGTGTCACAGTGTCGATGTGAGGTGTAAAGAGGTGCTCAACGCCAGGCAGCCACACAGCTAGCAAATTACAGAACCAGGGTTCAACAGATCTCTCTGATTCCAAAGCCTGTGGTTTCTGTTTCCATCTACAATACACAGAAACGCGAAGCTGGGCAAAGGACCCTTCAAAGACCACAAATGAGCCTGGACACTAGGCTTGAAGCGGAAGGGATGGGTGCTGTGCCTGGGGAGGACACTCCAACCCCATGGAGCTGCCCAAGGGCCCGCTCATCTGGGACGGTCGCTCCCCACACCGCCTTCCACCGCTGAGGGGCTTCCAGCATCACGGAGAGTGGGACGGCATCTTCTGACCATTTCAAACAGCAAAGCTACTCCTTTTAGGAAAACAGGAGAGGCAAGTTCAGCACTAACAGACGGAGCAGCGAGTGCCGCCCTGTGCTGCTCACCGAGTGGACAGGGAGCTGGAGACACAGGACACGCTCACACGGAAAACACTCAGGACCCAGCTGGGCCCGCAGTCTCCTTGGCCCGGTGAAACCGCGGCCGGCCTGCCAAGCCCCTCATGGACTTCCGTTTCTAGGAAGAGAAACAGCCACTCCTGAGAGCTCTCTGGGCCTGTTCTCGGGTTTTCCTGTCTCCAAGGCCCCTGGCCCGCTTTTCTGTTTCATGGAAGCCCGTCAACCTTGAAGGCGCAGGTCCACGCCGCGTTGCCCGACGCTCTCTGACTCGCTCTTCAGAACCTTGCAGGCAGGTCTCATTGCCCCCGTTTCACGGATGAGGCCCAGGGAAGTGTCTGCTTGCAAAATTCATGTAGCTGGAAATGGGAAGTGTCGGAATTGAAGTCTAGCTCTGTAATTCTGATTTAAAGCCTTTTTCTTTACATCATTCTTGTTGACATTTCATAAGCAATCAGAAATTCATGCAAATTGAACATCTAAAATCCTTAAGTTTATTGTTAACTATTAAAATGGTTCCCTTGTAATTTTGAAAATAATGAAACTACTTTCAATCTTCTGTTTGTTCTAGGAAGACAATTCACAAGTTTTAAATCCCTATTTAAATCTATTCTGATCTCCTGCTTCTTTGCCACCCTCTGACAGGCTTCTGATGACATGGCCCTCCGTAGCTCAACTGCTAATCACAGGGAAGTTAAGGCAAAACTCTAGGCATTTCTTCAGCACTGAAGATAAAAGTTAAGGCAAATCCATCCTTTTAAGTCTCATTCTCACTCTGTTTTTTCCCCATTTAGATTGTCCACATTATATGAGGAAAATTTGTCTAGGTGTTAGAAAGGGGTTTTCCATTCTAATGACAGGTCTAAAAGAGTGACATTGGGCCTTTCCCTAAAAGCAATCACAAGATTAGCTCTCCCTCCTTTGCAGAGAGTATCTATTCTTTAAGATTTTCCCTGCAAGTATTTTTCTTTGGACCAAACCACAGCTAAGTTCATCCTGCTGAGAAGGTTTTAGGCTACAGGCTCCAGTGCTGGGGCCAGGCTCCCTCCGGGACAACCTCTCCTGCAATGGTGAAGTTCATGCGTCTGCCCGGCCAGGCTTTACTGCCCAGTCTTTCAGTCATGCAAATGCTGGCGTGATTGTTACTGTGAGGATAAGCTGTGGATTTAAGTCATCAGCGAGTTGCCTGCCTCTTTGGCTGATGAAATCTGTGCTCAGGAAAGGAGATGGTCTGCAGTGACACCGGGGCCTCATCCAGCCTGTGGAGGCTGAGAGGAGAAGGGACGGCATCGGCAGGCAAAGGCGGAATCTCTCCCTGCTTCAGCCAGGCAGCCTCCCCTGGGGGGGCACTGAGACCCTCATGGGAGCTCCCTGCTCGGGGCCTGCCCTGACCACGGTCATCTGAGCCCATCCCAGCACACATACATATCTCCTGCTGGTCCTGTGTCCTCGGAGCGCCCTGGCTGGACCAGCGTCTCAGCATCAACCACAGAGAGGATCTACGCGATGGCAGCTGCAGCCGGGACTTCCTGCAAGGCCCAGGCCTGCACTGATGACCTGTGTTTAGATCTTTTGTTATAAGTATTTTCTGTGCCCCTTAACTAATTTCCAAGTGTCAATGAAGATAACGCTTCGTAATGCAACCAAGCTCTGTGTTTATAATCTTGCTGGATTAAAAAAGCTATTTGTTAATTTTTAATTCAGCATAACATTAATGATGTCTCTTTTCCATCACATTCTTTCTTTTCCAAGAACTATTTCTGGCCACAGCAAGCAATCTTTATGTATCCAAACCATGTGAGAGAAAGACTGGGCAATGGAGCCAAAAAGCCTTAGATTGAAATCTCACCATAGAGACAATGTGTGCGGGTTTGGGGAATAACGACCCTGAACTTGATGGGGCCATATGGATGATTAGATAAGATAATCCTTATTTTAAATTTAGAAATAATATAGTGAAGTACCTGATACATAATAGCTGTTTTACTATTACTATTATTTCCAGGTATGTGTGGCTAATTAAAAGCTGATTTTAATTCTGTTTCTGTATTGGAATAAACATAGCAGCTGTGTGAGCATAAAGGGAAACCTGTACATATTTTACCATATTAAGTACTTACCATTGCTTTAACATTTGTCAATCAGATATTTGGGTATTAAATTCACAATACATAAGGAAAACAGGATCCCTTATACATTCTCAAGGAATTTTAGGTAATGCTACAAAACGTCATTCTCTAAAACACTGTATCAAACATGATCGTCCCTGAAATGTTCTGAGAGCCTCAGGGCATGCCAGTTGATGTTACCCCCCTGGGAGAGACACGGACAGACGGACTGGACAGCGCCGCAACGCGAAACCTACTGAAGGGCCACGGTCTCGGGCAGCCACCCCGTGAGGGCCTGGATCACGGTGAACTCCCCCAGCTCCCGCCTCGGCGCCGCGTGGACGCTGAAGGAGAAAACAGAGGGCGTCACGGTCACCTCTAGACAGCGGCGTAACGCGACGAGGCCCACGGTGGTCACCCCGACAGGGAAGAGCGCCCCAAGAGCCCCGGACGTACTTGGTGAAGACACTTAAACAGAGCCGGGGAGGAAATGCCGCGTACGCACACAAGGTGCGTTGGTCGGGTTTATTTTTAAAAGCTCTAGAAATAACGTCAGTGTCACGGATGCCAAGCGTGCGCACGCGTAGGAGATGCTATAAAACCCGTGAACACGGACGTGCGTGACGCATCTACCTCCGCGCCCGTGTGGGCCCGCGGGGCCCCCTGTGCAGGGCGCAGAGCCCCTCACGCGGGCGGCCGGAGGGTTCTGAGCAGCCTTGGTGGCTGCAGCCAAGAGGGGACACTGGGCAGCGGAGGCTGACCCCGCCCGGAACCCCCACGGAGAGCCCGGCTGGCGGCCCAGCGACCAGGGGCATCTGCTCCCTCTCAGGCAGGGCTCGGCCTGGGCACACACTCGGCGGGGCAGCGTCCCCCAGCCAAGGCCCCTCTCCTCCAGTCCTTCCTTCTACTCTCCTCGGGACAGTGAGCCCATCTGCACCAGCCCCCCGGACCCACTACCCCAGTTCCCAAAGGAATCTCTGCTCCCTAGGTCCCGTCTTCCAGCAGCAGCGGCTGGCACTGCTGCGTCGTTTATGGAATCTGAGGGTTTCTGGTCTACACTTCCTTACAGCAACAAATACCTATTGGGACAATTCAGTCAAGTTTAACCTCCCTTTGCAAGGGGTAATCACTCATGAAGTGACTTTGCAAATCAGATAAAACTGATATTCTTTCTTTGCATATTTCACAGTAATATTGAAATAACTATTATATATAAAAATTCTAAAACATAGGAAGCTAAAATTCTTATGAAAATAATCACTGTGTAATATAAAATAATAGGAATTTTTTACACAAATGTAATGTGTTACACATCGTACAGGTTTCTACCTTAAGACATTTGTTACATCCAGCCTGGTTCTTACTTCCAAGCAGGATTTGATTTTTAAAAATAATAATAACTTGTTACTGGTGTTGCTATAAATTTAGCTCTACTGAATCATAGCTTTAAGAAAGAGAAAATGATCATCGGAGCCGTGCATTAACACTCCCGCTGGCTTTGCAACTTCACATTAAGTCTGAGAATTAGGAACATTACTGTTTTGCCAAGCAAACATGACTTCTTTCGGTAGTTGTCACGAGAACCTGTACCCCTGCCACGGTATGTTAGTACCTAGAAAGGATCTGGGCTGAGTTTTAGAAGAATCTCTAAAATTAAGGGCTGAAAGCAGGGTGATACAAATCCCCCAAAATGAATTAAGTGTTGGCGGGAGAAAAGAGAGATGAAGAGGATGTTGGCAATGGTGACAGCTTTTGTCGTGCAGACTTGGGAGAGGAGAAGTTGCTGAGCCAAATAAAGCCCACGAAACGCAGACTGGATTCTGACTGCTGAGCTGTTTATGGAAGGAAGGGGCTGGCTCTGGGCGGGGCCGTGGGCGGCCGGGATGGGGCATTTCTGCCTCAAGCATCTAAGACTTTGTATGTAAATACAAGCATCTAAAGGTCCCGGCAGTGCTAGGAGGGGTAAGGGCAGGTCCCTGGGGTGGAGGCTAAGAGAATAGAACGAAGCATGCCTTACACGTTGATGCACGGCTCATGCAGTAGTGTAAGGCACAAGCAGATCTGCAAGAATGTCAAGGGAAAGAAAGAATGTTTTCAAAGTGACTTATGGTCCTGAGAGCATGAAGAGAACATGGATGTCCTCCAAAAGAATTTAGGCTTTTCAAAATTTATAAATTATTGCCACATATACAGAACCTGAAACTTTAACTGGATTTCACTGTATATTATTCAGTTTTCCCAAGAATTGCTATTTCTGTGTACAAAACAATTTTTTTCTGCTATTAAGCTGAAGTATTAATTCCTGCCGTCCATGGCTGACTTTGTATTCCTAAGAGTGCATTGGGTATGGAATAATTTCTGACTCATTCCTCAAAGGAAATGAAGGCCCAGTGCAAGCCAAAGGGCAGCTTTGGCAGATTCAATCTTATACTAGAAAGTTTGCACTGCTTGGAAAGAGTGCATTTCCACTGATTTTTCAAGTAAAACTATGCCATATGGATGCATTTTTAACTTTTTTATCTTATTGAAGAGAATGATAATTCCTCGTTGTACTTACTCAACGTTTGCCAGCTTAATGATAGCTTTAGACAAGAGCATGGGCCACAGCTCAACGTCGCAAGTCGTCGCCGGAAGCAGCAGATTGTTGTCTGCATCGAAAGGCAGAGAGTCGTCCACAGTTATCTTTCTCCAGCACCCCTAAAAAGGAGGAAAAGATTAACCATTCCATGCATTAGGAAACCGTTACATGGCAGAGGGGAATGCACACCATCCATGCTTTATACTATTTTCTCGTATAGATTATTTTATGCTGCTGACATTATTTACTGTTTTCTCATTTCATTTTTGAGTGTCTTACATCTGAAGAGTGAAATACTAGCTTCAGCACTTTTCTGGCTGAGAATTTTAACTATTTCGTTTAATATAATTACATGTTCATGTATAAAACATGAGTTTGTGTGTAAATACAAGATTGAGTGAGCAAGATGGGTTCTGAAAGGAGAGAATTATTTTGCGTCAAAGATTAGAAAACCTGGATATTGGTGATGGCCCAGCTGGGTTGCAGTGTCCAGTTGTTTGGTCAAGCAAGCCCCGGTCTGATTGTTACTGTGATGGTATTACCTGGATTTAAACCACTAGCCAATGGATTGCATCTTTGGCTGATTATATCTACAATCGACAAAGGGGAGGGCCTTCAGCAATGAGAGACGTTTCATCCAATCAGCTGAAGGCTTCAAAGGGAGAGCTGATGGTTTCAGCAGTCAGAAGAGAGAATTTGCATCCCGACTTCAGCCAGCCAGCTTCTCCTGGGGAGCTCACTGAAAATTTATCAGAGTTTCCCGCTTATGGTTTCTACTGGGGTCTCAATGTCACCACACGTTTCCAACCTGCAGTCTGCCCTGTAGAATTTGGACTTCCCCACAGCTACTTGATCCAGTTCCCATAATAAATTTCTTAATACTTCCGTATGGAAACATACATATACACGCATTTGTGCGTGTGTGCGTGTGTGTGCATCCTGTCAGCTCTGTTTTCTGGAGAACACTGATATAAAATGGCGGAAGAAATGATTTCCAAGTAAACTCTGTCAATGTTGCTAATAACTCAGAAAATAATCAGTTTTATTTGATCTGTGACTTGCCTCCATGTCTAAAACAGCAAAATGTTTTGTACCAAATTTTACAGTACAATATCATCCTTATTTATACAGTCTAGTGCACCCATTATGGGTGCCACATTCTACGTAATAAAGTAAAGTGAACTGCTTCAAAATAGTATGCAAATGGATGTTTGGGCACAATTAAATAACTTAATTCAGTCATGGTGCATATTCTGCAGTTATAACGTTAGTAGTCATTGCTTATCCTAATAGGCTTGTTGATTTCATGCCTCCATTTATTACTATATTACTCCTGAAGATCTAACATTTAAACATTGAGCCAATACCTAATTTAAAGCATCATGATATTTACCTGTATGCATATTACTTCATAATTAAGGGCAGGAAACAATGGAGAATGTTAACATGATTATGAACTCAAATAATGTTTTTTTGTTTTCTTGTTTTTTGCCTGGGCAGGCACCAGGAATCGAACTCAGGTCTCTGGCATGGCAGGCGAGAATTCTGCCACTGAACCACCATTGCACCACCCTCAAATAATGTTTTTAACTTTGATTTTCCATAAGACGTTTTATTATGACTCACTGATTTACCGAACAAGTACTGTGAGCAGCATGTCAACCTAAACTCTGATTGTGAACCCAGATTCTTCATAACTCAAAATCCACAAAGCAGTGCTGTGGTAGTGTGGGTTGAGTGGAGGAGGCCTTTGTTAAAATGACCTAAAATGCAGCATAAAATGCACTCTGGAACCCGGAGGTCTGGGGCCACAGCGCTCTGGGGCTCTACGGCTCCAGGACCAGAGCTCTCTGAGGCCACAGCACTCCAGGACCCCAGATTTCTGCAAGCTCAGAACTCAGGGACCATGGAGCTCTAAGGCCATAGAGCTGTAGGGCCACAGTGATGGTGCTGTAGGACCATGGACCTCTAGGGCCTTGGACCTCTAGGATCTTGGATCTCTAGGACCTCAGGGGTCTAGGACCACAGAGCTCTGTGGCCCTGGGATGGAACCACAGCATTTTAAGGCCTCAGAGCTCTGGGACCTCAGAGATCTAGGACCTTGGCACACTAGGACCTCAGCGCTCTAGGGCTTCGGAGCTCTGGGACCCCAGGATGGCACCACAGCACTTTAGGACCTCGGAGCTCTGGGACCTCTGAACTCTAGGACCTTGGCACATTAGGGCTTTGGAGCTCGAGGGTCACGGCGTTCTAAGGCCATGGCCTTTAGCTGGGGAAAGATATTTTAGCTAAACATCCAAGGAAGAACATACTGTTGCCGTGGAGATGGAAGTGATAGGAGAAAAAATGATTCTCTGACAGACACTTAAAATCTTGAACTTACATTGCCTTATTCAGTGGTTATGCCATTTTTTAATTTCTTTATTTGATGTGAGGTAAAATAGAGTTAAAAGTAAAGGTGACCAGCCAACTATCCTCTAGTTTCAGAAGAAATGACCAGAAATAAATAGCAGAGAAGGATATCCAGTATTACATTTTTAAAACATAATTTGACTATGACATTTTACTTGGGGTTCATTGTATTTCCTTTGTGTTAAGATATCAATTGCCTCCTTAAAGTTTATAAGAGAACTAAATATTATTTTATATGTACAATTTATTTAAGCCCTCATCAGAAAACATTGGATTATTTTTGTATTTGCTATTTTTTGGTTACTACATGTAAATCATGCAAATTTGGATTTTTTTCACTGAGCGTACTGTTAGAATTACATTGTATAGAATGCTAAAAGGCCAACCAAATGGATAATTATTTAGATATCTAATGAAGAGGTATATCTCCTTTGGAAATATTAATATTCATTGCTAGAATACTTCAGATGCAATCATGTTCAAATTTTAATTAACATTCCTCATCCCTGGCTTCCAGATCAAGGTAAGTGTATGACAACACACAGCTATGCCCTCTTCCTCCTATGGCTCTAGTGAAATAAAAATAAACACTCAGTTTTTAACTAATAGCATGAGTCAATTACAAAAGATCAGGAAAAGAACAACAGATGGACGTTGATTTCAATAAATACTCAAATTACCAAAATCATGTAGATGAGGTGGAATCCCGAGTTTGCCTCCCCTCTCCCACCTCCATGGCACTCATGAGGTGGTGCCCTCCATCCCCTCAGGACCCACAGGTGGAATCTGACTTTCATCTCCTCCTGCCATGGCAAGCTGTGACCTTTCCTGCTGAGCCTATGGGACACTCACACTCTTTCCAGGGCAGGTCAAAGAAGACCAAGTCTTGTTATCCAGGTAACAAACAGGGGAGCAGCAACTTGATGTTTGAACCACAACCCACAAAATGAGCCAGGATGGTAGATTAACTACCTGCTAAAAGATAAGTGTTCAGAGACAAGAATCTCAAAACATAAGACTAAGAACATCTAGGATACAGCCCCAAATTACTTCTATACCAACAAACAGGGAAATTTCAACTCCGATAAGAAAAGACCATCAGCACAACACACTATGATGACAGGAAGGCTGGAATTACTAGACGAGTTTTAAGGCAGAGGTCATAAAATGCTCTAATGAGCAACGATAAACACTCTTAGAAGAAATGCAAACATAGAAAAGAAATAGAAGACATAAAGAAGAAACAAATGGAAATTTAAAAACTGAAAATTAACCTAAAAAGCAAAACTCACTGGATGAGATCAATAGCAGAGTGCAGATGGCAGAGAAATTAGTGAACATGAAGTTGAATCAATAGAAATTATGAATGACAAAAAAAATAAAAGATTGAAAAATTGACCTGAGCCTCAGAGATCTGTAGCACAAAAAGATGAAACAGAGGAAAAAGAGGAAAAAATAATGTAGGACTGATGATATATTTGAAGGAATAGGCTAAAGTGTCCCAAATCTGTCATAAAGCATAATCTGACAGACACAAGATGCTCAGAAAACCCTGGACTGGACAAACCCAAAGAAATCCACACTCAGACACACCATAATCAAACTTCTGCAAACTCAATTCAAAGAAAAAAGTTTGAAAGCAGCCAGAGAGAAAAGATGAATTAGTAGTAGAGGAACAACTATTCAAATGACAGCAGATTCCTCATCAGAAACCATGGAAGCCAGAAGGAAATGGCACAATATTTTTCAAGTGCTGAAAGAAGAGAATTATAAGCCCAGAATTCTATATCTAGTGAAAAATCCTTCAGCAAAATAAAAGCATTCTTTTAAGAAAACTAAGAGAATTTGTCACCAGAAGACTCGCTCACAAAGGATGGCTAAAGAAAATTTTCCAGAAAGAAAATAAATGAGATTAGAAAGAAGTGTGGAACGCTGAGAATGAAGAAAGAATAGAGTGAGCACTGTTGTAAGCCTATCAGAGCAATCTTGGCTGATGGAGATTGTTAACTCGTGTGCAGTGGTTAAAAGGCAAAAATGAGGATGAAGTTTTCAGTGTCTGTAGAGGAAATGTTTGAGCAACTCTATCACCAAGGGAGAATGCAAAAGGACCTGAAAATGGTAAAGAATCTATAATACAGTTGAAGTGTAAAATGCTAATATTAGTGTACTGTGATAAGCTTGTATGTATATTTTAATCCCTAGAGCAACTGCTATGAAAGAAAATAAAACTGTACACACAGACACTATAGATAAAGTGCAATACTAAAAACACTCAAGAAACACATGTGAAGACAGGGAAAGGGGAAAAGGAACAAAAAATAGGTAAAGAGAAAACAAAGAAGAAAGTGGCAAACTTAAATACTAATTTTATCAAGCATAAATGATATAAGCACAGGAATTAAAATGCTTGAGTAACTTGGATATATTTTGACAGAATAATTCCATATCTAAAAATCTTAGAAAAATGGTCATATTAATGGGCAAAAATAAAGACACAAAGGTGCTATTTAGAGCATTGTTTGCATTGGTAAAACACTTGTCATAACTGATATGTTTAACAATATGGAAAAGCAAAATACATATATAGTTATGTTACATCCATACAATGGAGTGAAAGGTAGGTCAATATATATTGGCACAGAAAAATGCTGATGATTAGGGAACAAAATAGTTTATGGAATAGTAGGTATTATATGATCCTAATGCTGCTATGAATTATATATACTAAGTTTTGCAGATGCTTATACAAACAGGAAAAGTCTTCAGAGAATATATATAATTATTTCCTATGATTGTGCAGGTCAGAATGACTGGGAATCTTCTTTTTTGTTTTTTAACTTTGAACATTTTAGTATTGTTTGAATTCACTTTACTAAAATCATGTCCACATCACTCCACTCTCTGGACCCAAAAAGACATGCTTTCCCTTAGGTCATTTCAGAAACAATGCTGTGCGCAGTCTCAACACCATTGGTTATGGCTGGGCTCTGCCGGGGCTGACCTGTGGAACTGAGGAAACAAGATCTGCTTACAACATGCAATGGTGGCCCAGGCATGGGATGGGCAGTCCCATCCCAGAGGGGAGAAGCTAGTAGGAAAACAGGTGTCACAGGTCCCAAATGAGACCAGACCCCAGCAGGGCAAACTGTGAGCAGTCAAGGCCTAGGTCTGAAGGTCATCTATGGGTCGAGGGTTTGCACTGCAGGCCTGAGGGAGCGGCAGCCGCACCCTTCCGGGGCAGGAGGCATTCTCTCCCAGAAGCTCAGGTGCAGGCCACACCCTCTCTGGGCCTTGGGGTGACAGCGCTCTGAGATTGGGGCATGAGGCTCCTTCCTCCCAGAATCGGGGCAGATGACCTGTCCCCTCCAGGTGCAGGGGCTGACCCACCATTTCCCCAGACGGGGTGAGCCTGCTCATTTGGCCTGGGGAGATCTTTTTGGTCAAGTCTTAGGCTTCCGTGATTCTGCCTATGAAATCATTCTTCCTTGAGTTTGTCCCTCCTCTCTCCCTTTCAGTCCAGTCTGGCAGTGTTTCTGCTCTTACAAATTCTGTAAAATTTCTTTTTGGCTTTTCCTGCAGTTCAAGTCGGTCCAAGTCATCAGACAACAGAACTTTCCCCAGATCTCTCCTAGAAAGCTGTATTTCCCATCCTGACTTCCACGCTCAGTGGAAAAGCCTGAGCTGGACCCACGCCCAGTTTTGCCTCCACTTGGAGCTCTGTTCTCCAGGAACTTTCTTTCCAGAAGCCCAGGGGGTCCCTGATAGAGCTGCTTCTGGCCCTGTCTCTCAGCATCCCACCTGGAGAGGCTGACGGCTTTCCAACCACCAGTTCTGGTCTCTTCCTAAGAGTCTAGTGGTCAGCTTATCCCTTTCCTCTCACACTTTACCCAAAGCCACAGGAGAAAACAGACTGCACGCGCAACACTTAGTGTTGACATCTCCTCAGCTAGATATGCAAGTTCATTGCTCAGTCTTCCGTCTGACATCAGAACTCAGTTTCACCAGTTCTCTGCCACTTGATACCAAAGCCTGCCCTTCTTCCATTTCCAACGACATAACCATCATTTCTGTTTAGGCCTCATTGCAATGACCTTTAGCCAACAGTCTCTTCAAAGAAATCTATGCTTTTTCTATCGAACATCTCACAATTCTTCCAGCCCCTTCCCATCACCCAGTTCCAAAGCTGTTTCCACATTTTTAGGTATTTGCAGTGGCAGCTCCCCACTCCCAGGACTAAAAAGGAAGCTACTGGCTTATGGTTCTGAAGCTGGGAGAAGTACCAAATCTAGGCATCGCCTGGAAGCTGCTGGCACTCCTTGGTCCTAGACTTTCCATGACAGGGTAAAGACCACAGGGACTTCTCCTCTCTCCCCTGGGTTCCGCTGAGTCCAGCTCTGGATGCTCCCTGTGGCTTCTCTCCGTGTGACTTCACACTGCTTATCTCTCAGTCCTTCAGGGCTCCAGGACTCCAGACTAACACTCTACCTGAACCAGCTGGGCCCACCCCGGGTGAAGTGACATCTCGAAGGGTCTCATTTACGAGGGGTCCACCCCCGCCAGAATGGGCAGCAAGGCCAAGCACCTACCCGAACTGGCCAGTCCCCACGAGCATGAAAATATTTCCACCTTGGAAAAAATAACTGAATGATGGAAAAGTAATTTGCCATAGTATAACTTAAAAACAGATTTAATATGCAAATGTTTCCCTGGGTAGGCAAGGGTTCTTTTAAGATGTGAGTTTTCAGCTTGCTGTAGGTGGTGGTGATGCTGACACTTTCTGCACCCCTCATTTAAGAAACTCTGAACTCCATAGTAACATGGAGCTTAAAAACACAAGGGTTATTCAGAAAAAAAAGCTGACCCATGCTTTTACTTCAATAGACAGTTGGAAAGTGAGATAAATTCTTGGTCCTATTGTGAATGATTTCTCCGTTTTTCAGAGACAGATGAAAGCTAGGGGCAGTTGAGAAGGGCAGCCAACAACGATAGGTGTTTAAAGCAGAGAGCCATGGCTAAACTGATTCTTTCAGGGAGTCAAAGGAGTGCTGAAATTGAAAAGTTACGGACAAGACTGTATGTGGAGTGAACCAGTATCAGTATTATTTTTGCCAAGTGAAGGAGGAATGTGTATAAAAGAGAGAAAAATCTCAGCTGTCTTTTAGCACTGTCCTTAACGCCAGCCAATAAATATTTATCTGGAGGATGGCAAAGAAGCCTGACCCTATTTACTTAGAATCCAAACTGAAAATCATGGGAATTCTTTTATGGGAAAAACCATATGCTTGTACAAACCTCTGGACTTAACATGTCTGTGCAGAGGCTCTGGGGAGGGGCTGCTTTGCCTCAAAGTGGTGATAATGGTAAATGTTCTGAGGACATGTGGGAAGGAGAATTTCGGCAATAAGGCAGGGCAGGAAAATCCATCTGCAGTAAGAAAGAAAGATGCAAGAGGGCTCCCAGACTCTGCGGAAGAAAACCAGTGCAGAGGAGATTCAAGGTGTATGAGATAAGAAAGGGAAAGGAAAATAAATGCAGGGTAAAATGAGACAGGTTAAGAGATGTCCCAGTATTTTACAGTGGATGAAGCAATAGAAGCTAAGAAGCATATTTTCGAAAATCGCTTCATAGGCATTTTCAGTGAAAAGGAAAGGATAGAGGTGCATGAATTCTGAACGAGAACTGGAGAAGAAAAACGATAAAAAATTTCAATGTGTATTTCTGGAAAGGAACAAGAAAGAAAAAACTAACAATAAAGTTTATCTTGTCAGAAGGAATTTATTTGAATTCTTTAATAAACTTAATGTGTATACAGGTGTTGACTAATCCCTTCCAGCTGGGAATTAGGAAAAAGGAAGTTGAAATTTCTACAGATTTCTCCCAGCAGAAAACCGCCTTGTGTCACAGGGATACTGCTTTCAGGGACAGCGAGGTTGTCCTTTCTTGCGCATTTAAACTGAATCTCCTCATTCCATGTGTACCTACCTATGCATCCATTCATCTACCTGTGTATCTATAATCTATCATCCACCTGTGTATCTCTGTCTATCTGTCCATCCATCCATCCGCTCATCGATGTATCTATCGATCTGTCTGTCTATGTGTGGGAGAGACAGAGCGCGTGTGCCCTGGGATGGAGGTTGCTGGACAGCTGTCCACTCCTGCAGTCAGCGGCCGTGAGTACCCCATGGAGCTGACCCTGATCCCCCAGTGCCCTGCGGCTGCAGCCCCGGCACACTGAGACGGCCCCCGTGCTGCCCCACAGCTTGGGGGCACGCCCTCTTCTCACATCGCTGGCACACTGGGATCTCTGGGCTCTGGCCCATCCAATCTGCCTCCTTTTACTGGTGAATAAGGAAGATGAGGACTTGAGGAAGTCATTTCCTCTCCTGACCAAGTGTGCTGGGAATAGACACACTTTAAAACCCCGTCTGGAAAACAGGGGTAAAAGTGACCGTTCACCTCTCTGCCCCGCTGCCAGGGTCCTGCAAGCTCTAACCACTGTCCCTTCCACCCGACAGCTCAGGTCTGGAGGGCAAACATCACCCTCTCAGTGCTGCATTTCAGAAACTGTCAGGCGTTCAGACGTGTCCCCCCAGGCGTGCTGACGAAGAGCGGCCCTCCCGGAGGCAGGTGACCCCTGCCTCCCAGGGCCGGGCTGCACGGCCCGACCCGCCCTTCTGAAATGCACAATTTCTGAACACAGGGCCCCGCATTTCTATTTGCACCGGGTCGCACACATTACCTACCCGTGTAGCAGGGACCCTGGGCCTTTTGAAAGAGCCATTAAAAACCCAAAGATGTTTCGTACACCCCAGCTTTGCTAAAAACGGTGTGGTTATGTTTTGCCAAGTTAACTAAAGGGCTTCCCATGCCTCATGTGCCCTCTGCTCGCCCCGGGTCCCTTTCAGGCAGCAGGAACCCCTTCTGCAGGCAGAGTACAGTCTGTGAACAGGAAACAAAGCACGAGGCCAGGACGCAGCAGCGATGGCGTCAGTCCCTGAAGCAGAGGCCAGGAGGGAAGGGTGGTGTGTGGACCCGCCTGCCCCCAGGACCCTGGGCTCTGCTCCATGGAGGGCATTGCACCTGCCCCCTGGCTGGCCTCCGCCCAAGAGCAGGGCTCAGGGGTGCAGGGCTCAGGGCCCCAGGGTGCAGGGCTCCTGCCCTGAGGTGCAGGGTGCAGGGTCCAGGGGTGCAGGGTGCAGGGCCCAGGGGTGCAGGGCTCAGGGGTGCAGGGCTCAGGGGTGCAGGGCCCAGGGGTGCAGGGCTCAGGGGTGCAGGGCTCAGGGGTACAGAGTGTGCAGCCCAGGGGTGCAGGGCCCAGGGGTGCAGGGCTTGGAGCCCAGGGGTGCAGGGTGCAGGGCCCAGGGGTTCAGGAGCCCCGCTGGGGAAACGGTTGCGTGTGTGTTGGTTCCACATGACACCCTGGGGACACGCCCCAGCCGCTCCCAGTGGTAACCTGCATGACAGCTGCACTAGCTCAGGTGGCCCCACGTGGGGCCACCTGTGCCTCGACGTGGGACCCTCGCCCGCCGGCGCCCCCCTGGGCCCACTCACCATCCAGTAGAGCTTCACCGCGTACTTGCCGTAGCTGTTGAAGAGCGGCACGTGGCCCCTTACCGCCTTGCACAGCGAGTAAATGTGCTCCCAGGGCTTCCACGCCAGCAGCGGGGGCTCGGCCGTGTGCCCCTTGCCGTAGGTGCTCAGGGCCCCCCCGTTGAAAATCTTCCACACGGCGTAGATCTCGCTGATGACCCACCTCATCAGCTGGAAGCAGAGCGTGCGGTCAGGGCCCAGGGCTGCAGCCTCCTGCCTCCCGGGGCCTCTCTCCGCTGTAGGGGACAGCAAGGTCAGGGTCCATCCTGGGGTCATGTGACATTCCCCTGGCTGTGGATCCCACCCGTGATCTCCGACCCACAGAGGTCCTGCTTGGGTTGTCAGGAAACAGGACCGGACGAAAAGGCACGTGCCAGGCCAGGCCGACCGTCCTCTCGGGAGCCCTGGGCGCCGGCTGGGGGGGGACGCGGCCACCTCGGTCCCGCGTCTGACCCGCGAGCACCGTGCTCCATCTCCTGGGACTAACTCTTCCCAGGGGAGCGAGGGACCCTCCCGTAAACTCTGGGAAAGAAGGCCACGACCCCTTTGCTGCCCAAGCCGCCAACCGGACGAGGACTGAGGGCCGTGGGGGAGTTGAGTGCGGGCAACGCTCTCTGTCCGGCTGCACTTGGGGACGGACAGAAGCAAAGTGTAAGAAACCTGCGGGCTGCAGCGGGGCCTGGGGACTGTTACTCCCCACGGTGTTGGGCTTTTCTGGAGCAGTCGTCTCACGTCTGCTCCCGCTGAAGTGTCCTTGGCTTGTGAGGAGGTCAATACTTGAGCCTGACCTGATCAAACTTAGGTTTCGCTTATATAGAATTATCTGAGATCTCTTAAAATTCGGGTGAGTTGGCAAAAGTAAAGCAGATACTCTCCTATGTATCTGGAAAGTTTAATATAGAATGTTGTTTAATCTTTAAATTTTCCCTTGAAAAATGAGAAGCTAAAGACTAGATATGCTTAGAATTCATGAGATAAATTTATTTTTAGTTTCTAGTGTATTAGAAGGAAATACCTGAAATTGTTAAGCTGTAATCCAGTAGCCTTGATTTTTGGTAATGTGTGACTATATGTGTTTTACGTGTGACCATGTGATTGTAAAACCTGGTGGCCACACCCCTTTTTTCCGTGTATGGGTAGATGAGTAATAAAATAAAGTGATAATGACAAATAATAATAATAGCAGTTCTGGAATACAGGGGAAAATACCCCTACATAAACTATGGGCCATAGTTAGAGAACTACTTTAATAATGATTCATCAATTGTAATAAATGTAACTACTGTTAAAGAAAAGTAGAATTGCAAAAAAAAATGATCAATTGTAACAAGCTTTCCACGCCAAGGCCCATGTGGGTGGTACACCGGGTAGGGAGCCCTGGATTTTATCCACAAATGTCCTGTACACCCACAATTTCTCTAATAAAATTTCTTAATTGGAAAAAGAATCCATGAGATAAGCATAATTTAGATTAAAACATAAACATTTAAAACAATTCAGAGATAATTTTATTCTAATCAGCACAATCTGATTAGAGAAATAAACTTTTAGGTTTCATTTTTGGTAAGACTATTAAAGACAAGAAAGGGGACAGATTCAAATCTATAATGAGGTCCCCAGCACTTAGGCTGAATCCGTGGAAAAGCCCCTGGTTATGCAGTCACCAGCTGGGAGTAGAAGAGGCACCCGTGATGGATAAGATCCAGGGAGGGAGGGGGGAGCCCCAGAGAGGGCGGGAGGGGGAGGCCCCCAGAGAGAGTTGGGGGAGGGGAGGCCCCCAGAAAGGGGTGTGTGTGAGAAAGTGGGGCTGCCCTGGCGGAACCAGGCCTGCAGAGGGAGCAGCCCCCGCTCTGTCCGTCCGGGCCCCCAGCCCCCCACGCCCCACTAGCAGACTCCAGCTTGTGGGCACTGGGGGTGGGGGCCGGGAGGGCCGGGGGGCCCCTTCCCCTCTGCCTGAGCAGCTGGGCACCCACCTCGCTGCACAGCAAGTGCTCATTCGCTGAAAACAAGTCGAACAGGCCTTCATTCTTCACTATGACGGGAACCTGAAGTTGGAGCGGGAGCAGTGGAGACGCCACGGGGAAAAGGAGGGGGACAGCGTGGTGAGACAAAGGGGAGGCGGAGATGCCACGGGGAAAAGGAGGGGGACAGCGCGGTGAAAGGAAGGGACTGTGCAGAACACAGGTCAAACCTGAGGTCACTTCTCACAACCCAAGGAATTAGAAACAATATTCGAAAGCACATTATTCCATAGATAATCACTAGCTAGAGTTTACAGTGGAACTTAATTTAATAATAGAATGCCCCAGAAAATACAGAATTTACTAAGTACTGTATTATCAGATATAATATATACAAATATGCTTAATACGCACACACATACGAACTGAGAGTAAAACTGTATTTGAGATTTAAGTTAGCCACTCATGTTAAACCTGAAGCTTAATTAACTTCTGATAGTTTAAAGGTAACTTTCTCCACCTGGGTGAAAATTATTAGCTGTGACAACATTTTAAAATCTTTTCCTACTTTAAATCATTTTATATTTTAAAATTAATTTGATGTCATAATTTGACTGGTACACACTTACAATTGTTGTTATGTATTTAATCAAGTAGAAAATAAAATAATAGGGAAAACATGACTTTTAACAGTAAAAGAAGTGAGCTACAATTTGTGCCAGGCTTATGCAGCTATCACATCACATCAAATTTACATGAAAATGGTTTTGATTAGCTAATTAGATTTTTAAGAAAACTAATACCATCAACTATTCTCAATCATCTGTACAAATTAACATCTTATAAATGTAACAAAATAATTTTGCAGATTAAGAAAAAAATGTACCTAAACTACTGTGAAGGCCTGAATTGATTCTTCTGATCATAATTTATAGATATAGTAATATTTATAGTGCATACGTATATCCTATATACACACATATACGTCATGTGAGCAAGAGGGGCCCGGGAGGTGGAGGCTTAGGGAACCTGCCTCAGGAAGGGCGGGAGCAGAGAAAGCCGCGTGAAAGGCTCATTAGCCGGGAAACTGGACTTGGTACACACTAGAGCAAACAGACCCTGCCACCACGTGAGATTCCTGTGAAGCAGCCGAAAGGAGGAGCTCTGTCTGCCAGACATCAGAGAGTGACTTCTCGCAAAGGTCCACCTTTCGGGGGCATTAGGGAGACAAGAGGTGGAAGCCAGACTCTCTAAACATTTTGATAATCTCTCAGTAACCAAGTACAAGAAATATTAAACTACTTATACAGATAAACATCTATTTTAGATTTAAAAGTGAAAAAGCAATTACACATTTTCACTGATAACCACAAGAAAAAATTACCTTAATTTTTTAAACAAATTTTTATAGCTAGGATATACTATCACTGTAATGAATAAGTATTTTGCTTCACATATTTAAAAAAACATCTCTTACCCGACTTGTAATAACATCCTGTGGACGTTTCCAGGAATCTATTTTCAATGATGGAGGTAATTCAATCTTTCCTTCAGGGTCTTCAAAAAAATGCTATATTAAAAAATAGAGAAATTGAGACCTTTTCTCTCTATATGGTTTTATTAAATTAAAAGCAATTCAATCCAAGTAAAATTAAGTGACTGGATTCAACCAATCAAGAAGCATTTATAGAGCAAAGCTCCTGTGCAACTAATCTGAGAACACCGTGCTTCGCCCCTGCACCTGGAACACTGCACTTCACCCCTGCACCTATACTGCACTTCACCTCTGCACCTACACTGCACTTCGCCTCTGCACCTACACTGTGCTTCACCCCTGCACCTACACTGCACTTCACCCCTGCACCTGGAACACTGCACTTCACCCCTGCACCTACATTGCCCTTCGCCCTGCATTTACACTGCCCTTCACCCCTGCACCTGGAACACCATGCTTCACCCCTGCACCTACATTGCCCTTCGCCCCTGCACCTACATTGCCCTTCGCCCCTGCATCTACATTGCCCTTCGCCCCTGCACCTACACTGCCCTTCACCCCTGCACCTGGAACACCATGCTTCACCCCAGCATCTGACCACCGAGAGCCTGACTGTGGAGGAGCACGTGCATGTGCAGGGCAGTGCAGACACGTGTGCACTGCCCTGCACGGCAAATTGGACGTGGTGGGAAAATCATTTTAGATGGAGCAAATATGGCCATTTTTTTCAAATGAAAACATACTTTTTTCATTTTTTATTAGAGAAGTTTTTAGATTACAGAAAAACCATGCAGAAAGTAGAGAGCTCCCATATAACCCCCACCCCCACCCCCACCCAATTTTCCCTACAGTTAACACTTGGCTTTAGTGTGGTGTCTTCGCTACACGTGATGAAACAGCATTGAAATGCCTGTACTGTTGACTCCAGACCACAGGGCACATTAGGGCTCACTCTTTATGCACATTTCCTTGGGCTTTTAAACATTTTATTCTGATATCAAGTATGCAACCTAAAAATTTTCCTCTTAACACTTTAGAATATACAATCCAGTTGTTAATTGCATTCACAGTGTGGGCTGCCATCAACACCACTCACTACTACAGCTTTTCCATCATCTCAAACAGAAACTTTGTACCAAGTAAGCATTATCGCCCCTTTCCCTACCCCCACTGCGTCCCCCAGTAACCTGTGTTATAGTTTCTGACTCTGAATTTCACATTCTAATTATCACATAAGTGATATCATACAATATTTGCCCTTTTGTGTTGGGCTTATTTCACTCAACATAATATCGACAAGGCTCATCGATGTTGTCACGTGTATCATTCCTTTTTATGGCTTACTAATATCCCATTGTGTGTATAGACCATATTTTGTTTGTCATTTATCAGGGGATGGACCCTTGTGTTGCTTCTACCTATTGCCTGCAGTGAATAATGCTGTTATGGATGCTGGTGTGAAAATGTCTGTTCAAGTCCCTGTTTATTTTGGGTACATACCTCAAAATGGGATTGCGGGATCACATGGTAATTCTATACTCAACTTTCTGAGGAACTGCCAAACTGTTTTCCGCAGCAGCTGCACCAGTTTACATTCCCACCAGCCATGGATGAGTTTTTCCTACTTCTCCACATCCTCTCCAACACTTTTTATTCTCTGTTGGTTTTTTAAAATTGTAGCCAGTCCAGTGGGTGTGAAGTGGTAGCATTTTGTGGTTTCAATTTGTATTTCCCTAGTGGCTGATGATGTTGCACAACCTGTCATGTGCTTTTTAGCCATGTCTAAAAAGCATGTCTATTCAAGTCATTTGCCCATTTGTTATTTGGGCTGCTGTCTTTTTTGTTGTTGTTGAGTTGTAGGATTTCTTTATATATTCTGGATATTAAACTCTCATCAGATAGATACGTAAAGAATATTTTCTCCCATTCTGTAAGATACCTTTTTACTTTCATGATAAAGTCCTTTGATTCACAAAAGTTTGTGATTTTGATTGTCTCATTTATTCATGTTTTCTTTTATTGTTTGTACTTTGGGTATAAAGTCTGTGAAGCCACTACCTAACACAAGGCCTTGAGATGCTTCCCTATGTTTTCTTCTAAGAGTTTTAGAGCTTCGGGTCTTATATTTAGGTCTTTGAGCCATGTTGAGTTAATTTTTATATATAGTATGAGATAGGGATCCACCATCACTCTTTTGTTCCAGGTCATCAGGTTTTCCCAGCACCATTTGTTAAAGAGACTATTCTTTCCCCATTGAATGGATTTGCTACCCCTGTCAAAGATCAATTGGCCATGGATGTAAGGGTTTATTTATGAGCTCTCAATTCCTTAGTCTATATATCTCTCCTCATGTCAGTGCCAAAATCTGAATTATCTTGTGATTCTGTGTTTATTACTTGATTTTTCCTCTTGGTTTTCAGTCATTTTGTCATTTATTTTCATGCCTGGTAATTTTTGATTGCATGATATGTATTGAATATAAGAATGTCTTTAGGTTCTAGATGGCAAGGTGCTCCCCCAGCGAGCAGGCTTTCCTTCCTCCGGCAGCTGAGCACACCAGGACCCGATGCAGCCAAGGCTGGTCTCAGGGTGTGGCTAGTCGGGGCTTCCTGGGCTGTCCTCACTTTATGCAGAATATTGCAGGATCCTGGGGGCTAAGTGAGTGGATGGAGTGCTGACCAGGGTGCCGTCGCCTTGGTGGAACACGAACCCTGTGCCGGTTTGAAAGTGCTGTGCACCCTAGAAGAGTCATGCCCTTTAATCCTGACCCAATATTGCAGGGTGGAAACTTCAGATTATCTCCACAGAAATGTGGCTCCAACCATTCAAGGTGGATGTTGATTAGTTTTTGGAGTCCTTTAAAAGAGGAAGCAGTCTGGAGGGAGTTCAGAGCAGATGCAGGTGCTTGAAGGATGGTTGCTTCACAGCTGACAGAGACACGGAGGTTTGGAGATGCTTGGAGCGCTGACAGAGAGAGGAGATACCTGGACACAGGCAGAGCCCAGCACACATTGCCACGTGCCTTCCCATGAGGTGCCGACAAGCCGGAACCCAGAGTTGTCCCAGAGGAGCTGAGTGAAGGCCACAGATGCTTAGGGAGGAAAATGCTGGCATCAGAAGCTGGAAGCCACAGAACCAGGAACAGGGACCAGCAGACACAGCCATGTGCCTTCCCAGCTGACAGACATTGGCTTTCTTGAGTGAAGGTAGCCTCTTGTTGGTGCCTTAATTTGGACATTTTCTTGACTTTAGAACTCTCAACTTGTAACTTAATAAATTTCCTTTATAAAAGCTGCTCCATTTCTGGTTTATTGCATTCCAACAGCTTAACAAATTAATAGCAACCCCCATCTCCCTACAGCAGCGCGGGGCCTCACCTCGGTCCTCCAGCCTCAGCTGCTGCATTTGCTCCACAACTCCCCAGGCCTCGGCAAATGCCTCGGAAGAAAATTATACGAAATTTCCAGACCCCTCTCTGCATTCTCTCCTCTCTGGGATTGTGGTTGTAGCCCTGGCTGCTTTCCCAGCCCTCCGTGTCTCCAGTCCAGGGAGAAGGGCACAGGTCTGCAATCTCCAAACCATGAATCAATGCCCTTGAGAAAAACAAAGCACGTGGGGTGGGGCTTGCCTCCAATCGACTCCCTTCTCTCCAGTTAAAGCCCCTCGCACCAAAAGCTCTTCCCATCATTTTGCCAGGTATTATTTTTCCTAACCACCCTGACACACCTCGGCACGTCCCTCTCAGGTTGGTTCATGGGCACCACCGCCTACCTGAAGTACCGAGACGTGACCCTAGACTAGGAAAGGCTAAAGTGCTTGGGGCTGACCTCAGCCGGAGGAGCTGCCCTTCTGCCAAGCACTAAGGATGCCAGCTGCAGCCGGACACTCACAGGGATTTGCGCCCATCAGGGCCTTCGGGCATTGCCCTCCCTGCCTGGCAGACACTGCGCTACGATGACACAGTCGGGGCTTTGGGGAAGAACCTGTTTGTGCTCTTACCACCTTGCCCTGTTGGGACCACCCGCGCAGGGGCTGCTGCACTCCTCTCGAGGAAGGTGCCGTGGCAAATTTGGCTCCTGGGACCACGACCTCATTCCCAAGAGTGCTGGGACCTGCCCTGGGGTCTGCAGCCCGGCCAGACTTAGGCCTGGGCAGGTGCAGCCCCGATGACATGGGCAGCAGGCCACCAGCTCAGCTGCTGCTGCCCCCACCCACAATTCCCTCCCGTGAACGCTTTTCCCACAGCCTTGCCCTTGCTTCCCTGAGGCTGACAAAGCCCAGGACCAGACACCAAACTTCCAGATATCTGCGAGACATGCCGCCATATTTGATAAAGACATGCGTGCAACCCAAAAAAAAAGTTCTGTTTTTATAACCTATTTCTGCATTTTCAGGCTCTTCTGCCCTTGCCCTGTCCATTGTATCTCCACATTCTGGAAAAGTCTCTAGGTGTTTTTCAGGTGGCTGTCTCCTCATGGGCAGACCTTCCAACCCCTTCCCTCCCTGCCCTTGTTCCCTGGGAACAGAACAGGCAGAGTCCAAGGACCTGGCCCCGCCCTGAGAAAGTTGGAAGGCATCCGGAATGCACGGCAGATCACGCTGGCGGAGTCAGGTGCTTTATTCCAGGTTCCTGTGGACATGCCGGGGGGGCCTGGGTGCCTGCTGAGGGCAGTAAACCAGCCTGGGGACCCCACAGCCTGGCCCCCGCCCACTTTGCTCTCCCCTCTACAGCCTTGTGTGGCAGCACTGCATGGGGCCAGCTGCCCTGGGTGCCTCTCCTGCCGGAAGCCCCCCGGAATCAGCATTTGCGGGTTCACGGCGCCTTCCTGAGCTGGGTGGGGGAGGGAGGACACCCTGGAGCGGGGCTGTCTCAGCAGTGGCCCGGTACCCCAGTGTGCCCAGAACTGTGCCCTCTACCCTCCTGGGGCCAGCTCTGAAAGGCGCATGTGCACATGCACGCAGCACACACACTTAGATATGCATGCACACATGTGCAAACACATGCACACACAGACACACACAAACACACTTGAGTACACACTCAGTCATGCACACACACACAACACACACTCATTCATACACACTCACACATTCAGTCACACTACACTCATGAACACACAATCACAAGCCCACACACACTCATTGCACACACACTCACATACACACTCACATATACTCATACCCCCCATAAATGTTGAGCTGCTGTTGGAATCACTTAGGGCATAACCAATTTCTTTGGAACCCAGAGTGTTCAAAAGCCCACTGCATCTAAAAGTTCCCGGTCACCCTGAGCATGGCACAAGGAATGCATTCCTCACAGCTGGGTAATGTGCTGTTTGTCCAAGTGCTGACAGGGTTGGCAATTAATTACATTTGTTGAATATATTTTATGAACAGACCCCCAGTCTGCCTCATGCCCTTTGTGTTTCCATATCTTATGAGCGAAGGACAAACTTTGGCGTGTGCCCCTTTCCGGGGGCACTTCACCAACAGCCCCGAGTTCTGCCCTGGCGATCGCAGCAGCTCTGCTGGCATCTTCAAAATATGTTCACTGTATTCTACAAATATTTTTGTGGAATAGACTGTGAAGCAAATAAATAGGTCATATTTAAATATAACTAGACTCGGATCTTCAATAAAGTAATCTTTAAAAATTAGAATAAACATTTTAAATAAACCAAAGACCCTAAAGTAACACAACCTGAAAAAGCAGGAATCTCATATATGCCCATCTCCTGGGGCCATCAAATGAAAGCATCAAAAGAAACAGGGTAATGCAGATATTTACCCAAATATTTTGAGGAATATTTAAGAAGGACCCAATTCTTATCTCACAGTAACAACTCTTAAAACAAACAAAAACAAGCAAACAGACTTCACTATCAGCTCAGCTGAAAAGCTCCCAGGTGAGCTGGCCTCCCCTTCTCTGAAGCCCCCCATCAGCTGAACGCCTGCTCCCCAAGTCTGCTCACACCCAGGGGTTGACTTCTCTGTCTTCGTTGCCCCTTCATCTCATGCTGACTCTGGCCATGTCTCTTGCCTCATGTCTGCCCCAGTGTGACCCACAAAAGCTCAGGACTGAGGGCTTGGGAAGGTAAGGTGTGTGGAGGCTGGAAGCAGGGAGGTAAAGGATAAAAATTCCCCTTTTGAGAGGGTGCAAGGGTAGCTCAGTAGCAGAACCTGGGTCCAATTCCCGGCCCATGCACTCCCCCGCGCCCCCCACCACAAAAATCCCCTTTTGAGTGGGCATGGCAGAGAAGAATGAGAAAGCTCACATGCTGGTACATTTTATTCCATTATAAAATTGACAACCACAACGAGAATCTGCTCATATTCAAGGCTACTTACAAATGTCGGGCTCTTTCCCGTTTTGTCCTTTTCTTTTCCCCCTTTCCCTGCATCCCACTTTTCTGCATTGATGTCCGTTTCACTCCACTCCGGCCAGATTGGAAACTTCCACTTCTTTTGCTCAACAGAACCAGACTGCACACTGCTGCCAAAAGGGTACTGCCTAGAGGGAGAGAGACAGAGAGAGAGAGTTCTGTCCTAATGGAGACCTCCACGCAGATATAATAGATTAATTGCATGACATAAATTTAATAATTTTCTCAGCAGTGTTACATTAAAGACATTTTTCGATCCAGTTGTATCTGTGGCTCGACAGTTTCCACATGGTAAGGTCCTAAAGACTCAAACAAACAAAAAAATCCCTGAAAGAATGAATTCATGTGCAAATTCTGAGCATCCGTCCCTCCCTAAATACTGGCTCTTCTTGGGCCATCCAAAAAGAGATGCAGAAGGAGCTATCATCAACACAGAAGATAGAAGACGCTTGGAGGTGTTTATTTATAAACAACCCTCTCTTAAAGATAGTCCTTTAAACATATAATAGTACAACCTTTTTAAGATTAGTACGAATATAATTTTCATTTTTTCTAGTGCCAAAGAATTATGGGATCATCATTTAAAAAGAAAACTGTAATACAGAAATCAGATAAATAAGAAAAACATAACCTCCTCACTAGAAACTGCATTGCTAACAAGTTTTTATTTTCTTAGACTAATTATGCAGATTTTTCCTTCAAAAACTACATCATTTAGCATATTCTCTCTTACAAATCACTTTATTTCACTTATCAACATATTAATATTTCCCACGTCCATAAATGTTTATTAAAATACTATTTTAATGACTGCATAATTTTATATTTTGTGAATACACCACATTTCATTTAACTAATTTCACATTTCATTTTATATATGGAAATACGTTTAAAAAAATTTTTTCAAATTTTCACTTTTTTAAACAAGGTATAGTGGTTATTCTTTTTCCAAATCTTTGTATAAATGTTTAACTATTTCCTTAGGATACATCTCAATAAGGAGACCTACCATAATAAAGGACATGAATGTTTAAAATTTCTGATAAATTTTAAACGGGAAATAGGTCCAATGGGAAAGCTGGACCTATTTCACATGCTCACTATGAGTATATCACAGTTCTCACACCTCTAAACTTTGTTGATGATTTTTATATTCTTATAAGTTTAGACTTCCAAAACAGGCATCTCATTTAATTTTTAAAGTTTTAACTATTTTGCACGTGTTCTTCTTTTGCTTACTAGGCATTTACATTTCTAATTTGAACATTTAGTGTTATTTTTGCATGAGAAAGATATTTGTTTTAGTTATTAAGATATTTGTATATATTAAGATATTTGTATATATTAAGGATGATGAATTGACCAATTTATTCAACAAATAATTTCCAGAACCTACCATGCGCCAAGCCCTGCTCTAGAAACAGGGATACAGCGGTGAGGAGGCGGCACAGAGAGCCGCATCTTTACATTTCTCAGTTGCTGGGTGGAGATGCACAATTAACAAGACATATCAAGGAGAACGCGCAGCAGGCTGCAAGGTGGAAAGGTAAGGGGGGGATGAACACTGGAAGGGGGAGTGAAGAGCTGTGGTGACAGCTGTCCTGCGTCTGTGAGGGGTGGCCTTAGGCGAGGGGGGGCGAGTGCCGGGAGCACCATGGTGCCAGCTCCCGGGAGACACGCGGAGGGCCCAGAGCTGCCCTTCCTTACCCCCCACAAGGTCCTCCTTGCCACATGCTAGACCGCCTCCTTCTGACTGTGCCACTAAGACTCATGTGCTGCCCAGGGTCGGGGGCAAAGCCAGAGAGTGGACACACACACAGCAAGGCTGCTCCCTGTAGGGAAGGGAGGGCCAAGGCTCATGTTGGGAAGAGTGGAGCAGGAATCTCATTCTACAAGTGAAAAGATGAAAAAGGCCTCAAAACAGAGAGGCACAGATACTATCTGAGATTTTAGGGTCCCAAGTTTCCCAGAAATTAAAATAAAGCGAATAAAGCTCACAAATCCTCAATAACCACTATAAAATGACATCAGCAAAGGCCAACTATAGATCAAGCAATATCCAGGAACTTCTGATGCTGAAATTGTTAGAGAATATGAAATATTGCATATAAAACATTAGTTTTAAGAATGAAGTTGCAAAAAGAAAGTCAAAACATGAGTATCATAAATAACCAGAATAATCTGGAAAGAATTAGAACCTTTACAAATGAAAATTATGTTGAAATTAAAAATATATTTGTGAAATAATACATTAGAGCTAATTGAGGAAAAAATATTGAACTGAAAGGTATATCTGATAAAATTATCCAGAATTCTGCCCAAAGGAAAAAGTGATAATATGTAAAAGAGGTTAAAAACTAGGCTGAATAGAATAACGAGCTCTAATATATATTAAATTGGAGTTTCAAGAGATGGAAATAAATACAATGGATGAAATCCAACGCTTGAAGAAAAAATTGCTGGCAATTTTCCCAAACTAATGGAAGACATGACTCCACATATGCGGAAAGCACAACATATACTAAATGAAGTATCTACAACATTGTAGTAAAATGGCAGGGCACGTGAGACAAAAAGAAGATCTTAATATCATCTAGAGAAAGAAGACTGGTTAATAAAAAGGAACTACTTGTAGACGCAGAGGCTGCTTCCACACTGGATGTCAGGATGGGGTGAAAGGATGTTCTCACAGTGCTCAGAAAAAATTACTGCAAACCTACAATTGTGTGTTTCAGAACTGTGTGTTCTGAAAAACTTTTTCTATAATGGGAGTGAAATAAAAACATTTGCTAATGGGTTAAAAACTAAGAGAAAGTTTGTCATCTGATTCCTTTTCTAAGTGATTTCTGAAGAATATAGTCGCAGGTCGAGCAAAAGGAAAATAATCCCAGAAAAGAAGAATGGAGAGCAAAGAAATTGATTTTTTTTAATTGTATGAAACTAAAAAAATGGTTTCATTTTAAATATAATGCTGATAATAATAATGTTCTAATTTGTTGAGTTTAAAAAGAGGGACACAAATAAAATCTGAGCAAAAAAAGACTTGAGTAATTGGTGTTAACATATTCAAATGAATTTGTATTATTTGGAAGAAGGTTAAGATACTGATTAAATTTGTGATTTTAAGGTTTTTTTAAGTAAAATACCAAAGGTAAGGAGTGAAATAATTGTTAGAGGATATATAATATCCAATGCAATAGAGAAGAAAAAT
This sequence comes from Tamandua tetradactyla, assembly GCF_023851605.1. NCBI lineage: Eukaryota > Metazoa > Chordata > Mammalia > Pilosa > Myrmecophagidae > Tamandua > Tamandua tetradactyla. The sequence continues at coordinate 45,434,970 of NC_135351.1, read as the reverse complement.
AGAATGAGACAATAAACAAATGAGAAAAATTTATATCAAGTTTTTTAAAAAGGAAGAGGCAGGGCATAAGGAGAGACAAAAAGAGTTACACAGAACACAGGGGGGAAATGATACAGAAAGTAAAATGGAAAATATAAGTCCAAATATATGTTTTTTTTAATAAACATAAATGATCCAGTTTCACTAGCAAAAGCATATATTTTCAGATTTGATTTTTTCATTCTAATTATATGCTCTTTAGAAGATGTACACATAAGTCCTTACATGGCACACCTAAAAAGTTATAAAGTAAATAGAAAACACACACACAGTTCTATTTCTAACCAAGATATAACTAAGATTACTAGAACAGTATTCCTTGAAAAATACAACTACCAGGGAGAACTCAAGAAGAAATGATGACCTTGATAGCTACGTATTTAGTAAGAAATCAGATTTGTAATTTTGAGGCTTTTTCTGAAACAATTCCAGAATCAGATGGCCTCACTGGTAAATTCCATCGAACATCTAGGATGAAGTCAACCAAAAGAGACAAAAGCAGAGCATACTTCCAAAGTCATATGCCAGGTCAGCAGACCTCGGCAACCATGTCTGACAGAATCATCACGGGGAAATTCACATCCCTATTCCTCATGAATACAGACACAGAACTATTTTAAGTAAAACGTCAGCAGATCAAATGCAACATTATATTTGAAAAAGGAGAATACATCCTGACCAGATGTGGTCCATCGCTGGTGTGCGAGGCTGGCTGAGCATCTGAAAATCAATCTATGAAATCCACCACCTGTACAAACTAAACAAAGATATAATCATCTCAATGCGTCAGCTCAGCACCTGACAAAATCCAACATCTGGAAGTTTGTGCGGACTTGGCACTCCAGATAAAAACTCTAATCAAACTAGAAGTAGAAGGGAACTGTCTCAACCTGATAAAGGGCTAGTGTCACACTTAATCATGAAAGATAGTATACATTCATCTTAAGATTAAGAATCAGACAAGACATCTCTTTCATCCTCACAATCAACATTTTCGTGGAAGTTCTTGCCAGTGTGAAAAATAAGGCAGGAAAAAGGTTTAAAAGAAACCCAGTTTGGCAAAGCAGACATAATCTATCTTTATTCCCAGATGACCTTATCATCTCTGTAGAAAAGCTGATGGAATCTACCAAATGCTCCTAGAAAAAGGGAGCGTAGCAGGGTTACAGGTTTGGTGGTCAATACAGAAAAATCAATTGTATTTTTGTATACTAGCCACAAATAAGTATAAATTGAAAAATGTGAAAATAGTTAAGTTTACAATATTATCAAAAATAGAAAATATTTGGAGTAATTATGACAAAAGATGTACAAATCCTGTACACTGAAAACTATAAAAAAAACTGAAAGAAATTAAAGACAACCTAAATAAATAGAGAGAAATACCACAGCCATAGGTTGGAAGACTCAGTTTTGTTAAGGTGGCATTTGTCCCAAAAATGTTGTGTGAATTCAAGGCAATCAAAATGAAAAGCTCAGGAGATTTTTGTGTTTTGTGTGTGAGTGTGTGTTCAAGATTTGAGAAGAGGAGTCTAAATTTTATATACAAAAGATAAAGAATAAACAAAATCTTTCTGATAAAGAAATTCCAAGGAATAATATCTGATTTCTAAAACTATGACAATTAAGACTGTAGGATTTGCATAAAAGATAAATATATAAATCAGTAGATCTGAATTATACCCACTTATCCATGGGCAACTGATTGTCAACAAAATTGCAAGCACAATTCAATGGAGAAAGAACAATCTTTTCTACAACTGGTGCTGAAAAGTTGGATATTCATATTTTTTAAAATGAACTTGAATTCACATCATGCTCAGTATACAAAAACTGACTCCTGACTGATCATAGACCTAAATATAAAATGTAAAATTATAGAACTTCTAGGAGAAGGCATATCAAATCCCTGGGCAATGGGTTATGAAAAGATTTATTAGATACGGCATCAAAAGTACTGTCCATAAAAGAAGAAATTAATAAATCATATTCTATCAAAATTCAAAATTTCCTCTCTCCCCATTATATTTGCAAAGCACATATCTGATAAAGACTTGTTTTGAACATACATAAAGAACTTTCACTACACAACTATAATAAACAATCCAATAAAAAACGGGTGAAATCCATGAACAGACCCATCATCATGAAAGACGTAGAAGCAGCAGATAAATTCACTGGAAGATCCCCAACACCACCACCTGTTAGCGAAATGCAAACACACAAACCTACGAGGAGCTGCTGCTAAGCACCTATTAGGATGGCTAAAATCAAAAGCCTGACTTTACCAAGAGTTGGCAAGAATTTAGAGCCAATGGAAACTCACACAATGCTGGTGGGGCTATACAATGTCATAACTACTCAGAAAACAGTTTTCCAAGTTATTAAAATGCACAACATACAGTTTACAGCCATTCAACTCCCAGGTATTTACTCAAGAGAAATGGAGGCAAATGTCCACACAGACGTGTGCATGAAAATTCAAAACAATGAATCCATAAGCGCCAAAGACTGGAAACAAACCCAGTGCTGGAGCAAGTGAAGAGATCAATTGTGATGTATCCAGGCAGTGGAGTATTATTCAACAATAAAATGGAATGGAGTACTGATGCATGCAGTAATATGGATGAATCTCAAAATAATTGTGCTGAGTGAACGAAGATAGAGAAGAGTGCATATTTGATAGTTTTACTTACACTTCTGCAAAATTGTCAAAAATGCAAACTAATCTAGAACGACAGAGAACAGCGCAGTGGCTCCAAGGAGCCGCGGGGGTTCAGAGAGGGAGGCACGGTGAAAGGGCATGAGGTGGGGAGGGGCCTAGGGTGAGGTGCTACCGAGTCTCTAACTGGGGCGATGGAAAAGCTTTGGCAACGGGCGGTGGGACTGCAGCACGACGTCGCGCGCACAATTAACAGCGAATGGGTTACATGCTCAAACGCAGTTAAAAGGGGAAATTTTAAGTTCTACATACGTTACTAGAATAAAGGTTTTTAAGACTATTCATATGACCGTACAACACAAACAGTGAGCCGTAATGTAAACCAAGGACTATGGTTAATAGTATGATTCTAAAGCGTTCTTCATCAATTGCAACAAATACACCACGCGATACAAGAAGTTCATGATAAGGTGGTATACAGAGCTCGGAGTTTCATGCCGGAGTTTTGCTGTAAACCTACAACGTCTCTAATAAGAAAAGGGCACAAGGGAACTCTTGAGGGTGCTTCCATGATCTCATGTGTGGTGGGTTTCCTGGGGTGCACATAGGACAAGACTCATCAAATCACAGAGTTTAAATAAGTGCAGTTTATTATATGTCAATTATGATTTAATAAACTGCTTTAGAAATTGTTTATAAAGGAAAAAATAGCAGGGATAGAAAGGTCATTACAAATTAATAAGAAACTCAGTTCTTTGGGAAAATGTAAGAAGTCTAGGATGGTTGCTTCTCAAAACAATGCCTTCCAAATATAAGAAGGCAAAGTGACAGGCCCAGCTCGGGAACTGACAACCCCATTGTGATGCAGGACTTCCAGTATCTCCCTAAATTGAGTACACGTACAGTCAGGAATTAAAAAGAAAAAAGTGACTTTATAGCCATCAAAATCTCAATAAGAGTAACTCATTCAGGAACCTCAAACTCTCAAAAGACATTTGAGAAACTCTCAAAAAAAAAAATAAGGGCTCTTTTGTGTTTGCATTTCGCTTTCCTCTTCGTTCCCTCAAGTGCGGATACAAGCTCTGCCTCCATCCCCCCTGTGAGCTCCATCACGGCCCACTTTTTTTTTTTTATTAATTAAAAAATTAACAAACACAACATTTAGAAATCATTCCATTCTACATATACAATCAGTAATTCCCAACATCATCACATAGATGCATATTCATCATTTCTTAGTACATTTGCATCGATTTAGAAAAAGAAATAAAAAGACAACAGAAAAAGAAATAAAATGATAATAGAGAGAAAGAAATAAAAATAAAAACAAACAAAAGCAAACAAAAAAAACTATACCTCAGATGCAGCTTCATTCAGTGTTTTAACATAATTACATTACAGTTAGGTAGTATTGTGCTGTCCATTTCTGAGTTTTTGTATCCAGTCCTGTTGCACAATCTGTATCCCTTCAGCTCCAATTATCCATTATCTTACCCTATTTCTATCTCCTGATGGTCTCTGTTACCAATGACATATTCCAAGTTTATTCTCTAATGTCGGTTCACATCAGTGGGACCATACAGTATTTGTCCTTTAGTTTTTGGCTAGTCTCACTCAGCATAATGTTCTCTAGGTCCATCCATGTTATTACATGCTTCATAAGTTTATTCTGTCTTAGAGCTGCATAATATTCCATCGTATGTATATACCACAGTTTGTTTAGCCACTCGTCTGTTGATGGACATTTTGGCTGTTTCCATCTCTTTGTAATTGTAAATAATGCTGCTATAAACATTGGTGTGCAAATGTCCGTTTGTGTCTTTGCCCTTAAGTCCTCTGAGTAGATACCTAGCAACGGTATCACTGGGTTGTATGGCAATTCTATATTCAGCTTTTTGAGGAACCACCAAACTGCCTTCCACAGTGGTTGCACCATTTGACATTCCCACCAACAGTGGATAAGTGTGCCTCTTTCTCCACATCCTCTCCAGCACTTGTCATTTTCTGTTTTGTTGATAATGGCCATTCTGGTGGGTGTGAGATGATATCTCATTGTGGTTTTGATTTGCATTTCTCTAATGGCCAGGGACATTGAGCATCTCTTCATGTGCCTTTTGGCCATTTGTATTTTCTCTTCTGAGAGGTGTCTGTTCAAGTCTTTTTCCCATTTTGTAATTGGATTGGCTGTCTTCTTGATGTTGAGTTGAACAATCTCTTTATAAATTCTGGATACTAGATCTTTATCTGATATGTCATTTCCAAATATTGTCTCCTATTGTGTAGGCTGTCTTTCTACTTTCTTGATGAAGTTCTTTGATGCACAAAAGTGTTTGATTTTGAGGAGCTCCCATTTATTTATTTCCTTCTTCAGTGCTCTTGCTTTAGGTTTAAGGTCCATAAAACCGCCTCCAATTGTAAGTTTCATAAGATATCTCCCTACATTTTGCTCTAACTGTTTTATGGTCTTAGACCTAATGTTTAGATCTTTGATCCATTTTGAGTTAACTTTTGTATAGGGTATGAGATACGGGTCCTCTTTCATTCTTTTGCATATGGATATCCAGTTCTCTAGGCACCATTTATTGAAGAGACTGTTCTGTCCCAGGTGAGTTGGCTTGACTGCCTTATCAAAGATCAAATGTCCATAGATGAGAGGGTCTATATCTGAGCACTCTATTCGATTCCATTGGTCGATATATCTATCTTTATGCCAGTACCATGCTGTTTTGACAACTGTGACTTCATAATATGCCTTACATCACGGCCCACTTTTCCTGTAATGGGTCAATTGGTTCCATCTGAGCTGAAGGTCACTGTCCCCGGCCCTCCTGAGGGGCAGCAGTCCCTCCCACAGCCTGTCCACAGGGATGCATGCGCGGTATACACCACACCCAAACACCACTATATCACACCCAAACACCACTGTGCCACACCCAAACACTGCTGCATCACACCCAAACACCACTGTGCCATACCCAAACACCGCTACATCACACCCAAACACCACCGTGCCACACCCAAACACCGCTACATCACACCCAAACACCACCGCACCACACCAAACACCGCCATGCCACTCGGGCTGCACACGGCTCGCTCCAGGTGGGCTCAGGCTCCCCAAGCCCGGGGGCCCCCCCGCTGCATTTCAGACACACCAAGCACATCACTCCTGCCTCCTCATTCCCAGAACAAGATACACTTTCAACACAAAAGTAATCCAGGGTTTTTGAAGATTTAAGGCTGGAAATGCTGACAAACAAATGCTCCCAAATGTTAGAAAATTCAAACGCCCAACCAAGGAACCCTGCAGTGTGAAAATATCACAATATGTACAGAGGTGCCTTAGTCACAAAACTATACGCCCACGTTCCAGTGAATGGTTCAGTTCATTGTGTAAAGGTTTTCAAAGGAAAATGCATGTGGCCGAACACCCCTCCCCACACAGGGTCTGGCGGTGCCGTGACTTGGTGGAAAGGGCGCCTGTAGAACATTAACGAGTCCAGAAATCTGCTTACAAATGTATTTGTGGAAAGCTAGGGGTTTCTGAACTTAATAAAAGTTGGTCGGGAATGCTTATCATGTAAACCCATAGTTTAAATGCCCAGTGGAGGATTTTCCAAAGAAAACCAGTGTTGGGGAGGGCAGGAGGAGATTTCAGTAGCCGGGCTAGAGGGTCATTGTCAGAGTAGAAATATAAAATGTAAGGGAGCTCTTGGAGGAAACGGTAGGTGCATAAAGGAAACAAACTTCTAACAGCAAAGTCTGACAAGTATCGGAAAGGGCAGGGGCCGGGGAACCAAGCATGGCCTGAGAGACCAGCGCTAGGACAGCAAGTGGACGGCAGCCCTGGGGCGGGATCCACAGTCCAAGGCCAGGAGCAGCTTTCCACACCTCAGGGTCAAAGACACCCAAGAAGAGGAGCTCAAAAATAACTTAACAAAGAAAAAGAAGAAATCTAAACTCAAAAGACCATCAGTAAACACAGCCACAGGAAGAATCACACCTAAGGACAGCGTCTCGCCCAACAAAGACTAAAAGCATCTTCAAAATCAGAATGCTGGGAATTCCTGAAAAGACAAAGGAGGCAGAGGCACCATAGGATCCAATTATTTCATTCCTAGGTATTTCACCCCAGAAAAATGAGATGTCCATACACACAAAAATACATAAGGGTGCACAGCAGCTTTGTTTGTACTAGGCAGACCTGGAAATAAGCCAGATGCCAATCCCCACGTCAACGGATGAAAGTGCTAGCCTAGCCGTACAGCAGACGACTGAGCAAGGTTAAAAAGAGAACGAACCACTGACACTGGCAACACGGATGGACAGTCAGGATGTGAGAGGGAAAGAGGCCAGATGAGCGTGTGCACGTGGATGAGGGCATTTATACAAAGCTCTGGAGAATGCAAACTAACCTACAGTGAGGGAAACATGTCAACGGAGATCTGGGACGGGGCGGTGAGAGGGTCTGCCATGGGCACAAGGAAACATTCTGGGGGGTCCACGCAGTAACCAGAGGTGAGGACAGCTTCAGGTGGGGAGATGCATGTCAAAACTACTGGATACACCCTTGAAATACACGCAATTTACCGCATGCCAGTATTTTAAAGGGCAAATCAAGGAATTGCAAACTTCACTCATGATAACAATGTTATTGGTTTCTAGAGTCAACACACACAACTATATTTAAATCTAAATTCTACTGCATATTTGATTACCAAATCATATGTACTTATATATATTTTTCCTACATATTTTGTCTTTCATATATATCCATTCTCAGAAAATTAGATTCCACAACTTAGAATTGGGAAAAAGCCATAACCATCTTTAAGTATAATGAGAGTGGTCCATGAGTTGTTAAAATTTTATCAGCCAATTATTAATAAAATAAGTTTTTTAAAACTTAGAATCACTTACCAATCACATACATTGCAAAAATGACAAATTTGTGTCTCTGAAATCCTTAAGTCAATTAATAAAATTGTGTAATACAGTGATAAATGTACACAAGTTGAAAACCTGCAAGGGACACTGGCTGGTACGAAGTCATTAGACTTCATCAGATTCACACTCACGCACACAAGTATGAGACTTGATTATTTTATGAGCACATGCTCACTGCGGGGACGTAAAAATGCAAGGAAAAGGGTGCTCTGGAATTTCACCGTAGTTTTCTTCGAGCAGGTTTATGAAAAAAGCATATGAAAGGGCATGCTTTTATTCATAGTGGCAATTTATTTAGGCGATGTGCACTCAGCAAGCAGTGTCAGCCAAGACCCTGCAGGAATCAGGAAATGAACAGAATTACATAATCGACTTAATTTGGATTACAGGCATGCTGAGTCACGTTTCAGAAATATCAAATTTGTAAGGAAACAACTGCAAATATTAAAAAAATAAGATAATTGAAAGCTAAAGCTAGGTTATTATGTTGACCTTCTACTCACTTGGTTTTATTAAAATTATTTAATCTAGCATTTAGAATGAAAAGTTCAACATTTATCTGTTTTTTGCAATACATTGCATTTGGGTGAATACAAAGATCAAAACATCTCAGTTCCTATTCTTGAGTAACTTACAACAAATGAGAATAAATGCTCACAATAACTAAAATTCAAAGGTGAAAGTGAACAGGGTTGTTAACAGTGTAAAACAAAGTGCTTTATGAGCATGGAGTGGAGAGATGGCCTCCAGCTTGGCACATCAGCAGAGCTTCATGGAAAAGATGGCCCTAGAGGCAGATGGGGCTGCCACGGAATTATGTAGATTATGTAGCCATGGAATCCCCCTCCTTTTTCAGTCCTGGGGGCCTCAGCACACACCTGCTCAGCACATATCACCCCTGCACTGGAGCTCAGAAATTCCCTGTCCCGGGCCCCTCTGCTGCCCCCTCCCCATTCAATACACTCTTCTCTAGCGTCAGGATGGACCAGTGTTTTAGACACGGTCTCCAGAGAAGCAGAGCCGAAGGACCGAAGGTGAGTGAGCATGATGAGATTTACCACCTCAATTGTTGCACATGGCCCTGGGGATGGGCGAGTCCAAAGTCACGGAAATGCTCCCTTCCCACTGCTGACATCAGCACACCTTCTAGAGCTTCCACCTGATTGGACGAGACCCTCCCACTGCTGAAGACAATCTCCTCAGTTGACTGTAGATGCAATCAGCCATAGATGCAATTGATGACTAACGATTAAAATCCTCCAGATGTCCTCACAGGAATGATCAGGCAAGTGTTGGACCAGACAACTGGACACCATGACCTGGCCAGGTTGACACATGAAATCATCACTGCCAACATCAGGCTCCCTCATCGTCTCAGACCACTGCCCAGCATGTCCAAACCTAGCCATCATCAAGGTGATACTTTCTCCCTGAAGGCCAGCCGTTGGCAATCCTTGGCTCCTCTGCCACATGGCAGGGCATGTGACGGCATCTACAGGTCTCTCCCTGCTCTTCAGGCTTTCATTGCTTGCTTCTGTGGCTTTCTCTCTGCTTATCTGAATTCCATCTCTTAAGAAGGCCTCCGAGTAAGAGGACTGAGAACCTCTCTGAGCCATGCCTTAACTGAAGTAGCCTTATGAAAAGGCCCTACTCGCAACGGGTCCCCACCCACGGGAATGGGATGGGTTTAGAGCAGGCTTTTCTGGGGTATAGACAGCTCCAAACCACCCCATGCTCACCCAGGGTACTGAGGATTGGAAAGTGGGCGTGAGACTCGCAGCTGACCTGTTACCTTTATTCATGGCTGTTATTTGCTCAGTGTGAACTCTGGGTGCTTCGCTGCTCCCCCTCGCCTCCGCCCCTCGTGGGGAGCTGGGAGGACTCTGCCTGCAGCTCTGATGGACACCTCCCGACTGCTGGGCCGGGCTCTTCCGGAGCTTCTTTCCTGATCCCCAGAGGCGGAGGATCGGGTCGGCCCCCAGGCACCGCGGCCCAGCTCTGCTGGATCTCAGCGACTGCCCATCACCGAGGACCATTTACTTCAATGCTCGGGAGCTCACGTATTCCTCAGTGTGGGGTCGCTTGTACATTACTGATCTACACCTGCTTTTCGTGATAGGTTTCACATTTCTTATAGACAAATACTTATGTATTGATCGCTTTCGAGATTTCCAGAAATTTAGAAGTGCATTTCAATCAATAAAGACAGCTTAACTTGAGTATACTAAGAAATTTATTTCGTTCTGTTTTTGGAAGAGCTTTAATGATATTTCATCACCATTAAGAGTCCAGAAGGTTGCATGATTCTTCTTAGTTTTGTAAATTACCTGGTCATTCAGTATTGGGTTGAACGTGCTGTTGTAGGTAGAATACAATTTTGTGACTATAAATACCAAATTGTGTCTCTATCTAAAACTGCCCATCAAAGATCCCAAATCTTTGAAGTTTGAACTTATACATTAATGCTTCTAATGTCAATACTTAAGTTGCATATTTTCTTTCTCGTCTTTTGTATTTTGCATAGTCTTCACAGAAACTGGTGTTTTGTTCTTTGAGAGATCAAATTTTTGTGTTGAAGTCAGCATAAAACTTCCAGTAGCATCTAAATGGTGAAAGAATCTTCGGAATGCCAATTAATTTTCAAATGGTTCATTTAAATCTGTTTGCAATTCTGATTATTACTATGTACCAATGATAATTATAATTTGTTAACAGCTATAATATCAATAAAAACAAAACTATTGTTACCAAAGATGAAATTTTACAGAGGATAACTTTGTTTAGAAAAATGAGTAAGATCAGCTTTAAACATTTTACAGTAACAACTTCCTCACTTATGGACTTTTCAGAACTGAAACTGCATGTCAGAATACAACGCCTGCCAAGGTCACAAAGAAACTGGTGGCAGCGTGAACCCTGGGTGGAGATTTCCTCCCGGCAGAGGCAGAGAGCTAGAGAACAGATGAAATACAAACAGTTTCTCTCTCATGTAAAAACCACTGGTTTTGAGGACATTATGCTGAGTGAGATTAGCCAAAAACAAAACGGCAAATACTCTATGGTCTCACTGATATGAACTGACATTAGTGAATAAGCTTGGAATATTTCGTGGGTAACAGAGACCATCAGGAGATAGAAATAGGATAAGATATTGGGTAATTGGAGCTGAAGGGATACAGATTGTGCAACAGGACTGAATATAAAATCTCAGAAATGGACAGCACAATACTACCTAACTGTAATACAATTATGTTAAAACACTGAATGAAGCTGCATGTGAGAATGATAGAAGGAGGAGGGCTGGGGGCATAAATGAAATCAGAAAGAAAAATAGATGGTAAAGATTGAGATGGTATGATCTAGGAATGCCTAGAGTGTATAATGATAGTAAATAAATGTACAAATTTTAAAAATGTTTGTGCATGAGGAAGAACAAAGGAAGGTCATTACTGCAGGGTGCTGAAAATAGATGGTAATTAATATTTTAAAATTTCACCTTATGTGTGAGACTAAAGCAAAAAATGTTTATTTGGTACAAAATTTATATATAAAAAAACACCAATGGCCCACTTACTGAGCATAACTTTTCTTGTTGAATAAAAAATTTGTTTGTGAACTCTGCCAACAGGAGCTCAGATCTGGAGAGCTGGGCTCCAGGCAAATTCAGAAGGCCAAGGGACTAAGTCACGGATCCATTTAATAAACAAACCTGCTCGCAGAGGCCAGCCGGGGTGCTTGGCTCAGTCTGCTCACAGTTACAGGGCCAAAGAGGCGGCAACTCCAGGAGGGGCGGGCTCTGGGGGACACGTGTCCATGGCCTGAGGACTTTCTCTCTTATTGCTGTACCCAGCATGATGCTAAAGCTGTTGGCACTTTGGGGATGTGCAGCCACAGGTACATAAGCCTCCTGGGCGGCCCCGCTGTTGCCACTGGCGTTTCCAGGGAGCCCTGCTGCGCCCCACCTGGCCCTGCACCGGGCACCTGCCCCTCTGACTCGGCCGGGTCCCTGTGACACTGTCTGTCTCCTTAACTACATGGACACTGCATGGTTGAATAGCTATTATCATCCAACTCAGATCTCTTCTGCAGAAAAAGGAATGTGATAGGAATGGTGTTTTCTCAAAAAGACCGAGGGAGCCCCGATGTGGGAAGACTTAGCTCTTCAGGGCAGGGATTTTGTCTCTCCACAGACTCTGGAGTGGTGGGATTGGTTTCTCCATGGAATTTAAAATCACATCTTTCTCAGGATATAAACTCCCTTAAGGCCGAGATTTCTCCCAAGCTGCTGGAGAGCTGTGAGCCTTCCACCTGCGTACTCATAAGCAGCAACCACAGAATGCTTTTTGTGGTGCTTTCAAAAAATTATTTCGCAACTGTTAAAATCACTGTCATTCATGCATTCACTTATTCATTAGGTCAAGAAATAGCTCTGATCACTTCCTACAAGCCAGGAACATTCTAGCTGTTGAGGATACAACAGTGGGTAAAACAGGAAAAAAACAGTGATCCAGGCCTTCACAGAAGTTACATTGTATCAAGGAGCAAAGAGAATAAATATGATTTTTAAAAGAGTACAACTGGCATTATGTTAGGTGAGCAGAAATACCCGTGAAGAAAATTGAGCAGCAAAGGAAAATAGGGAGTTTTTGTTTGTCTTGGTTTTCTGGTTGTTTTTTGGGGGGCAGAAGAAGGGGGTGTTTTGCAATTATAAATCGGGTGACTAAAGAAGCTGCAGGAGAGGACGTTTAAGTAAAGGTGAGGTGTGGGAGGTGAGGGAGCTTCCAGCAGAGGAGGGAGAAAGTCCAAGGGCCTGAGTGGCATGGCCGGGGGGGAGGGGGGGTCCCTGAGGGCCGAGGGCGGGGCCCTGAGCTGGGGCGTCTGGAGACAGGGCGGCCCCCCTGACTCCCACAGCTGCACAGCTGCAGTGCGGTAAGACAGCTTCAGGAATTAAGTGGGTCAGGGCAGAGGAAGGAGGAAGGGTGCCGTACCTGCTCAGGGAGAGGCCGGGCCTGCGGAACCGAGAACCCGAGGGGAGGGCTGGGGGCAGAGTTCACCGGGGTGGGGGCAGGTTAAAATGCTCCCAGGTCCTGAGCCGAGGTCCACGGAGGGGGGAGGGGAACCGCCGGCATCAAAGACGCAAGACCCCGACCTAGTAGGAACCTGCCTCCCCCCCAGACGCAGCAGGAGAGCCCTTCGGACCCCCCTGGGGTACGGGTGGGCAGTTGGCACCTTCTCACAGCTGGACTAAACCTCGGGGGTGTTCGAAGGCCAAACGGTAGCCCCTGTCCTGCGCTGTCAGTAATGTAAGGACAGACGCACCACTGCCCCCTTCCACCCGCCCCCCCAAAAAGGACCAGAACCAAAACCAAGAGGCACTGACAGACCCCCCAGGGCAAACCACCCGCGCGCCCGGAGCCGGGTCCGTTTGCTCTCTCGGAGTAAGAATTCGCAGCCGGAACCGCACGTTCCCACGGCTGCCTCGGAAAGCCGTTTCCCGGGGGTTTCGCTGGACTGGACGCGGCCTGGGGCCGACCACGGGGGCCCCGGGGGTGAGGGGTCGTGGAGGCTCTAGGCAGGGCGGGCGCGGGGGGCGCACGCTGCGAGAGCCCCAGGTCCCGGCCGGGGGAGGAGTGGCTGCGGGGCGGCCCGGGACCGCCTGGGACGCGGGGCGTCGGGACCCCCGGCCGGGGCCGGCGGCGGGGAGGGGCCGGGGCGGGACGCGCCCTTACTCCTTGGACTTGTCCGAGCCGTGCGCCGAGTTGATGTGGTGTACCTCCCTCTTCTTGCTCTGTTTGGAGGCCATGGCGAGGCAGGCACCCTCCCAGCGCCAGCCGCCCAGCGCGCCGGGCCCGCGTCCCTGTTGCCTGGAGACGGCGGCCCCTGACCGCGGGCGGGGGCGGAGCCGGGGGCGGGGCGGGCGCGGGGGGCGGAGCCGGGGGCGGGGCGGGGGGCGGGGGGCGGGGGGCGGGGAGAGGGGCGGGGCGGGGCGGGCTCCGGGGGAGGACGGACTTTCGGGGGTTCCCTCCGCCCGGGGCAGGTTTGTGGGGTGCGGGATGAGCACCGTCCCCGGGTCCTTGCGCCCAGGTGGCGAGTGGGGGCTGCCCGGGGTCCCGGGCGCCCTGCCAGCCTGCCCCGGCGGGATCCACGGCGCCCGGGTCCTTGCACTCGGGGGTGCGCGGGCTCGCGCGGACACGCCTTGGGGACTAGGGATCGAGCGGCCCCGGGATTCTCGACTGCTGCGGGCGGGTATGGCGAGCCCGCCCCAAGCCTGGTCTGGGCCGCACTAGCGGGTTCCTGGAGTCATTCTCTCCAGTTCTTTGGGAACCCTGAACCTGGCGGAGGCATGAAGACGTGGGTCACAGGTGAACCCGGTTGATGTGGGGGTCCCCGCAAGGACGGGCCTTGTGACTGCGGAGACAAATTCCAGCGCGGGAGGCCAGCGCCGGCATCTTAAAGGCCGGGGGCAGGGATGGCGCCTGGGGGAAGCCGTGCCTGTGGGCCACAGGTGGCCCATCAGGGTGGGGGCGCTGACCCCAGCTCACAGCTGTGTTGGGAGGGTGAGCAGGATGCCTGTGCAGCGCTTAGCACGTGGTGAATCTACAGCCAGGTGAGGCCCTTCCCACCCATCCAGGTGAGGCCCTTCCCACCCACAGGTGAGGCCCTTCCCACCCACGGAGAGGTCGGGCCTGCGGAACCGAGAACCTGAGAGGAGGGTCAGGTGAGGTCAGGTGTTAATGGCAGCAAGGTGTGTTAGGGTGACTTGTGTCCCCAGGTGGCATGTCCCAGCCCTAGCCTCTGGTCCTGGGAATGGACTTATTTGGAAATAGTGTCTGTGCAGCTGTAATTGGTTAAGATGAGCCACAGAAGGCCTTCAATCTGAGGTGCCAGGGTCTTCATAGGAAGGACAGATGGACACAGACAGACAGGAGAAGGCCACGTGTGGACGGTGGCAGACACTGGAATGCTGCCTTTCAAACCAGGGACACAGAGGACAAACCCAGAAGGATCTCCCCAGTCTCGGGGAGTGCGGCTCTGCCCACTCCTTGGTGCTAGCCGCCAGGGTCCCCGGAGGGAGGGAGAGCGCGTCTCTGGTTTTCTCCCTCGCCATCAAGCTGCAGCACCAGCTAAAGTCTCTCTTATTCCCCGCCTGGCAGTGATTACAAGAAGTAAATACATTCCCGGGAAAGCCTATCCAGCCGCATCCCTGGGAATGACGTTTAGACTTGCTAGCGTGAAAAGGGCAGTTTGGCCTACAGCAGTCCTTTAGTCCCCGACTTTACAGGTGGGTGTCCTTGGGCCGAGACCCCCAGCCCAGCGGCTGCCATGGCCTGTGCAGTGCGGCCGTCTGCAGGCCCCCGGCACATGCTTGGACCCATGCCCTGACTTGGCCAGTGGGTCACCCTGGGGCCACCCAACCTCTCAATTGCAATTTTTTACTGATGCAAAGGAAGTACCAGCACTCACCTCCAGCCGGGTATGGGCACCCCAGTGCAAGGGGACACCGGCATGCGCCACCCTTGTCATGGGCAGAGGGAAAGCGAGGGCCTGACCCCAGGCCCCTGCCACTTCCACAGCTGGGAGGTGATATGAGAGCTTCCACGGTTAGGGCACAGCTGGCCCTCTGCACCTGCTGGGGCTGGGGGCTTGGGGCTGGCGGCATCTCCCTGTTCCCTGAGGACACTCACTGCCCCCCCACCCAGGGATGGCCGGCTCTCTGGCTCCGAGACACCTGCTGAAATGAGGGAGTGAGCCTGGGAAGCCACGTCCTCAGCCATGTGGGGTCCTGGAGGAGGTGGCCGCCGGCTGCAGGGGGTCTGCTCCTTGGACCACAGCCAGGACAGCGGGAGCACCTGGACACTACCTCCCTCCCACCCCGGCAGCTACGGGGACCACCTGCTCGGCCTCTCCTGAGCTAGGGCCATCACAAAGGGGCCCTCTAATTGTCACTTTTCATCAGAAATTAATATCCACCTTCTTTCTTGGAGGCTGAGCTGTTGGGACCCCAGTCCTTCCAGCTCTCTGGCTCATTTCCCCGCCCTGTCCTCTGACCAAATGCAGGTGGCACTCCTGAAACCTCTGAACCCAGGGTGGGGCGTCCTCACTCGGTCCCTGCCAGCAGTCGGGATGGGACCATTGTGTCCACCTCTGGCCGGTGGCCGGGACATGGCAGAGAAGGCTGCGTGGGCGAGTTCATAGCAGCCGGAATGCAGCCTGCGGGTGTCCCCTGGCACCGGCGCGAGATCATGCGGCCCCTTGACTGGCTGGACCTGTGTGGGGTGGGCGCCCCCGAGTCCCAAGCAGGCAGCGGCACAGCAGGGGCTCCCAGCCCCCTGGGGAACCCATCATAAACCAGCTGCCGGGAGGGGGAGGGCCGCCAGAGAGGAAGCAAGCCCTCCCGCCAGCGTCTCCTTCCAGGTGAGCCTTAACCTAGAGCCTTGGTCGTCTTGGAAAGGAAATGCTGAAAAGAGTCTTAACAAATGGGAGACAAAGGAAACAAGATTCGTAAATGACTAGGAGTTGGAAAGAACAACAGTTTCCATGTTGATAAGCTGCTTGTAAGGAGCCGTCATTTTCCTGACGGAGACAGACTCACCCACCTTTCCAAGACGCTGTGGCCCCCCGTGTCGTGGGTGTGGGGGGTTCCAGGCGGGAGCTCAGACCCCTGCCCCGAGCTGCTCGCCCTCCCACTAAGGATGCTGCACACCTAGCTGGGATGGCTGGTTGCTCGCGCGCGCCTCCGTGAGTCCAGCTCAGGGCTCCGTGATGTCCCCTCTGCCCAGTGCCCTCCCCCACGGACACTCGTGACGTGCGCCCTGTCCAGAGAACAGTGTGCTGGTGCCCCTAGGACAGGGGTATCAGGGGTGACCCCAGGAAGCAGACATCACGATGCGACAGGGAAGACGCCTGCTTCCAAGCACGTCGAAGTAGTAGGGACCAGCTCACCCTCTCGCCTGAAACAACTAAAATACTGGAGACAGTCGTAAGGGCGGTGGCTGGTGGCCCCGGAATCCAACAGAGGTGGGTCCCTGAGGGTAGATGCCAGGAGAAGGGGGCCTTGGGCCTCCCCAGGAGGGGCCAGGCGGGGCAGTGGGGTCTCCTGCGTGGGTGCCTCTCTCGTTTGCCTCTGTGATCCCAGCTGCAGCCCCTTCCTGCTCCCATCACCAGCCCCAGGCAGCGCATTAGACATGGACGTCTGTCATGACTGACTCCCAGTTTCCAGCCTGGTACAACCTCTGCATGGTAAAATCATAACTGAGTGGGAAGCAATTTCTGTTCAGTTCAAGAATGTGTTCAAGCCGTTCAAGTCACGTGTTGGTAGCAGGCGAGAAGCCCCGCATTCACACCTGTGCTGTGGCTGTGCTCTGACACCTGCGCAGATGCTCCAGTTTTCCTTTTCTTGAAAAGCGGATTGTGTGCAGAGCAGATATGGTTCTCTGCGAGCAAACCCAATATGCGAGGTCAGGAATTACACACCTAAGCAAACTGTTTATGGTTTATAAAGCTATGTTAGGAGAGCGATAGGTTTCAGTCATTTTCTTTCTTGTAATGTGATTGTCAGAGTTTGCTTCGGGCTCGAGACGGCCTCACCTAAGGAATTCGGCCGTATTCCTTGCTCCATACTCTGAAAAAATTTGCGTATGGTTTGTATAACTTCTTCCTTAATGGTTTGACAGCATTTGCCGGTACCGTCCACTTTCAACACTTACCTAAAAGCACCAAGAATATTTGAATATGTCAAACTAGTGACTCAGGGAAGCCACAGGGTTTTGCCACATAAAGCAGCCATAACAGTTTACACTAAGTCTAACATTAAG
The DNA here is from genome assembly GCF_023851605.1 of Tamandua tetradactyla. NCBI lineage: Eukaryota > Metazoa > Chordata > Mammalia > Pilosa > Myrmecophagidae > Tamandua > Tamandua tetradactyla. Next base: position 45,417,507 of record NC_135351.1, on the reverse strand, counting down.
TTGGGTGTTGGGTTCTCGTCTGCGTGACGTGTCTATCCTTAGTGATCTCCAGAAGGGAGGCTAATCGCACCGTGATTCTGTCCGGAAGTCTAGGACAGACAGATGCTGGCTGCAGAGATCCCTGCTGCCCCACGTCAGCAGCGCGTGACTGAGAAGAGACGGTGAGAACACATTCTGTGCTGGAACTCCACAGCTCCTTCTGCCTGTGCCCAGAAGCCACAGGTAAGCTTGCACACTGAGCGAATAAAGCCGGTGGAGGAGAGCGCAGAGCTTCACTACGGAACAGAGACAGACATCTAATAAGATCCTCACTGTTCCCCAATTAAACACAAACACAAGCTGTGAAATGAGAAGGTAAAACAGAGAAAAATAAGTGTGTGTGTTAGTGTGTTCATGTAGGGTGGGTGCCTTGGGCAGGGTTCTCCAGAACAAACCCTAAGGGTGGGCAGGCGGCAGGGGGGCGGGCGTGGGGATGGGGAGAGATACAGGCTGGGGCGATTTACTTTAGGGAATTTGCTCACCAGCTCGTGGGGGCTGTTAAGTCTGAAATCCACAGGACGGGCTGCAGGCTGGAAACTGAGACAAGAGTTGATGTGGTATCTTGAGGCGAAATTGGTTCTTTTCCAGGAAACCAGTTTTTGACCTTACGGCCTTTAGCTGATTGGATGAGGCCATTATGGGGGTCCATTCCTTTACTGCGGTCAACGGACCCCCTCCGCAGACTCCCGCCGCAGCTGCAAAGAGGACAAACAACTGGACACCGCCACCACGCCAGGTCACCACCTAAAATTAACCCTCGTAGGGGCTGGGGGGAGAGGGCGTTAGGTGAGCTGATGAAGCAGTGGTATCCCTAAATTTGCTGAAGTTATTTACCAGATGTTATAGTTTTTAATTGCAGATTATTTAAGGTTTTCTATATGTAAGTTCATGCCATTTGAAAATTTTACTTCTTTCTTTCCAATCTAGATGCCTTTTACTTCCTCTTCTCACCAGACTGCCCTGGCTAGAACCTCCAGTATAATGTCGAATAGATGGGCAAGCGTGAACCCGTTCCTTGTAGTGTTTCTGACCCTAGCAGGAAGATTTCACTATGACGGTTCTGAGGGTTGTTCCTATCTCCTTTTCTCAAGTTGAGGCCATCCCCTCTGTCTCCATTTGTCTGGCTGCTGTAACAAACACCTCCGACGAGTTGGTTTAAACAGCAGACTGTATAGTCGCATGGGTCTGGAGGCTGGAAGGGGAAAATCAAGGTGTCGGCCGGGCCTTGCCCCCTCCCCATGGTGGGAATCTGCTCGACGCCTCAGTCCTGGCTTCTGATGGCTGGTGGCGATCCACATGGCATTCCTTGGCTGGTGGCGGCATCATGGAACCTCTGCCCCATCAGGTGGCTGCCGTTCTCGGTGCCCACGTCTCCTCTGAGATACTGGATTAGGACTCACCTCATCCAGTTTGGCCTCATCTTAACTAATATCATTTTCAAAAATCCCATTTACAATCACACTCACATTCGCAGTGCTGGGTTTAGGGCTTGAAGATGACTTTTTGGAGGTCACAGTTCAGTACAGATCATCTTCTATAGCTTGTTTGTTGAGTGTTTTTTTATCATGAAGGTGTATTGGATTTATCAAAAGCATTTCCTTCATTTATTGAGATGATCATGTGTTTTCCCCTTTCTTCTACTTATATAGATTAATTATTATATGTTGAACAAATTTTGATAAATCTACTCTGTCATGGTGTATAATTTTTCAGATGCTTCTGGATTTAGTTTGCTAATAACTTGTCTAAGATTATTGCATCTACATTCATAATGGATATTTGTCTATTCTTTCTTTTCCTGTGATTTATTTCTACCTTTTATATAAGGAAATACTGACATCATAGAATGAGTTAGATAGTGTTCTCTCCTATTTATTGGAAGAGTTGAGAAATATTGGTATTAATTCTTTAAATATTTTGTAGAGTTCTCTGGTGAAGACTTTTGTCCTGTGCTTTCCTTTTTTGGAAGATTTTTATTTTAATATATTTGTATTACTAACTCAATCTTTTAACATGTTATAAGTCTATCTGTACTTTCTATTTCTTTTCATGTAACTTTGCATGGTTTGTGTTTTTCTAGAAATATGTCCATTTCATCTAGGTTACCTAGTTTATTGGCATATAGTTATTCATAGTATTCCCTTACAATCCTTTTTATTTCTGTAAGTTGGTTAATACTGTCCTCTTTTTCATTCCTGATTTCAGCAATTTGAGCCTTCTCTCTTTTTATAGTTAGCCAATCTAGCTAAAGGTTTATAAATTTTGTTGATCTTTTCAAATAACCAACTTTTGTTTTCATTGATTTTCTCTATTATTAATTTTTCCTTTACTCTTCATTAGTTCCTTCCTTCTGATTGCTTTGGGTTTAGTTTTCTCTTTTCTATTAAAATAAAAGTTTAGGTTATTTTATAGATATTTATTTAATGTAGGCTTTAGATTACAGATTTCTCTCTGAACAGTGCTTTCTCTGAATCCCATCAGTTTTGGCATATTGTTTTGTTTTTCATTCAAAGTATTCCTAATTCCCTCTGTGATTTCCTCTAGACTCTTTGATTATTTAGGAGCATGTTGTCAAATTTCCATGTACCTGTGCATTTTCAAAATTTCCTTTTGCTGTGAATTTCTAGTTTCATTGTATTGTGGTCAGAGAATACACTTTGCATGATTTCAGTAATTTAACATTTATTGAGGCCTGTTTTATGATCTAATAAGTGGTTTATCCTGGCGAATGTTCCTGTGCCCTTGAAAAGCATATATACTCTCCTTCTCTTAGCTGGAGTATTCTGCACCTGTTAAGTCTGGTTGGTGTGCAGTGTGGTTCGTATCTTCTGTGTCCCTCACCCTCTGTCTAGTTCTCCAATTTATTATTGAAAGTAAGGGATCGGAGCTTCCAACTATTAGTGCTTCTCTATTTTCCCCTTTAATTATGTTAGTTTTGCTTTTGGATTTTGGGGCTCCGTTGTTGGTACCTATATGTTCAAAATTTTTTTATTTTCTTGATGGATTGACTCTTTCATCATTATAAAATGTCCTTATTTATAGCTAATTAAAATTTCGGTCTAAAGTCCATCTTATCTGATATTAGTATAGCCACTCTAACTCTAACTCTCTTTTTGGTTACTGTTTACATGGGATATCTTTTTCCATCCTTTACTTTCAACTGTTTGTGTCTTTGATTCTGAAAGTCTCTTGTAGACAGCATATAGTTGAACAATTTTTAACCTAATCTTCCAATTTTTTCCTTAAGGTTAATCCATTTAAATTCAATTATAATCACTGATAAAAATGTATGAACTTTTGCTATTTGGCTTTTTGTTTTTTTTCACCTTCATATCTCCATTATTGACTTCTTTTGGTTAAGTAGATTTTTTCCTAGTGCTTTAGTTTAATTCCCTATATATTCTTCTTCAAGTGTACTTGAAAATTTTGAGTCATTTTCTTAATAGTTGGGCTGAGAAAGTCAATACCTTAACTTATAAAAACCTAATCTGGATTCCCAGTGCCTGCCCATGCGGAAAAAAAAAAATCTAATCTGGAACACTGCCAACTTACTTTAAACTATATACAAAATCTTTATATTGCTATTGTCATAATTTACATCTTTATACATTGTGTGCCCATGAACATAGATTTACCATTACTGCATTTTACAATTGACTTTTAAATCAGACTGGAGGAAAAGCGTTACAAACAAAACATTTTTTTGCCATCTTTTATATTTACCCATGTAACCACCTTTTCCAATGTTCTTTATTTCTTCATGTGGTTTTGTGTTACTGCCTAGTGTCTTTTCATTTCGGCTTGAAGGACACCCAGCTTTCAGCATTTGTTGGGGGAGGGTCTGCTAGTGATAAACTTCCTCAGTTCACCTTTTTATTCATCTGGGAATGTTTGTTCAACTAGGAAGGTCTTAATTTCTCATCCATTTTTATTTTGTTGGATAGTTTTGCTGGTTATAGAATTTGGGGTTGACAGTTTTCTTTATTCTTTTGGCACTTTGAACATGTAATCCATTTGCCTTCTGCTTTCCATGGTTTCTGAAGAGAAATCAGCTGTTAATGTCATTGAGAATCCCATGCATGTAATGAATTGTTTCTTTCTTACTGCTGTCAAGATTCTCTCTGTCTTTGGAATGTGGCAGTTTTATTAGGATATATAGCTAGCTGTGGATATTTTAAAATTTTTCTTGGAGTTTAATCTTCCTGATCTTATTGGAGTTTGCTGAGCTTCTTCAATGTGTACATTCATGATTTCCATCAAATTTCACAAGTTTGGGGTGATTATTTCTTCAAATATTTCTTCTGCCCCTTTCTTTCCCACCTCTCCTGGGATCTCATTATGTGTATGTTGTTATGTATAATGTGGGTAGGTAGATGGTAGAAGCTCTGTTCATTTTTTCATTCTTTTTTCTCTCTGACCAATAGACTGATCGGGTTTTCTGATTTTTTTTTTCCTGCCAGCTCAGATCTGCTCTTGAGCTTTTCTAGGGGATGTTTCATTTTTGTTGTGCTATTTTTCAACTCCAGAAATTCCATTTATTCCTTTTTATAACTTTTATCTCTTGATATTCTCTATATGGTGAACCATCTAAGCTCTTTATACATGGATTGTGTTAACTCTTTGAACATATTTAAATCAACTGATTTCAAAGTCTTGGGCTACAAAGTCTAATGTTTGTACTTCCTCAGCAACAGCTTACATTGATTGCTTTTCCCCATGTTTTCCATACTTCTTTTTATTTATTTGCAGGTCTCCTAATGTTTTGTTGAAAACTAGACATTTTAAATATTATAATGTGACAACTCTAGAAATCAGATTCTCTTTCCTTTCAACCTAATAGACAAAAGTTGGCATTTCAATGAAGTTTTAAATTTGCATTTTTGTGAGTGAATTTGAACATCTTTTTCTATATTTTACGGCTTTTCCTTCTGTGCACTGTTGCTTTGCTCCTTTTTCTATTAGGTTCCTAGACTTGATGATTTGTAGGAGTTCTTCAAAAATTAAGGAAGACATCACTTTTCCTATGAAATGGATTATTTTTTTCAGGATAATCTTTGAGTTTGTTTGTGGTGATTTTTGGCAATATATTTAAATCTTTGTATTTGAATGTATCAGTTTTTATGGTCTTTTTGCCCTACTTAAAAAGGCCTTCTCAACTTTAAGATGATGATGATGATGACGATGATGATGATGATGATGATGATTTTTTTAGATGCATGGTCTGAGAACAAACCTGAGTCTCTGCATGGAAAGCGAGCATTCTAATACTGAACCACCCATGCACCCTACTTCAAGATTATTTTTCATTCTCATGTTTTTAGTAAGTTTATCTTTCATTTTTTAAAACTTTCTGCTTCTCTGCCTGATCTGGAGCAGAGGAGGGCAGGTGTTGGGTATGTATTTCTGAAGCTCCCTGTGCTGACTCACCTCTGTTTTTTTTTACAGTTGTTCCAGTAAAAAACCTGGTGAAATTTTCCCAGGTAAGTGTTGACCCATCACTTTTGGCTCTGGCTCCTGACTTTTGTTCTCTGATGTCTTTGTGTATTTTCTGACCTGTTTATAGAGTTGAGACTTAACTAACAAGGTGAGTTCTCTCAAAACTGCAAAGTGCACCAAATGCCTTTTAAAAAGCATGTGCTCTTGTCTTATTAGATAACACAATGATTTTCAGATGTGGGTGTCTATAGCACTTCACCTTTACTGCAAACATTTTTTTGCACTAATATTAATTTTCCAATCTTTAATGTAGATACAGATCATGCTTTTGAACTCATGAACATTTAAGGTGACTTTTAGAACAGAGGTGAGGTCGGCGCTCACCAGCCATCGCAACTCAGCTATTTTATTTATTACATGGGGACTGGGAACAGAACAAATGTACACCTAAGAGCATGGGGGGAGCTGGTTAACATTTCCTCTCGCACAATCACACTGAGTAGGTGGAAAAGCTCACAGGTGGTTTCATTTCACAGACCTTTTTCCCTCAAGTTCACCATTAACCTTGGCTTGAAGGAAACAAGGAGGCTTCACCAATGTACTTACAAATTTGACATCAGTTAAGGTTAGAAGACAGATTAAACTCTTTCAAAATATGCAGTTCCGAAAATATCACTACTAAAAGTAGTCATTTGGAAGCCTGTCCAAACCAGTCATAAGAAAAAGTAGTATTAGCGTCCCTTCTTGATAAGCTGATTTAAAATGTTGCATGGGGGAATTAAAGGGGAGAAGGAACATTTGGTTGTATTCCTGCATCATAAGCACAGGTTTGAGGTGTGTGTCACATTGAGCTGTGGCCACGGTGGCCTCTGACTGGCACCCACAACTCAGGATGGCCTCAGCACAGCGTGCCAGAGGTGCTGGACGCAGCGGAGACCAATACTCTGCTTTCGGCAGATTTGATTCATCCTGGAGCTATGGGTTGTCTGGAGCTGTACGTACCCCAGAAAAGTCACGTTCTTTCGATCCAGTCGTGTGGGGCAGACCTTTGGATGAGGTTGTTTCCATGAGATGTGACCCCCACCATTGAAGGTGAGTCAATCTGCTTACTGGAGTCCTTTAAGAGGGAGACATTTTGGAGAAAGCACAGATGCTTGGAGAAAGAAAACACCCAAGGAGATGCGAAGAGCCGAAATCCAGAGTTTGCCCTGGGGAAGCTAAGAGAGGGCCCACGGACACTTAGAGGGAGGCCCCTGGAACCAGAAGCCGAAGCAACGAACCGGGGGCAGGACCAGCTGATGCCACACACGCACCTTCCCAGCGACAGGTGCTCAGAGAGCTGGTAGCATTTCCTCAGAGCCCGGGTTTTCATCTTCTGGATGCCTTAATCGGGGCACTTTCATGACCTTAGAACTGTAGATTTGTAACCTAATAAATCCTCCTTGAAAAAGTCAATCCATTTCTGTTGTATTGCATTCTGGCAGCTTAGTAAATTGGAACAAGCTGTCTTGAAATTTACATGGAGTACATCCATGCCTCTCCAAGGACTTCTCATCAAGCTGTGAAATGGCTACAGAGTTAAGTATTTTATGTTCCCTTTATAGCTAAATAAAAATGTGTGGTGACAAAACAGCAAAATTAATATTTTAATATATAAATACATTAAAATATCAGAACATAATGTTTTAAATTTAGCATTGTTTTAGGAATCAGCCTTCAGTCTTGAGGCCTTGAAATATTTGAAGATAAGCTGATTCCTGTGTTGGCAGTGGACAGGTGGGATGTGCTTAGTGCTGTGTGCACCTGGGGGTGGCTAAGGCACCTGCACTGGGTTCTGGGTGCTCCTGGGGGTGGATAAGTCACCACCTGAGGGTGGCTAAGTCACCAGTGCCAGGTGCTGTGTGTGCCTGGGGGGCAGCTAAGGTACCTGCACTGGGTGCTGTATGCACCTGGGTGTGGCTAAGGCACCTGCACTGGGTGCTGTGTGCACCTGAGGGTGGCTAAGGCACTTGTGCTGAGCTTTGTGTGTTCCAGAGGGTGGCTAAGGCACCTGCGCTTGATGCCATGTACTCCTGAGGACGGCTAAAGCACCTGTCCTGTCATTTACCCTACCTTATTCATGATTCCTCTCTGGGAGTCAATTGTTACACATATTACACATCAATAGTGGCATGTATTGGATTTATCACTAAGTCATCATCCTGTTATATAAGATTGAGTAGAAATATACTCAAGCAGTACTGCAAAAACAGTAATTTAAAAACATTTTTAAAAGAAGTTATGCCATGAATAAATAGATTCTACTCCTAGCTATTAAATCACTCTGTAGCAAACCAACACAAAAGCACACAGTACTTTACCACACTAAGTTTCCATCAGAGGAGAGTTTTTGGAGAGCATCTGAAAATCTGTCATCATAAAATAAAGGAAATCATAGAAACCACAGACAGAGGTCGAGGCAGTGTTGTCAACTGACTCGAAACTGAAGCAGATTGCACCCGTGCTAACGGACGGAAACGCAGCTGCAGGAGCGTCCCCGCCCTTTCGAGGTTCTGCGGGCTCCCACGTCACAGTGGAACAGCGTGACTAAAGCTTTTCTAAAGATTCAAAGGCAAGGTTTTCACAAAGGGATGGACGTGCCAGCTGTAAATTTAGTGTGATTCAAAAGACTCGGCCCATTTCTGAGAGGCCCTCTGGAAGGGCAGGGCACTGCGGGCTCGCTGCAGTGGCCAGAGCCGCAGTTTCCCCGAGTTGTGAAAACACGCCCCTGGGCGGCCGCGGGGGCCCAGGGGCAGAGTCCTCGCCTGCTGTGCTGGAGACCCCGGTTCGATTCCCGGTGCTGCCCCTGAGGAAGAAAAAGAAAAGAAAACACGCCCTTGGAGCTCGGGAGCAGGCCGGGTTCGGGGGGTGCCCACGGCGGGCGGGACCACGGCGGGGTGGCCCGTGGCTCCCTAGGCAGGAGGGGAATGACGGGCACGGGGCAGGGGCAGCCCGATGGCACCCCCACCCCACCCGGCCTGCCTTGGGAATCGGGAGCAGGAAGCAGCGTGGCCTCGCAGGGTCGTGTGGGCCGGACGGGGACTTGGCGTGACGCCCGCGCTCCGGGAGGCTGCTCCGGGGGCCGCCCCCCCTCAGCCCTGCGCCCGGGTGGCGGCACACCTCGACTCCGCCCTGCGGGCTGCCCGACAGTTAACGGGCGGATGGAAGATGCGCGAGGGCTAAGTGACAGAAACAGGAGAGCTCAGTCACTCCCAGTTTCACGTTTTCAAGCAGTGCTCCAGTGGAAAGGTCCCTTCCCATCGCTCTAACAGTGCTGGAATCCGTCCTGGGATAAGCGTAAGCGTTTTCTGAGACGTGAAAGCCAGCCTGGACCCGCGTTCCGCCCCCACGTGCCATCAGGAACCCGGTACCTCCCCCCGGAGGGCTCTGACGCCTGGAAGGCCCCTTGACTTTGCATCGAGGTCCCTGCGCCGTGCACGGTCCTCGATGGGCCGCACGCGCTTTTCATCGTCCCCGCCTGGGTCCTCTCTTCTCCTGACGCCACATGGAGAGCAGCGAAAGCGCCACCGCCGCTCTGGAGGGTCACTTGGCAGCACTCTCGAACTGTTCCAGCAGCGCAGCCCTTAGCCCTGTTTTCCCGTCTGTTCACCGGCACCAGGCATATGATCAGATACATGCTTTTTGTGAATTCTCAGGGTCTTCCTTTGTTTTACTTTTCCTCTTTGCTAAGGTTTGGCATGTGAATTTCCTCTTACATCCTTGCCTATTTCTACTCTTTATCTTATATAGAGGTTTCTGTTCTGCATATTAATCCTCTTATTAAAAGGTTGCAAATATTTTTTTTCTGTTGCATGACATAATTTTGCTTAAGATGCTTTACTGTGCAGCATATTTTGTCATAATTGTGCTTACGTTTCCTGTTTGGATTTTAACATTTGAGAGTTTAAAAATTAATTTCTTAGCCCATCATCATAAAATTTTGTCCATATGTGCTAAATTTTTGTAGGTTTATTTCTCACTGTAAAATTTAGGTTATAATTTCCAGATTGGGTCCCTGGGGGAAACAGTGAAGTAGAGACCCGAGTTGTGTTTTCCAGGTGTGTGGTGGGTTGTGGCAGCCCTGCTGTCCATCGCCCAGCCTGTCAGAGTCCTTGTAGCCCCACTTTCTTCAGCGGAAGGAAGGCGAAGTCTATACCAACTGTCCATTTAAGGGCTGGAGGCTCAGAGTTTTTAATCAATTATTTATAAACTAAAAATGAAAGTTCTGTCTGTATTTTATGAATTCATGTTTTGAGCAATACCATATATTTAAAAATGAATTAATAGTCCATTGCTACCTGCTCCAGCTCTCAAAATGAACAACCCTATTTATTAAAAAAAAAAATAACCAGATTTTGGAGCCCCATCCCCAGAAAACTAATTCTGTAAGTCTAAAGTGAGGTGTAAGGATTTTTCTTTTGGGGGGTGTACGGTCCAGGAATCAAACCCGGGTCTCCTGCATGAAAGGCGAGCATTCTACCAGTGAACCACCCACGCACCCCAAGAATTTTAATTATTAAGCAACTCAAGTGCTTCATATACAGATTTCAGGAAACCAAACCAAACCATACCTTGAAAAGTCACAGCTTATGATCAGAATTCCATTTAGAAACATTATCAGGCTGATTACTATGCAGCTGATTCGAAAGCTGGCAATGCCTGGATGTTTAAGACCTGAGCAGAGAGGGTTTACGTATTATTTTTATTCAGTGAGGAAATCCACACTTTTTGCACATGTTTCAGCTACTGTCCATGTATACACAGATAAAAACAGAGGCAACTGATTTTTCTCAGTAACTTGCCCAAATTCAAATTTTGTGTTAAAGTTACAAAATCAAACTCTGGCAAAAATGTAGGGAGTAAAGCAAGCAGTTGTTCAGTTATAGCTGTTTCTCTATGGAGGAAATGGTAAATGCAATATACTATCTTGAATGTTTACAGAAGAACAATTATTTGAGTTATATCAATCCTTAAAATTAGGCTAAGAGAAGACAACACATATGAGAAAGGTTAGCAAAGAAAGGGCAATACCCCCAATTCTGATTCTGAGTCCACTGCTAAAACAATTTAAGAATAATGGATTTCCTGTGAAAATGAAAATCAACACATATAAACATAACTTGAAGCAGACATCAGTCTTATTCAGACTACACTTTATATTTCCTACATTTTGGATTTGGCACCGACATTTCTTACTACTTACACCTTTGGATTTTGGCATTTAAAAAGTAAAAAGTTTGGATCTACACTGAAAAAGAGTGTGCCATGTGTGTTTCTTATAGAGCAAGATTTAATGCCATATCTTAAAAAAATTAAAAGGGATGCTATCATTAAAGCAAGCGCTACTCAAATCAGGGACTTATTCCTGTTCTTTGGTCTCAGCGCGCCTGTTTCTGCTGAGCGCACACGTCCACGGAGAGCAAAGGGTGAGTTTAGTATGAAGCCAGGACACGCGTGTGCTGTCGAGATGGCCACTCGAGTCCCGAAGCACGCCTGTCTGGGCGGGGATGGTCCGTGCTGGCTCTCCCTTCTTTCCGCTCCACAAATCGTGCACCTTTCCCATCCAAGCTTATGTGTAATGGATAAGAAAAATGTGGTCAATCTGTTATTTTTACATTAGCTTTGGATTATTTCATAAAAGGCTTTAAATTCCTTTGAAATACATCATTTGGACCTTTCCCACAATATCAAGTCCCTTAAAAGAAACGGTAAAATGAACAGGTGCAAAGTATCCTAAGGCAGAGTGTCGGCATTAATTCAAACAAGGGTTCTTTTCCAAAGTTGGGCTAAACGGCACTTGCACTTCTGAGGCCCTCTCAGGGCCAGGCCTTGTGGGACGCCCTGGACATGCCGGTCATCTTCATGGTTCATAGCACAGACTCTCGGATCTGATTGCTGACCCTCCGAGACAGACTCTCTCCGGACCCACCACGGAGGTCTGAGAAGGCTGCTCCAGCCTAGAGCACGCACTCGTCCCCCAGGTACAAGCACAGACTCGCAGGAAGAGCCGGGAGAGAGAGGAGACGTCGCTGGCTGTCGGCCCCAGCCAGACCCAGAGGGGCATCTCCCGAGGAGGTCTGCGCGCCTCCAGCCAGGACTAGGTAAATTATAAACTGGGTAACGATTTTACACGGACCAAAGTTTTGAATTTAAAAAGTGCTGAACAGGAACAACCATACTTCTAACCAAACCCAAAGTCGCTGCAGTGGAAGAGGTGGGCAGAAACAAAACCAAACCAGGAGAGCAGCTGGGGCCTGCAGGGAAGGTTTTATTACCCCTCCCAGGGCTGGTACTCTGAGCCCCAATGTGGAAGTCTCACCAAATCCTGAGGAACTGACATTTAAAAGGCATCTAACGGTATAAACACTGTCCTCTGGGCAAAGGCACTGGCAGGAGGCCACGAGTTTACCCCTTACATCATGGCACCGCTAGAAGGAACATTCTGGAATGTTCCCCTCTCAAATGCGTGGTGCCGTGTGCCCGGGGTACGCTGGGGTGCGGAGTGGCCTCGGGACCCGCTGGGCGTGGGCCGCGCTAGCAGCACTGCGACTTGCCCTTGGCTGGCGGGGCGTCCTGGTGCAGCCTGATAACATCCTCCTGCTCCTCGCGGGTGCAGATTGACCGGTTCGCAAGGATGGTGCCCACGAGGAAGTGGGCTGCCTCCTCTATGTTTATGTTATCCTGCAACACACAGAGGGAGAAACGGTCAGCACGAGTTCTCGGACCAAAGCATCGAGTGTCCCAGTGGAACTCTTCAGACGTGAGAACTCACCGGTTCCACGTTCCTCAATACTTGGTGTCTGCCCCGGGGCCATCGGATAACGTGGCCATGAGCCTGCTTCTCTTTAAGGGTCACCCTTGCAATGTCCCTGTGTGTTCAGTTTGGGGCACTGAGGAGGAGATGCCTCCTTGGTCTCTTCTACTCTGAGTCATGCCTCTGTCTCTGCTTTCCATGACCTCAACACTCCTGAAGCGTCTTCACCAGCAAACATCCCCCAAGTGAGGGTCTTTTGGATGTTTCCTTATCATTAAACTCAGGTTGTGTATTTTTGCCCAGAACGAAAAAGCAGGAATCACTTAGGGCCCTGGGAGGTGCCGTCAACTGGACCCCTTGCTGTCTCATCTCAGGTCCTGCCTGCCAGACATCTCCACGGGACCATTAAGGCTTTTTCCCTTTGCACTCAGCAAACACAGATACCTAGGTTTCCCGTTTCCCTTCATCCTTCTGCCCACCAATTTTAACATCGGTTGATGTTTCTTCCTGAAACACTTACTGCCGTGGAGTGTCCCCAGCGGCAGCTTTCTAACCCCATCACGCCTGCATGTGCAGGAGTGGAATTCCACTGCCGGGAAGGGTGCGCCCTGCCCCCATTTACATGTTCATTTCTTTATTCATATCATGGGCTGCTGTTGGAATCAATGACTTAAATCCATACCACAGTTATCTATTTTGATGTTCAAACGGGCCTGGGCTTGGGATCTCCTGTGACTGTGACTCGCCCCTGAATTTTACTGTTACGATCACCCGTCTTTCTACCTTGATGCTGGGTTTCTACAAAAGCTGAAGCAGCCTGATTAGAAGCCAGCAGAACAAGGAGTGGTCCGGAGAGACCATGCTTGCAGAGATATGTTCTTCTAAGAAATCCACACAAAAGCTACTTTTCTGCTAAGATCTCAGCCCATTTGTGTTTGCACACCGGCCTTCTCAAACACCATGTCCTTCTCATCCAGGTCTGGCTGCCCTCTGGCCCTGCGACCTGAAACCTCCAAGCACTTCAACAACCCGTCCTGGCCGACACTTTCTACTGTGATTTTTGCCCTTGCTTTCTTGTGTGCACAGACTGCTGGACTGTCAACAGTCAACTTCACTGTTGTCTCCATGTCACACTGGACACTTCTGTTGTTCCCTTTAAAGTACATTTCATCCAGCTTCTCATGAAGAATGAAGAAAACCAAATTCTCCCTCTCCCATTCATCAAGGAGCATATGGCAAATATTAATACCTTCCCGGGGTTCAAATTCATTCCTACACAACGTACCCAAAGCTTGTCAAACAGCGTCTGAGCAGCCCCGACTCCATGCTCGCCAGCACCCCTGTCAGCTCTGCTGCTACCCACGCCTTCACGGGCACCCTGAGGTGCCCCAAGCCTTCTGTGGACATGCAAAGTGCCTCCAAGAGCATGGGGGGTGGCTCCATAAAGACACGAACTACAGAAAATGCCGTTTATTTTCTGATCTAAATAAGCAGCTCATTTCTTTTAATATAAAATCTATCCTCCTAGGGTGCATGAGTGGTTCAGTGGTCGAATGCTCATATTCCATGCAGGAGACCTGGGTTCAATTCCCAGACCATGCACCCAAAAAACAACATCTGCCCTTCTTGGTATGTCCACCCTGGCCATTTTTTACCTGCAGCATTGCCACAGGCTGCAGGAAGTTAGACATGCCCATTCTCTGTTTACTCTTTCTGGGATTCCAAAACCCAGTCACCTAAATCCACCTAAACACTTTACAAGTACAAGCAACAGGCAGGGCTGCACCCTGCACAAAGCAGACCTCACCTTGGCAGAGGTTTCGAACCAGGTGACAAAACCATTCTCCCTGCAGAAGTGGTCCAACTGGGCAGGGCTCTGGCTGCTGTGATTTTTCTGGTCACATTTGTTCGCGAGGAGGACCACTGGGATGGGGCTGCCATCTGGAAGCTGGGCTTTACTGTCCAGGTCACTTTTCCATTTTAAGACTTCCCTGAAGGTGTCGTTGTCGGACATGTCGAACACCACGAAGGCCCCAGCGGCTTCTTTGTAGAATACGTGGGTCATGTTGCCAAAGCGTTCCTGCCCTGGGAAGCAGCCACGAAGGTCAGGCACGTGGTATGGGTGGCCCGGGCACGCACACATGCACGGCTCTGCACACACACACCCATAGCCCTGCATACACCCACACACATGGTCCTGCGCACGCACGCACACACACACCCCACCATGGCCCTGCACACACACACCCATGCTCTGCACAAACCCCTATGGCCCTATGCACATACTCAGCTGCAGTCCTGCACGCACATACCCATGGCCCTGTGCGCACACTCATTGTGCTGCACACACACACACATCCCTGTGCACACACCTGCAGCCCTGCACATGCATACCCATGGCCTTGCGCACACACACACACATACACACCTACAGCCCTGTGCACACACCTGCAGCCCTGTGCACACACCCAGGGCCTTGCACATGCACACCTTCGGCCCTGCATGCACATCCATGGTCCTACATGCACACCTACAGCCCTGTGCACACACCCAGGGCCTTTCACAAACACACACAGCCCTGTGCACACACCCGCAGCCCTGCACGCACACCTACAGCCCTGCACACATACTTACCTGCAACCCTGCACACACACACACACCCACAGCCCTGCACACACATATCTGTAGCCCTGCACACACACCCGCATCCCTGTGCACACACCAGTGACCCTGCACACACACCCACAGCCCTGCACGCAAACCCACGGCCCTGCGCACACACACCCACGGCCCTGCGCGCACACCCACGGCCCTGCGTGCATACACCCACGGCCCTGCGTGCATACACCCACGGCCCTGCGTGCATACACCCACAGCCCTGCACACACCCACGGCCCTGCGCACACCCACGGCCCTGCACGCGTACACCCACGGCCCTGCGTGCATACACCCACAGCCCTGCACACACCCACGGCCCTGCACACACCCACGGCCCTGCACACACCCACGGCCCTGCGCACACCCACGGCCCTGCACGCATACACCCACGGCCCTGCACACACCCACGGCCCTGCGCACACCCACGGCCCTGCACGCACACTCCCACAGCCCTGCACACACCCACGGCCCTGCGCACACCCACGGCCCTGCGCACACCCACAGCCCTGCACACACCCACGGCCCTGTGCACACCCACGGCCCTGCACGCGTATACCCACGGCCCTGCGCACACCCACAGCCCTGCACGCGTACACCCACGGCCCTGCGCACACCCACGGCCCTGCACGCATACACCCACGGCCCTGCACGCACACTCCCACAGCCCTGCACACACCCACGGCCCTGCGCACACCCACGGCCCTGCACGCGTACACCCACGGCCCTGCACGCACCCACGGCCCTGCGCACACCCACGGCCCTGCGCACACCCACAGCCCTGCACACACCCACGGCCCTGCGCACACCCACGGCCCTGCACGCGTACACCCACGGCCCTGCACGCACACTCCCCTGGCCCTGCACGCACACACCGCAGCCCTGAAGTTTCAGTGCATTTAGCCAGTGGGTCTTGTGCTCTGTCTGCACAATCTCTGCAAGCACAAACAGGGTAGGATCTCACCCTAGCACCGGGCCCCACTCTGTCTGGGGTCTCAGAGGTGCTCGGGGAAGAGAAGCTGGGAGCAGGGGCAGGAGGGGCAAGAAGACAGCGTGGCTGGTGAAATGCGGCCATGAGGGTTCGCCTGCGCCCGGGACGGGAGCAGCACGTGTGCCCGACTTGGCCTCCTTTATGTCGCCAGCGCCCACTGCCTCTGACTCACATGGAAGACCGCACTCCTTCAGGAAGGCACAGAGGCCCACCTGCTGCCTGAGAACAAAACACGGCACCACGGGCTCTACTGCTGAAGAAGGATCAATTAATAATTTAACTTAGGCTGAATATTTTGGTTAAAAGCCTACCGCTTAGTCTATCCTACAGGATGCTGCAAAGCATGTGCTTACTCTCTGGCATCATAGGGCTCTGATGCAGGGAGGGCCCTTATCTTTGCAGATGACACAGCTGGCAGGCGCTTGGCCAGGACCAGACCACAGTGGACAGAAGGGGCTCAAGCCAGCACACAGGCCTTTGGAAGCCCACGCACCCAGGACCAGCCCCCCCGGCTGTGGCCTTCACGTCTCAAGCTGTCTTAGGGTTCTCAAATTACTAAGCGGAAGGCTAAGGCAAAATGCCCAGAGATCAGTGCAAAGCTAGACTCATAACTATTTGATCTATGATAAAGATGCTATGATAGGACGCTTTCCTATTAAAGCACATGATGAAAAGCACATTTTATCTACATTTTGGTTGCAAATGCAAAGCCACCAAAAATACAAAATTCTTTTTCCTCCAAAACTCTACTGTATACATTGCATACAGTATCCCCTCCTGCTCAATGGGATGATGGAAGAAAAACACAGCAAGAGGATTGCCTAAGCAGACAACCTTCAAATGCTTTGCAGCAACTCCTCATAAGGCTCACCTACTGTGACAGCCCAAACCTCTGACCTCTCCCTAATAGCTGCTCACACACGTTTCTCCAGAGAAAGGGTGAAATGCCCCTGGAATGCCCGTTTTGTTGGTGACATGAGCCTGAGCAGTCAGCACTACAGCTCACTGGATGACGTGCTGATATGTGTGTCCCCTTGGCCCACAGCCCTGACCTCCGGGTGGCCCTGGACGGTGGGCTCTGTCTACAGCTCACACCCTCGTTCTGCACAAGGACAGGCAGGCGCCTGGAAGCGGCGCCAGCTCCACTTCCAGAGACACGTGCCACCAACCACATCTGTTTTTAGGAGTTTTAATGACTAACTATAATTATTAAAAATGAAACCATCCAGAAAAATTAGCCTTGTTAAGATACTCTAGACTAGAAGGCAGTCACATAGTAATAAGAAGCATCCCTGTGGTGCATCCCTTTAGTTTAGAAAAGAGGGCAGGACATCAAACTAGGAAAAGTGAAGCACAGAATTCCCATCCTCTATTGTGTGCTGGAAGCAGATAACCTGTTCTGAGGCTTCACTGACCCAAAGACGGGGGCGGGGGGTGGTGCCCAGGACAGATGCACCTATAGCCAATTCTGATGAGACACTGTACCTGGTATTGTCACTTCAAGGACTTAATTTTGGGGATATTATCATAGAATAAATGTATTTTGCATATGGAAATAACATGTCCTTTGGGGGTCCAGAAGGTGGAGTGTGGCAGTTTGGAGCTGTATGTGGCCCAAAAACCATATTCATAAATCTAATCGTTCCTGTGGGTGTGGATCCCGCGAAAGCAGGACCTTTGGATGAGACTTCTTCAGTGGAGGTGTGGCCACCCGACCAGGACAGGTCTCAACCCTCTTACTGGAGCCATTTATCACAGGAATGAGAAACCCACAAAAGCAAGAGGCTGAAATCAGTGAGCCCTGGAGGAGACCCAGCAGAGGAGCCCAGGGTTGCTGCAGCTGGTCTTCAGGAAGAAAACGTCTCCTTGGCGATACCCTGATTTGACATTTTTGTTGCCTCCAACCTAAGCTAATAAATTCACATAGGTAAGCCAACCCATTCGATGGTACTTGTTGGACCGTTCTAGGAAACTAAAACATACGCTATATGGCAAATTGAAATAATGTCAGTAGTACTGGTAAGCAAATGAAAAACAAAGGCACAGACTAGGAAAAAATATTGCCAATCATATATAACTGATAACGGATAAGGATGTCGTCAGAATATATAAACAACATTCAAAACTCCATAATTAGGGAACAATGAATTCAAAGAAAGAGAGAGAGAGAGATGAGAAGCTGGGTAAAAGGGAAAGGGAGGGAAAATGCTATGAGTCCATTTCTATCTAATTTCAGAAAATGGAAACTAGAGTGATATAGTAACAGAAAGAAGATCGGTGTTGTCTCTGGGAGGGGGGAGAGGGGAGCGCAGGCCTGATGGAGCCCTCCAGGGGGCTGAAAGCAGGCCCTGCAAAGAGCCTGTGCTGGATCTCTAGGCCCCCCAGCCCCCAACAGTGCATGTCTGTCCTCTCACCAGCTGGAGCGCCGCGCTTGTCCCCGCAGCCCTGGAAAGCTAAGAGGGAACACGGAGCGCGGTGGGTGGAGCTCGGGAAGCCGGACCCACGCGGCCTTTGTTACTGTGGATTTTCGGCGGCACAAAGCACAAGAGCCAGTCCCGGTTCCTGCCCCGCTGAGGGGCCGGGGACAGGGGGACGTCCCGAGCACACGGGCCAGCAGAGGTTGCGCGCGTGTATACGCGTGCACGTGTTAAAGCAGGACCAGGGCTTCCCTCGCGGATCTGTACGAGTTCCGATGGGGGCCAGGGGACTCCGGGCGACCCACCTTCTTTGCCCCCACCGCCCTGCTGACCGCCTGGCCCAGCCAAGCGCTGCCCCGCGCCCCGCGGGACTGGGCCAGGATTTCCTGTTTCGTAGGCAGCCCGGGGGTGGGGGGCGCAAGGGGCGGTGAGCCTTGCTGGCGCCTGTTTTCTGGGGTCCGCGTGGCCCCACGTGCTCCGGTGTGTCCCGCTTGCACGCGAGAGATGCAGCCCACACCAGGCCCTGGTGGGGAGACCCCCTTCTGCTAGGCAGCCTCGGAGCAGCCCACCTGCCACGCGTGTCGCTGCTGGTGCGCGGCCGCACGTGCCACTGCTGCGAAGTGTTTCTCTGTTAGGGCAGAATCTACAGGTTACAGAAAAACCGGGCAGCTGGTCGAGTCCATACGCCCCTATCCTTAACACCTTGCCATCACCTGGTACCTTCGTTATACCTGATAAAAGAATGTGTTATAATTGTACTGTTGACTACATCCATGGCTAACAATAGGGTCACTGTCTGCATGTTATGCCCAATGGACTTTTTAAAAAGTTTTATTCTATCCTTCAAACAATGTTACTTCCTTCTCTAGAAGAGGGAAGCATTCTTAGAACTTGGCATTTCCTTGGCAAGGAGGAAAGAGCAAAGGAACCCAGAACTAGTGATATGACTAAGAAATACTTACAGAGTCACCCAACTTCTTCACTCTTAAGGTATACAAGTTAGAAAAGGAATAAGAGATACCTTAATATTTGTAAGTATTTCCATTAATATTTTTAAATGTACTTTTCCTGGAAATATAACAATAATGACTCTGAAAAGGAGTGGAAACAAAAAAATTAATATATTTCTAAGAATATATGTTGTTATTCCCATTAAGGAAAAGAAAACCACAAAACAGTTTGTTCTATCTCTTTATACCTAATGCAAATTTCTATTAGTCAGAATTCATAAAGTACTTAATTCCAAACTGCTATCAGAAGCTTAGGCCAGAAATACTGTCTCATGACTATATGACTGGTTTTATTTCATATTTTAATATTTGCCTCAATATTTTTTCATGCTATCCTTTATAAATTATGTAAATGCATTTTAAATGCTAACTGAAACTCAGAAATAAAAATTTCATGACTAGAAACAAATCAAAGCAAAAGGACAAAATTGGGATTTCTAAGTACAAGTGCTTGCACTTCCCCAGCCACTGAAAATCACTCCAGGTGATCTGGTAAAAATGTCCACGCTCCACCTCACGCATGAGAGGGTCCTTAGATCCTGCTTTTCAGAGCTGAAGCTCTCTGACTTCATCTGGCTGCTTGCAACCCCCCATTCAGTCAAGATTTAGCAGAAATCTCGACATCGTCTAACTGAATAACCAGTTAACCATTCAGTTTTTTTTTAATTTGCTTCAGGTGACAGCATGACATCCAGACAGACCCTGCGTTTTGTACTTAGGAGTCTACAATATGAGGCCTCACAGGTGTTGCCGTTTTTAGGGCAGCAAGTTAATAAATCACTATATTACAGACACCTGCCCCAATCAAAGTCTCCTGCTTCGTGGCCTTTTTTTTTTTTAATTTTCCCCCACTAGCTTGCACAATTTTTCACACAAAAAGGAGAGGCTCTATTATTCCCAGATAAAATGGGATGAAGCTCTAGCATCAAAAGAACACCGTCTGTTAGCTGGATTGGTGTATTCCACCGTTCAATTCTGTTCTACGGAGAGAAGGTAAACGGAGTCACTTGACTTTACACAACCCCACTCACTTGTCCAGTATGTTGCTCTTATCACGCACAAAGTGAGAGGAAGACACTCTAAAACGTCAGCTAAGCCTCTGGACTCAGACACACCTGCCCTACCCTAACTGCCGGACGCAGATCACAGATCTTCAGCAAACCCCGTGTCCTCTCTGTGCCTCCATTTACTCATCTGTAAACTGGGAATAATTCCTAATCTTCCAGATTATTGTAAATGTAAATGAGATCAACAGTAAATTGGAACTTTACTGAATGGTGAATAGTTTGTATATTAGTGATGCTGTTTGATCAGCATTTTCAGTCATTTGAGTTTGCATTTTGCAATTCCTCCCAGGATTTATTCTTTTGGTCAAAATAGGAAGTATTGTTGCAAAAAAAAAAAGCCCTGAGCCCTAGTCACTGCCTAAAAAACAGCTTTTATCAAGTGCTGGCTCTGTTCTCACAGGGTCCATGACCCATGTGGATCCATCCAGGATGCCATACCTCTGCCCCCTCCCCAGAGAGAGAAGTGCTGGGGGTGGGGTCGCACAGCTGCCATCCAAATCACACGCAGAGCATCCTTTTCGCTCACACCCCACCTGAGGGGGTCAAGGTTAAATAAACTTGCTTCTTAAGCAAGAGTCAAAGTGAATTAAAATATATAGAGAGAGGAAAGTACCTAAAATAAAAGGAACACACTCTCATTTTGGGGTGTGACCGCAGTGCCGTCAGCATCCCAGACCCTGGGAAGGTGCTCAAGCCCTGGGCCCCTGGGGCCACCCAAGGCAGCTGGCCTGCCCAGCTCCAAAGGCACTGGAGGAGCAACGCTGCCCTAACCAGTCCCAAGGGGGAAGAAAACCCAAATGGCCTTACTGGTTTGTGCCCAAAGCCGCAGTGGTTTTAAAAGTTTAAGGCAGGGGCCTTCTCCTTCCCTCACCAGCTTATCCAAGCAGAGCAGGAGCCTGCCTGCGCCCCCGGACCCCTGCCCGTCCTTCAGGGGCCCTGGCACAGCCTCATTAAGAGTGCTTCAGGGCAGTGGGAGGGGGCCTGCAGGCAGGTGAGAGGCCCCCCACCCGCCTCCAGGAGTTCTGCTTTGGAAGGTCTACAGGGGCACCCCAGCAACCACCGGGGGCCTTTACGAAGACCCTGCTCCCCACGAGGACACACAGCAGTGACCCGCACTCATGGCGAGCGCTCGTTTACTGGACAGGGTCCTGGGTGGGTTGTAACCCCAGAAGAGCAGCCCTGGCACACAGAGTGCGAGTGGTCAGACGACATCCTGGCCCTGAGCCCACCCAACAGCCCAGCGGCTGCTGAGACTCACAGCCGGACATGTGGGGACACAGGGCAGGGAAAGCAAATTGACTGAGGTGGCCAGGGTGAGAGGGCCAGTGTTTTAGGCACCGAGGCGATTCTGACAGCAGAGGCTTCATCCAGTCCCACTAAACAGGAACAGAGATTTAGCTCAATTTCAAGAAGCTAGAGAAAAAAAACCACAGCAGAGGAGGCCTAAGGAAAGCGTCAGGACAGAAGTAAGTGCAAAGGTTGGGGAAGCGGAACCTGCAGGGTCATCGTCAGTTAGAAAGGCCAGCAGGGATCCTCCACTCACCCGTGTGGGCAGTTCACATCTGTGTCCGTCTCTCTAAAGGAGGCTGAAGAAAGGGTATGTGCCTGGCCAGCTCAATTGGAAAAAGCATGGAAACCTTTCCTACAAATGTAAGTGAACAGAATTCCAAAGCACCTTTTTCTTGTCATCTTGTCTCACCCCAGAAGTCTCCCCACATTAGCTTTTATGTGCTCTTTTTACCTTTCAAGAGATTTCTACATTTCTAATACAACTTCCCTTCAACTTGTCAACATGGCCTCTCTCCACTACGCAGTGTTGATTAAGTGTGAAATCCTGTTTTCAGGATATGCTATCTCTGGGTTACAAAGCTAAGGCTTTCCAGCGTCTGTCCTTTGGAGGAGCTGTGTCTGACAGCACAGCCCTCAGCCCCTCCCTCCCTCAGTCTTTTCTAGGGAGAAGAATCATGCAACACTCCATACCAAGGCTTAAGGACACCGGTAGGCCAGGACGACATGCACAGTTTATCCTAAGGTAGCCTTCACACCTGGAATCAGGCTGCGTCAGGTCTAGTCCGTGCTGAGCCTGGTAAGCGGGTACCACTCTGCACTTTCCAGGGTGTGGGCCGCACGCCAAGAGCCCAGTGCTGCACCACCAGAAAGGTCTGCGTTTAGAGGCATCTTTCAAAGCGCACAAAACAAGACAGAAAGACCCAAACCTGTCTACCTTGGAATCACTGTGCTTTGTAAGAGCAGTATATTAACAGGACATTCCAAGTTGATGACAAATGACCAAAAGGAGAATAAAATCTGAGTAAATGTTCTCGTTTAGGGATAACAAGGCATTTGAGGATTTAGGAAAGACTCTGCTCTATTCTGGGGCCCGTGAGTCAGCACCTGGCTGCGTTACTAACGATGCCACCTTGTCGTTTTCTGTCTGGGACTCGCACCTGTCCGCAGGCAGAGCCATGCCATGGACCCCGCGTGTGGCCTGGCCGAGCTCCTGCCACTCTCCTGATCACACCAGATGCGCAATGGCTAGCGGGGAGCGACCTGGGCAAGCGGCAGTTCCTCTAGCACATGGCCACCTCCCGGTCCTGCAGTGACCCTGGCGATCATGTTTGATGAGGCAGGCAGGGACGGGAGCAAGTGCCAAGGCCAAGCTGCAGGCCTGTCCTTGAGGGGTGTGAGGGGGGACATAGGCCTGCTACCAGCAGAAGCTCCTGCCCGGACAACTGTGAGGGCATCGTACAGATTGGGGCACTTCAGGGCTCAGCAATAGAGGGTGCTTTAAAGATGTGAAACGGGAAGTGGGACTGCTGGTGACTCAGCACTGCATCTGAGCTTGGGTGAAGCTGAGGGCTGGCGAGACTGTTCGAGACCAGATCTTCTATCTGTAAGATTCAGATCCAGGCCTGGGCACGAGGTCTCATGCCGTGGCCACCAGCGGGCATGGGAAGCTGCTGCAAGGCCCTGTGTGGAAGCCGATGCAACAACCAACCACACAGAGAACCCTCCAGAGCCCTGCTTTCTCATATTTAGCAGAAACCTGAATCTTAATAGCAATCCCTGACTGATAGATACATATAAGGAGAGGAAAACATCAACGGTAAGATTATAGATTTTTGATCACGAAGATACAAGAAAGTAACAAAAGAAGACCCGAGACCACTTGATCGAAAAACTGGCCAAGTGCTAAATGGTACAAAGACATCAGGACCGACATTCCAATTTAGAACGGAATTGAAGGAATAAAGAATGAATTTGAGTGTGGTATATACAACCTGTCATGCCTCCCAAGCATGCGCTTTATGCTTGGGCAAACGACGGGAACACGTACTTCTCAGCAGACGGTTCCTAATCTGTCCTTTGGCCCAAAGGTGAGTTACTCAGAGTTTTTTAGAAAGAAATGTTGATCGTAAAAAGCAATGCCCTTCAATCAATACATGAACATTAAACTGTATTGGATCTAAATGTACAGAAAAAAATTTAGCCAAGATCAGCCACTAAATTTGTCTGAAAATATCTATAAATACTAATAACCTTACAATAAATAATCCCCTCCATCCATAATGAACGTAAAAGGAAGGGCAAAGACGCTGTACTCCCCTCAAAGGCAGCGTTCGCTACATCTTAATTTAGAAAGCATTTGCTCAGGTCCCAGTAGATGTCAGTCATGCTTTGGGCAGCAGTCTGATAAGTGTGAACTAAGAGACAACACTGCCCTAACTGAAAATTACATTAACATGCATCTCTATTTTGAAGGTGGATTCCTCCAATGCAGTAAGAAAGGACTTGGAAGCCCCGAGAGCCCCCCCACCCCAGGCTCTTAATTTAAAGAGCTCAGCTTGGTAACATGTACAGAAAACATTAAACAGTTCTTGCCTTTCGCCCTTGTGCAGGCTTGCAAGGATAGAGACCCCTGACATGACTTGACTCCTTGCCCACCCCTAAAACAGTGACAAGAAAATCCAAGTGGCACTAACACAGTACCTTAAGCTGAGTCCTATCCAAGAGGCTGGCTCCATCTGCTGTTCTGCAATCAGGGAACATTTCCAGTCTTTGAGAACTTTGTCACTTCATAAGGCAAATATGGCCAGCCACAGGGAAATTTTGGGTGTGGCCTCCAAAAGGCCTTCCTGACATCGTTTCCATCCAAATCAAATGGTATGAGCTAGGACTCTGCAGTCATTCAAGATTCAAATCACACACAGTGAATAATGTAGCACCCCAAACTGAGGTAAAAACCAAGTTATCTGGGTTCTCAATTTCCTTAGATATTAAGACACCATTGCTGAAATCCTTGACTTACATGTGAGCTGTCTCAGTTCACCTCCAATCTACTTAACTGCCCGTGTGCAGCTGCTCAACGTTATGGGAACCAAAGCAGAAGGAATCCCTTTAGAGATCTTAAAATTTTGCTCTTCCTCCTGGCAAAGCTCAAGCTTTGGATTTAGGCAAAAGGTAAGGAATCTATCGCATCCTGGCAAAAACTGTGGAGCAGTCTGACGAGCCTGGAAATGTCCCCTTCCTGGCTACATGGTACATCCAGGGAGGATGAAAAGAGGGGATACCCAGGGAGGATGAAAAGAGGGGATACCCAGGAAGAATAACTGTTACTCATACTTTTGCTTTCCCCAATCTCCAGATACAAGCATTTTAGCTGCAGCTTGAAAATGAAGCTGCCATAAAGCCTGGTTATTCACGCCCATTTACTGCAGTGTGGTACAATGGTAACTTAATAGTCCAATACCACATTCTTAAAGAATAAAGCAAAGACATCCTCCCTGGTGTGGGAGGTGGACTTTTAAAGTCATCTTTGGGGAAATTCACAGCTGCTCTGAGGATTCCTCGGGAGTGACCCTCACAATAAGACAAACTTTCAAATTTCCTGGCTTTCTCAAGAAGCAAGGCAGTCATTTAATGTGTTACCAGTGTCCCGTTTAACAGCAGGAAGTGTTTTGTAAGAAGCCTCTGGCGTCGGATTACTTTTTCAACAAACTTTTGGTTTTCTGTAGCGAAAGGAGTGGGGGGTAGGGAAGGAAAGTGAAACAAAGAAAAAGGAAAAGAAAAAAAAAAAGAAAAAGGGGGGACCAGTTGAATTTGAGGCTGAGGCACCCCATTTCTCTGAGGGATTCATGTGCATAATTTTTTATCATATCAAAATAAAGTTTGTTCTTAAATAAATGAGAATTTAGGTGTCAATTCCTCAATTCTTTCTACAAAATTAAAAGCTGCAAATGAAAGGAGCCCCACCCCGCAGAGGTGGGCCGCCCCCTCTTCACGCCCCCCCCCCCCCAGTCGTCCTGCAGGATGCTCAGCCCTGACGCCCTCCAGCCCCAAATGCTGCTTGAGCCATAGGATCCAACAGCATCGGACTGGGTGCCGCTTCCCTATTTTTTAAACTTTCTACAAAGTCCCTCCTTTAGCTTCTTTTTAAATGCGCACACCTGTAGCAAATCTGCGCCCCATTTGGTGGCATAAGCCCAGGCGCGTGCCACCCAGAGTCCAGTCTTTCATAAACTGGAGCACAGGGAGCAGGTACCGAACCCAAAAGGGTCTGTGTCCTCCAAAGGGGCCATTTAAGCAAATGCCACAGAAACAATTCATAGGGGGGAGGGGGAGGGACAGGGTGGTGGTGAAGGTCTCAGGGGAGCCCACCCCACCCCCAGTCTCCATCCGAGGCTGACCTCTGGGTGAGAGGCACGGGAGTGGGGGGCGTGGCCCCCACAGAGAGGGTCTCAGGAGCAATGGGGACGTGGGGCAGAGGAGCCCGAGGTCGCCTGACTCCCTCTTGGCAGGTCACCTGGCTCCTCTGAACTTCAGGCCTCCTCTGCTAGGCTTCAGGTTGGCCAAGGGGCGCCGGACCGTAAACCCCTTCCTCTTCCCGTGCAGCCGGTGCGGGAGCAGCCCTGGGGCAGGGGCGTCCGCTCTCGGTCCAGCCAGCCCCAGGGCTTCCCGCCGAGGCCTGCGGCTGTCCCGCGCCCATGTCTGCCCGGCCCCGCCTCTGAGCACCTCGGCCCTCCCCGCCCTGCCGGGGTGGCCCCGCTTCCGTGTCCCCGGAGACTCGCCTGGGCCACCAGGCTCAGGCCGAGGAAAGAGACCGGGAGGGGCCGGGCGCCCCCCCCGCCCCCTCGCGGCCCCCGCGCCCGCCCCCGGCTCACCCGCGACGTCCCAGAACTGCAGACGCACGCGCGTGTGCAGATCCCACGCGATCTCCTTGAGCGCGAAGTCCACGCCGATCGTGGCGCGGTAGTCCTCGGAGAAGAGCTGGTACACGTAGCGCTGGACCACGCTGGACTTGCCCACGCCCAGCTCGCCCACCACCAGCACCTTGAAGAGGAACTCGCGCGTCTCGGGCGCCCTCCCGACCCGCTCCGCCGCGCTCCCGCCCGCCATGCGCCCGGCCCCGGCCCCGGCCAGCGGACACTGCCCCGCTCCGCCCGGACGCCTGAGCGTCACGGGGCCGGAACCGCCGCGACCGCGGGGAGGGGACGCGCCGGGGGGCGGGGCCGGGAGGGGAGCGCAGGGCTCCGGGGGGACCCAGGAGGCGTGCCGGGAGGGCCCAGGCGAGGACCGACCCGGGGAGGATGGGGGGAGCGCGGGGAGAGGGCCGGGGAGGCCGGGAGTGGGGGTCCGGGCGGCTCGGGGGCGGGCCAGAGCCGCGTGGTAGCCAGAGGTTGTCACTGTGGGACAGAGAAAGGGCTGTGGCTGCAGGGCCGGCCCCAGAGCCGCGCGGATGGGCGCCAGGGGCTGGAGGTGAGCGTCCAGGGCTGTGTCGGTCCTGGCCGTGGGCGTCCGGGGCGGGGGCTGAGTCCCGCAAGGGAAAATCCGGGTTGTCGGCTGGGGCAGGAGGTGGGTGTCCGGGTGCCCAGACCTGCCAGGGGGAGTTGGACATGCGCTATTGGCATCTTGCTGAAGAGCAGACTTCGATTCCGTGTGTGTGTGGGGGGGGTGGGACCTGAGATTCAGAATTGCTAACAGTGCCCAGGTGAGCTCCCAGGTGGCTGCAGTTCGGGTAGCAGGGGGTGAGGGCGGAATGCAGTGGGCCCCTCACCTGCCCCGCACCTGACTTACAGGGGGAGCCGGCTGCCTCATGCACCCAGACATTCCAGGTTAGGACCCACTGCTGTGAACTGTGCCAGGTAGCCTGTGAGTCCTGGAGGGTCTGCTCCTGTGACCCAGCTGGGAAGGTTGAGTCCAGCAGGGACAGTGGGGACATCAGCAGCCCTGGAGAGGAGGGCTCATACGTTAGTGGAGAAGCAAGTTTTGGGGTTTTTTAATACAGAAAAAGGAGAAAATGATTTAAGAATCTGAGTCTTGTGTCTGAGTAAATAAGAGTGTGTTTTAAATGCAAATTTCCACTTAATGTGATAGGACTAGCTGCGCTGAGATTGCCACCCTGCTCCAGAGAGAAGGCAGTTGCTCCTCAAACACGGAGGCCCCTCAGGCACTGCACCCCCATCCACGCGCGACGTGCTCCAACCCATCGCCCCACCCGAGGAGGGCCCAGTGAGCGCCGCCGCTTCCTGTACATGCTAGAGCAAGGATCACCTGCCCTTACACTCCCAACTCCCCCGGAAAACCTATTCACTCGGTTGTTTGTTCAAAAGATTACAATTGTGCCAGGGAATTTTCTAGACACTCCGGATACAATAGTGAGTAGAATGGGTAAGGTTCTGGCTCTCAAGGACATTATGTGAAGTGGGAGCACGATAGAGGATGAAAAGCAATCAAATAAATGAGATAATTTCAGATCATTATTGTTTTAAATTACAGTTACAAATTTTATGAAGAAAACAGAATGATGAATGGGAAATCATTGAATGAATAGAAGCTAACTAACCAACAGATCAAAGGAAACATTGGAAGTAGGTGTCAAGGTTCATTTGTTTCTCATGAAGTAACTATCCAATGGAAATCCACCCTTCCCCAACCTTCTGTAGCACAACTTGCATCCTAATTCGCTTGTACCTGGTATATAAAGATGGTCTGCTCCAAGCCTCTTGTCTTTTCCATTATCTGTTTGTACTTGCACCAGTTCCTGACCCCTTCATCACTGCAGCTTTATTATGTCTTCTGATCTGCTAAAGCCAGTCCCATCATTCTGTTATTCAAGTCTGTCTTAACCTTTCTTGATCCTTCATTTCCATATAAATTTTAGAATCAATGTCGCAATTTTTACAAACACACCTACTGAGGCTTTGCTGGAATTGCATTGCATCCACAGATCAGTTTGAAGAAGAATTGAGAATTATACAATATGGAGTCATTGAAAATATTGGTATTGTATATCCATTATTTATGTAGGTCTTTCAGCAATGTGAAGAAGTCTTTAATAGTTGGTACCTGGTATATAAAAATAAAATTGATTTTTGTACAATGATTTTATGTTCTATGACCATGCTAATTCTAAATGTTTATAGAATTGCATTTTCTGAGTTACTTTAATAAATGTTCAATTTTATAATAGTACTGGGCTTACAGAAAAGCTGTGACGGTAGTACAGAGTTCCTATTCCTACATCTAATATGCCCTATAGTGAACATCTTATGTTATTATGGTTCTTTTGTTGCAATAAACAAACTAGTAGTGACTATTATTGTTAGCTGAAGTCCACACCTAATTCCGATTTCCTTAGTTGTGACCTGATGTAGTTCTCTCCCAGGATACCACTTTGTCTTGTCACGTCTCCCTGGTCTCCTCTTGACTGTCACTGTTTCTCAGACTTCCCTGGTTTCTGGCGGCCTTCACACTTGTAAGGAGTGCCATCTATGCATCTCCTCATGTGCCTCAGCTGGGATTTGCCTAATACTTTTCTCATGATGAGACGGGGCTTGGGTTTTGGGAGGAAGGTCGTCATGAGGAAAGTGCCCTCCACATGGCTCATCCGTCCGATGGTGGCCTTGATCCCTGGCTGAAGCAGGTTTGTCAGGCTTCTCTGCTGTGCAGTTACCCGTTTTTTCCCTCTTCTGTGCTTTCCTCTTTGGGGTGAGTGCAGCATGCCCAGCCCACCTAAAGGAGTTCCGCTCCACCTTCTTGAGCACAGAGCGTCGAGGTAAATTAGTTCGAGTTCCTCGACATGGTAGATTTGTCTCTTCTCTCCTGTTATTCAATCATTTATTTATATCAGTGTGGACTGACAGTTTGGGTTTTGCTTTCTGTACTTTGGGTTATAATCCAATATAACTTGTTTATTTTGCTGTTCACATTATCCCGGGTTGGCCCTCGGGACCTCTTCCAATTGACTTACACACGTCTTTGACACCACCCCTGTCCACATCGTAGTGGGGCTGTGTGTGCTCTGAAAACTTCCTTAGTTTACAAGAAGTCATCTCCTACGTCCCTTGCAAGAAGCTCATCTTATACATTTCTTGTCCCTAGCCTAGAATCACCCATTCCTCAAGCAGTCCTGGATCCTTTTATTGGAGGATGGTACTGGGTGTCACAGCTTCTGGGCTTTCTCAGCTGACAGAACAAGGGAATCGAAGCATACCAACCAGAGCACATGCACGTATTTATAACTATTTCTCTATGTATCCATCAGTATCCATGCTAATCCATTATCACACGGGTCGTTCTAACCTTCCATTCCAATAGTGAGAAATCTGGCTCTAATCTGTTATCCATTTAATTAAACATGTGCTTCCAGAGTACATG
Source organism: Tamandua tetradactyla (assembly GCF_023851605.1). Lineage (NCBI taxonomy): Eukaryota > Metazoa > Chordata > Mammalia > Pilosa > Myrmecophagidae > Tamandua > Tamandua tetradactyla. The sequence goes on along the minus strand of NC_135351.1, from coordinate 45,387,442 downwards.
CATAGTACTATCAGAATTGTTCACCCTTATTCCTGTGGGAAATGTCTTTATCAATTAGAACACAGTGCTTATGTACAGTTCCTTTTACCTTTAGTCCTACAGACTCCACTTGTTTCTAAACTTACTGGAGTGAACATCTTTTCTCCCCATTCCTTCAGTGAGGTGACTGCATGCATTTGTAATACAGTTGTAGTCTCTCGTCAATGTCTGCATTCCGTCCTGGGAATTCTGACTGCCTAAATGATTTTTTTTTTTTTTTTTTTTTTTTAAAGGAAAGACAGAGAGAAGGAAGGAAGGAAGAAAGGGAAACATCTTTTAAACATTTTCTTGTTTTATTGTATTTTGTTTCTCCGTTTTCGTTACATGGGCTGGGGCCGGGAATCGAACCGAGGTCCTCCGGCATAGCAGGCAAGCACTTTGCCCGCTGAGCCACCGCGGCCCGCCCCCTAAATGATTTTTAATGCACATACTTTAAGGTATGCTCTTTGTGTTATACAATTCTACTGCTTTTGGGCTTTTGACATATACATGGCATCATATAAACACCTGTACATTGTCATACAGAATAGTTTCACTGACCTAAAAACCCTTGTTGCTCACCTATTCAAACCTCTCACTCTACCATCCCCCCAATCTTAATAGCTACTGATCTGTTCACCAACTCTCCTTTTGCCTTTTCCAGAAAGCTGAATGATTGAAATCATACTGTAGATATGCTTTTCACACTGACTGTTTTCACTTAGAAAAGTGCATTTAAGACTCATACTGTCTTTGTTGTGGCCTAATAGCTCTTTTAACTCAGAATAATATTCCACTGTATGAATGTGCCACATTAGTTTATCCATTCGGCTGTTGAAAGACATCTTGTTTGCTTCAGTGATTATGAATAAAGTTGCTATATACTTTCACATGCCAGTTTTTGTGTGGACATAAGTTTTCAAATCAGTCTGACACACACCAAGGAGTGTGATTGCTGGGTTACATATTAGCTCCATTTTTTTCCCTGAAGATACTTCTCCTGGAGCTTTATGTTGTCCTGCTCTCATTTGGACCTGAGAGACGTCTTATCTGGCTGCACAGTTGTTTTTCCGGAACTTACGCCACCTTTTGGGCTTTGCCTTCATCTCTCCTATATGTTGTGGCCATGATTTCTTAGGTTCCACATCTTTCTCATCTTACTGGAGCGTGTCCTTCAATACCTTTCTGAGAAAGATGCTTTAAAAATAACTTTTCAGTCCTTGCATGCCTTAAAATACTGTTGTTCTACCCTTACATTTGATTCAGGGTTCAACAAACTATGTAATTCTAGATTAGAAAATTTTCCCTCCAAATTTTGATTTCAAAGACATTTCTACCTTTCAGCATTTCTCTGATAAATCCAAAGGCATTCTGATGGACAGTTTGTCCGCCAAACAACCTATTTGTTTACTCGGGAGTTTTTTGCTTGTTTGTTTGTTTTTTTGTTTGTTTGACTTTATCCTTGTTATTCTGAAATTTCATAAGTTCTCCATGATGTGCATCTTTTTGTATTCGCTCGACTCTTTCAATGCGGATATTTATGCATGCAGTTTGGGGATTTTTTTCTTTTATTATTTCTTTACTAAAATTTCCCCATTGATTTTCTTGGTTCTTTCTAGATTTTCTCTTAGCTGGCCCTCTAAATTCCTAGACTGATTCTTTTGGTTTTTTGGTGTCTTTTTTTTTTCCTTGTATTAGTCAGTTATTGCTATAATAAGCTGCATAACAAATATCTGGGGAGCTCAGTGGCTTACAAACACCAGCACGTGTTGGCTGGCACACCAGGCTGCAGCCAGCTGGGCTCTAAGGAGCTTGGCTGGGGTCAGCAGGCATGGCTGGTCAAGATCACCTGCTCCAAGGTTTCTCTTCTTCCTCGGACCATTGCAGATGCTCAAGGAAGCAAACAGGAGCTCAAGTGCCTCTTAAACCTTGTTTGGAAAGAGCCCACATGCGCCACCTCCACCCACTCCTACCAGTCCAGCTCCACATCAATGGGAGAGGGTCTCCCCTTCCAGGGTGGGAAACAGGAGCAAATATCTGCTGAAAAACAGTCAGTTTGTCACACCTCTGTTACCTTTTATTTTCCTTTTGTGTTTTTATGAGTAAGTTCCTATTGATTTTTTTTTGCAAAGGTATTTTTCATTTCCAAGAACTTGGCTTTTTTGTTTTGGGATTGTTCTTTTTTTCCTAATATTTTCTCATATCTCTCTGAAGAATTGATTGTTTTATCTCTCATGTTCTGAAGTTTCTTTTTTTTTCCTGCTCTCTTAATTTCTCTTTTTTCCTTGGAGTGCTCTTTTTCTGTGTTTTCCTCTATCACATCTATGGCAGCTATCCTCAGATTTGCAGTAGGAAGTCAGTGAGACCCCAGAGGGAACCCTGCAAATAATTGGAGTTTTAATGGAATTTAAACTCACGTAGAGTCTACCTTTAGTATTCTCCCTTTTCTGTTCAGCTTGCCTGCATTGGCAGCCCCTGAGCTTTTCCCAGCTTGCACTACAATTAGCCATGTTGCTCGGGCATCCCCTTGCTGCATTCTCATCTCTGTCACTTAACAGTCCTCAGTATTTTTTCCATCTTCAAAAGTGCATTCCAATTTTTCTATTTCCCTGTTGTTTCTTCTCTCCATTGATTTGATCTTTTGAATTTTTACCTTTTTAAACTCCTCTGTGTCATATGACTAGAATTTTAGGAGCAAATGAGATAAAACCCTTGAATCTGCCATGTGCAGCCATGGTCAGGAAGATCTCCTTAAAATGCAAATCCAGCTCTTGGGGTGCATCTCATGGACTTTTTGGGTGCACACTCATTGGCCTCCGTGGACTTCTACTGCAAGCTCAGGGTACATGCCCCGGTCTGTTTTCTACCACATTTGTTACCTCTGAATGGAAAAAGCTCCCAGGATTTAGAGGCTGAGGCAGAGGTCAGTTTCTCTCTCTACTACATCCTGCCGGATCCCGGGGAGCGGGGAGGGAAGTTCCCACCCCTCCAATCTCAGCTTTCCATGGAGTTGAAATGCACGCCCTGCTGTGTTCACAAAGGGGTAACACCTGACCTTCGTCACTGGACAATGCATAAAATATGCACCAGCCGGTGCTCCCCTTAGTGAGTATCTGGACACCAGCTGCCCTGGGCCCCAGCCTGGTTCTCGGTTGCAGGAGCAAGAAGGTATTTTCTGCACAGCCTCTGTTTAAATAATCAGCCTTTTATTTTTCTGAGACGTCTATAATAACTTAATGTGATTAAGAACAAAGCATCCCTGAGACACAGCTTTTGGCCTGGTGTGCTAGCATCTCGGAGAGAATCTGCTGGTCTTGATCCACTGGTGGAGTGTCCTCAACAGAAGCATGCCACACCTGGCTCCTGTATCCTGGATTATCAGGCATCTTTTAGGAAGTTGCTCCTGCCTCAGTGTGTTACAAACCTTTTTCTTTGTTCTTTTAGGACGACTACACAGTTTTGGAGAAGGGAATGCTCCCCAGGCAGGCTGTCATCGTGAAGGGCAAATTCTTCAGCAGAAGAGCTGAAGAGAAGGTTAAAGGAGTAGGAGAGCCTGTGTCCTGGGGGCTTGAAGCCACAGGAAGGAGATTCATCAATTATAACAAATGCTTTAAAAAAAAAGAACAAAAGCTTACAGTGTCCCTATAATTAACATAATGTTAAGTAGCTATAAATGTTTTAAATATTTTTCATGTATCAAGCAATTAAATTTTGCAATGTTTTTCCATAAGGTATGTCTTATTTAACAATTTTAATTTTAATTTCATATTCATTTCATATCATTTGAGGCAGTTAATAAAGAAGACATTGGCAAAATACAAAAGAAATTCTAGCCAGTTTGAACACTTCTGCTTATTGCCTTGTTTTCACGTTATGCAGTATAATCTAATATTCATGAGATCTCAGAGCCAAATACAATTATAATCTCTCTTTGGCTCTCAGGAGATTGTATTTTATAATGCAAGTTATAGGTGAAGGCTCACAGTTACATGTAGAAAGATTATGCTTTTTTATTTTTCTCAGGGCTAGTTGACACAATCTTCTTGAAAATACATAGTAAGCAATTTTACATATTATATTGATTCTCACATTAAATCAAACAGCCTCCTCGGACCCAGCAGCAGGAAAAAGTGCTCACCCTAGCTGAGCTTTGCAATCAGCTCTTTGTACTTAGTTCCCAGGACATTAACCAGACTTCTCAGCTCTGCTCACAGGAGCAAGGTAACACAACAGCATCAAGAACACGCTGCAGCCCAGTGAAACAGTGACTTCCTCTTCGAAAGACAGAAGTTTTCTATTGCTGAGTATCAGCTATGAAAAGACTCTGCATGTAAGAGCTTCAAATCAGTATCTAAAGCTAATCACTGATGCTGGAACAATAAGACGTGGTTGAGACAACGCAGGATCAAGAAATTGCTTGTGCCCTCCTCACAAAGATTACTTTCTGCACCTCCAGACATCTGGGTCTCATGTTGGTGCTCTCTGTTGGAGCTGAAGCTTTTTCTAACATGGTTCACCTTAGACAACATCCAGCCAAATGGATAAACTAACTGTGGCACATTCATACAGTGGAATATTATTCTGCAGTTAAAAGAGCTATTAGGCCACAACAAAGACAGTATGAGTTTTAAATGCACTTTTCTAAGTGAAAACAGTCAGCGTGAAAAGCATACTTACAGTATGATTTCAATCATTCAGCTTTCTGGTCGCTGCTGATCTGAGGAGAATAAGTGATGTAGACATTACTTAGTTCTTGACTGTTTGCAGGTTTGAAACCGTCTTGTATCCCAGAAAAGCCATACTCTTTAGTCCTGATTCAATATTGTTGGGTGGGATATTTTTTATTAAATTGCTTCCATGGAGATGCCCCACATTTGGGTGGGACCTTTTGATTAGGTGATTTCAGTGGAGATGGGTCTCTACCAATCAAGGTGGGTTGCTTACTGCAGTCCCTTAAAAGTGAACCATGTTAGAAAAAGCTTCAGCTCCGACAGAGAGCGCCAACATGAGACCCAGATGTTTGGAGGTGCAGAAAGTAAATGCCTTCAGAAGAGTTGTTTGAGACCAGAAGCCAAAGACCCCAGCAGACACCAGCCATGTGCCTTCCCATTGGCTTTTCTTGAGTCAAGGTATCTGTCTCTGGATGCCTTACTGTGGACATTTTTATGGCCTTAGAACTGTAAAACTTGCAACTTAATAAACTCCCTTTTTAAAAGCCATTCCATTTCTGGTATAATGCATTCCATCAGCTTTAGGAAACCAAAACACATTTGGTACCATAGAAGTGGGGTGCCACAGTCTGCAAATACTAAATATGCTGGAATGGCTTTTTTAAATGGTATGCTGGTTTGGAAGTATTATGTACCCTAGAAAAACCATGTTTTAATCCTGTGCCAATCTTGTGGGAGCATCTGTTTCTTTTAATCCTGATTCAATACTGTATGTTGGAATTAGATTATGTCCACAGAGATGTGACATGTCCATTTGTGGGTGTGGCCTATGATTAGATGAAGATATGACTCCACCATTCCAAGGTGGATCTTGATTAGTTTACTGGAATCCTTTAAAAGAGGAAATGTTTTGGAGAGAAACTTCAGAGCTGCCCGAGGGAACAGATGTAGATGCTTGGAGAACAGTTCTTTCAGAGAACAAAGACATGGATGTTTGGAGATTCTTGGAGCCCAGCAGACACCACCATGAGATGTTAAGCAAGCCAGGAGAGTTAAGGGAAGCCAAAAGATAAAAGCCAGCCCCAAAGAAGCAAAGTGAGGAACCCCCACAGGAACAGAGGCTGAAAGCAATGGAGCCCAGGAGCAAGGGTCCAGCAGATGCAGCCACGTGACTGCCCAGCTGACAGAGGGGCTCCTGACCCATCCGCCTTTCTTGAGTGAAGGTGACCTCTTGCTGGTGCCTTAAATCGGACACTTTCACTTCCTTAGAACTGTAAACTTGTAACTTATTAAATTTGCCTTTTGAAAAGCCATTCCAGTTCTGGTATACCAAATTCTGGCAGCTTCCAAACTAACACAAATAGATAAGGGAAAATTCTGGAGGAGTTGTGAGGCATTTGATAGAGAAGACCTGGAAAGCTCTGAGGAGACTGGTGGTAGAAATATGAACTGTAAAGACACTTCCGATAAAACCCTAGAGGGAAATAATGCATGTGCTATTGCAAACTGAATGGAAGACAACCTGGGTTTAAAGTGGCAGAGAATTCGGCCAAGCTGAGTAGAGCTGTTGGATAGAAGTTAGAATTCAAAGGCAATGACCTGGGATACTTAGATGAGGAACTTTCCAAACTAAATGTGGAAATTACAGCCTTGCTGCTCCTTGCAGCCTATAGTAAAATGCAACAGGAAAGTTGAGAGCCAAACTCTTGGGTACAAAGAAAACAGAAACTGGTGTTCTGGAAAATTCTGGCCTTCCAGAAATTGCGACCCCAATGAACAGGGCCCTGTGTGAGGATTTAACCAAACACGGAAGCAGTTAGCCATTACAGGACAAGCCAGGAGTGGAGATGGAATTATCTCGAAAGGATTTGTGGAAGGTCCTATTGTATGATGGTTATGATCCCTGCATACTGCATAGCAAACCAATAAAATTGGGGATCTGTATAAACAGAACCACTGTCATTATGAGCTAAAAGGGACAAACTGAAGGAAAAATTACTTCAGAGGCAGAACAGTGGAAACTAAGGTCTGGAGCCAGGAAACCTCGGCCCAGGAGAGCAGACACACCCAAGCACTTGGAGAGGGTGAGTTTGCCCCAAAGGCAGAGGGCGAGCCTTCCACTTCACTGCTCAGGAAGAGCTTTGGTGTCCCAGGCAGTGCAGAGGGTGGAGTGCATAAAGCAGGGGTTGGGGGAGCCTGGCTATTGCCCATTGTACCGAGGGAGTTGAGCATGTGCCTTGGAGATGGCAGAAAGCCCAGGTGCTGACCTGATGTTTGGAGAAGGTGGAGCCCAGTAAAAGGTGATCCCCAAATGATCTCCAGTGTTGCAACACTCACCCCAGCATTTGCTGAGAGCAAGGCCACTGGACAGGCCCTTGGGAAGGGTAGGACTGCTGCTTTCTAAAGCCCTGGGAGTAAATGACTCTCAGACTTTGAAATCTGATGGAGTTTGCCCTGCAGGTTTTTGGAACTGTTTGGGTCTGGTGGCCCCTGGTTTCCTTTCAGTTTCTCCCTGTGGTGATGGAAACATGGATTCTGTGATTGTGCCTTCTCGGATAGTGGCAGGAGATAACTTCTTCTGAGTTTCACAGGTGCACAGTCAAAAGAGAATTTTGCTGTAGGACAGACCAAACCTGTAACTGGCCTTGATGAGATTTTGTACTGGTTTTGACTTTGTATTGCATTTGCAGTGTTACTAAGGTGGTTTGTTATGGCTTTGATATTATAATAGAATGAATGGCATTTTGTATATGGGAAGAACATGCCTTTTGGGGGTCCATAGTGTATAATGTGATGGTTTGGAACTGTTGTGTACCCCAGAAAAGCCATGTTCTTTAACCCTGATTTAATGCTGTTAGATGAAATCTTTATTAAGTTGTTTCCATGGAGATGTGACACACTAAGTTATGGGTGGGACCTTTTTTGATTAGGTGGTTTCTGTGGAGATGTGTCTCTACCAATTCGAAGAGGGCTGCTTACTGAGTCCTTCAAGAAGGACCCATTTTGGAAAAAAGCTTTAGAGCTGACAGAGCCTACAGAGAGAGCCAACAGGAGACACAGACGTCTGGAGATGCAGAAAGTAAATGTCTCCAGGGAAGGCATTTGAGACCAGAAGCTAAAGCCCCAGCAGCCACCAGCCATGGGCCTTCCAGCTCACAGACGTGTGCCACACCTATCAGCCTTTCTTGAGTCAAGGTATCTCTCTCCAGATGCCTTACTTAGGATAGTTTTATGGCCTTAGAATTGTAAACTTGCAACTTAATAATTTCCCTTTTTGAAATCCATTCCATTTCAGGTATTTTGTATTCCAGCAGCTTTATCAAACAATACAGACCCCCTACCTCCTTCCCTTTACCTATAAAAACCTAACTCACATTCCCAGATATTGCTCCAGGTACTGGTCAAAGGTTTAATGGGGCTTCCCCAGGAAGGTACTACTCCAGATTCTCATAAAGCGTTTACTGGGACCTTCCACAGTCAGGTACTGCTCCAGATACTCATAAAAAGTTTACCTGGAACTTCCACAGGCAGGTGCTGCTCCAGCTACTCAACAAAGATTTATGGGGACCTTCCACAGTCAGGTACTGCTCCAGATACTCGTAAAAGATTTACCTGGAACTTCCACAGGCAGGTGCTGCTCCAGCTACTCAACAAAGGTTTATGGGGACCTTCCACTGACAGGTACTGCTCCAGATACTCATAAAAAGTTTACCTGGAACTTCCACAGGAGGTGCTGCTCCAGTTACTCTATGAGGGTTTGCTGGGACATCCCATGGGCAGGTACTGATCCTGATATTGGACAAGGGTTTACTGGATGCTTCCACAGGCGGGTACCTTTCCAGATCCTCAAAAAAGGTTTCCTGGACCTTCCACAGCAGGTACTGCTCCACATTCTCAACAGAGGTTCACTGGGATCTTACACAGTCAGGAACTGCTCAAGATGTTCAACAAGAGTTTCCTGGGAACTTCCACAGCAGGTACTGCTCCACATACTCAACAGAGGTTCACTGGGATCTTACACAGTCAGGAACTGCTCAAGATGTTCAACAAGAGTTTCCTGGGAACTTCCACAGCCACGTACTGCTGCAGATGATGAATGAGGTTTGCTGGGACCATCCACAGGCAGGTGCTGCTCCAGGTACTCAGCGAGGCTCTAGGACAGCCTTCCACAGCAAGTTCTGCTCCAGTTATAGAAGACACCAAAATAGAAAATTAGCTTCCAGCTCTCATGAGACTGTCTGGTGACAAAAGAGACTAATTTAGAAAAAATTACATCTGAGATAATGCCCTCCTCACAAAAAATGATCATCACTGACCTGACAAGAATGAATCACGTGAACATTATTCAGTTTTTGATCCCTACTGTCCTAGTTTGCTAGCTGCCGGAATGCATCACACCAGAGATGGATTGGCTTTTAATAAAAGGGGATTTATTTTGTTGGTTCTTCAGAGGAAAGGCAGCTAACTTTTCACTGAGGTTCTTTCTTATGTGGAAGGCACAAGATGGTCTCTTCTGGTCTTCTCTCCAGGCCCCTGGGTTCCAACAACTTTCCCCGGGATGACTTCTTTCTGCATCTCCAAAGGCCTGGGCTGAGCTGCAAGTGCTGAGATGAGGAATGCCGAGCTGCCTAGCAGTGCTACGTTGCAATCTCTCATTTAAGCACCAGCCAATTAAGTCAAACATCACTCATTGCAGCAGACACGCCTCCTAGCTGACTGCAGATGTAATTGGCAACAGATGAGGTTCACATACCGTTGGCTTATGTCCGCAGCAAAAAGACTAGGTATGCTCACCTGGCCAAGTTGACAACTGAATCTAACTAACACACCTACCCTCTTCCCTTTACCTTAAAAACCCTAACTCACATCCCCACTTTGAACCGATTTTGGGACTTCCTCCAGGTCCTTGCAAAGTGCACTTGAAATAAATCACCTTCACATGGAGAGACAAGCTTCTCCTTTGTAGTGCTGCGCCAGGGAGGCTTTTCTATGGGAAGAACCATGCTTACGGTGTCAATTTGGTGGCTCCACCAGGGCTCCTATGCTGCTCTGAGATGAAGGTCTGATCTGGGCCCCACCTGCTGCAGAACTTTCCTGGACCCCCCAGCTCCAAGCCTAACAGCTGCCCAGGGAATTTCCTAAAGGACTGCGGCTGGAGTTTCCGGGCGAGGCCTCTGCAAAGGGTGGACATCAGGCACATGGATGTGACGGCGATTTTAATGGAAGACTTTCCCTGAGCTAGGTGAGTGTATGGTAGTTTCCCTACTGACCTATGTTGTGCAGGTCTGCTCGTGAGGAGAGGAGGCGGCTGCTGAATTGGCCTGGGTTCATAAATGCCGACTCGGTGGGTTTGAGCCCCACCACCTGCAGCTCCAGATTTGTGGCTCCCCCCTGGTTCTGTATGTTGTATTTTTGAATTGGGGAAGCTGTTTGGTACTGAGGAGCCACTTGTTTGCAAGTCTTGTCTTCGTAGTTTTATTTTGCTTTAAGTTGGAAAATCTGTTTACTTTAAGAACACTCCTGTCTTGATGTCCTGTCTTTGTGATTTTTGTTAGCATTGCCTAGCCATGGGAAACTCTCAGGATGTTCCTTCTATGTCTCCTTTGAGATATGTATTCTGAATAATTGGTCTGAATTTGGAGTGTACCCCCTTAAAAAAAATACTGATTTTCTCTTGAAATGCTGCCTGGCCATGGTATAAATTGAACAGTGGTGAAAAGGAGCCTAAGAATGAGACTTCAGATTTCAATACCATTTTGCAATTAGATTTGTTTTGTAAAATAGATCACAAAAGAGATGAGGTGCCTTATGTTCAAGATTTTGAAACATTATATAATAACCACGAAACTTTAAAGAACTATAAGTTTTTTAGAACAAATGTGATGTCTACATGTGCCATTAATTCTTGTTAAAAGATTGTAGATTATGGTTTCAAACAATGCATTGACTGGAGTGTTTTACGTATATAACATTATTCTGGTAAGTTTGAGTATCCTGTTATTGCAGCACCATTTGTTGAATTTTTGTCTGTTTTTTATTTGTGGTTTTTTTTTTAATTTTTTATTCTTGGGAAGTGCATGGGCTGGGAATAGAACCTGGGTCTTCCACCTAGCAGGTGAAAATTCTACCACTGAACTTCTTTCCACCCCTGGCAAATTTAATTTTGATTGTAATTGTATGTTGTGAGATGTTTGCTTGAAGACAGTTTCCAAAATTATTTGATAACTTGAGTATGTAGGATATAAAGGGTGTGCTTTTATTAAAAAGAAAAATAGAATGCTTTTGTCCTAAAAGACTGGTTGTTACAGAATGAAAAAACACACAGGGCAGAGTCTGAATCGATACAGCAGTCACAGCAGGCGAGTGGGGAAGGGAATTATGGTCAAAGTGGAGAAAGATTCAATGGGTCCATCTAAAATTTTTTTTCAAAGCTATACTATCAAATAATATACTGATGCAAAACTAAAATTTGGTTTTCTCTCTGTTGAAATGACAAGGTTTTCTTGGACTATTTGTTTTAGTAAGAGGTTATAAAAGTGTTTTTTTTTTCTGAATTAGAAAGTCTGTATTTGATCAGAACAATTTCTTGTACTTGATGTTGACTTTATCATGTCCTTGGCTGTTTAAGATAAACAAGTCTCACCTTTAAAAGAGCTAAATCTTTTCATTACCTTTAGTTATATAGGGACCAAATATTGTTTCAAATCTAACAACTCTGGAGTTTAACTTTGTCAAGGTTAAACTCCAAAAGATGTCTTTATGCGCTAAACAGTTGCAAAGGATTCATTCTTTCAGCTTCTGAAAATGAAGTGCTAGAAATAATTAAGTTAATTTAATATGTAACATAAGAAATGTTTATAAAATGCTACAAAAATTAAAAATATTTCTATCCTTGTTAAGAGCTGCATAATATTAAACAACAATATAGTGCTGCCAGTTGTAAATTTCTGTTTCCTAGTAAAATGAGGGAAAAAATTGAACCTCTGTTTTAACTGAGGCACATGCATGTTGAAACCTGGCTCCTGGTAGTGTGCATGTTGTCCCCATTTGCATTATTGGCTAGACCCACTTCTGTGGCCCCTAAACTGTGAAAGTACCAGCCACATTACCTGGACCTGCCCCCAAAGTCGATGGGAACATGCTATGATGGATACCTGTAGCTCTGCCAGCCAGAAAAAGCTCAGTCACTGTAGCTTTCAGAGGACACTGCCTCTCGGCTCTGCTGCTTCGTGTTGGAGGGTGCTGTGGGACCGGCCAATAGAACCCTGGAGCCCAATGTCCTGTTTCTCGGAGGAAACATCCATCATGGTGGCCACCTCCACCTTGCCATTTGAGATTAGAGCTGCCACGTGGCTTCTGCCAGCTCGTGATCTGACCATCCCCATTACGGTTAAGGATATCGTGAGAGCAGTCCCCACAGTAATCTCTGACCTACAGAGACAGGAAAACTCATGCAGTTTTTTGGAGAATAATATACCTCTTCATGGGTCACACTTTGTACCTCACTTTTGGGGCCTGCTGGGACTTTAGTCTACTTGTAGGTCCAGAAGAAAAGAGAGGTGGTGGGGGTGGGTCATGAAAAGAATTAGAAATGTCTTTCAAGCCAAGTACCTTGGCATTCTGTGGCAGTTTCTTCAGGTGAAACAGGATTATTCTTCCCAGACAAAGAAGTGAGGGCTATTCCCTAGCGGAGTTGATTACAGATTTAGAAGGCACTGAAAGGTTAGTTTCTTTAGGTGGATGGGTGCCCATTTCTCAGACTGGACTGGAGGCCATGAAGTGTTTCTCCAGGGTAGGGTGGAGGTCAGGAAGCTCTTTCTTCTTGGCAGACCGTTACAGGTCTGTGCCTGTTTCATACTGTTGTGTATCCCAGAAAAGCCTTGTTCTTAACCCTAACTCAATATCACTGAGTGGGATCTTCTTGATTAGGTTGTTTCCACGGAGATGTGACCCACTCAGTTGTGGGTGAGCCCTTTTGATTAGGTCTCCACCCATATAAAGTGGTAGGGTTGCTTACTGGAGCCCTTTAAGAGGGAACGATTTTACAAAGAGTTCAGAGCCCACACAACCCGAGACCTTTGGAGATGCAGAAGGAAAATGCCCCAGGGAAGTATTTTTAAACCAGGAGGCTGGAGAGAAAGCTAGAAGACATTGCCGTGTGCCTTCCCAGCGGGCAGAGCTGTTCTAGACAGCATTAGTCCTTCTTGAATGAAGGTAACCTCTTGTTGGTGCCTTAATTTGAACATTTTCACAGCTTTAGAACCATAAACTTGTAACTCAATAAATTCCCTTTATAAAAGCTGTTCCACTTCTGGTATACAGCATTCTGGCAGCTTTAACTAAAACAAGATTTATGTTTTAATAAATAGTTAAAGACTCAACAGAATTCAGGGTTTCCTACTCCCCGCTGCCATCATCATCAATGCATATGCACTCATCCCATGTTTCAGGATCCAAGTCTTTTACAATCAAAACCCTTACTTTAGTAGCAGACACACTGCAAGACTGAGAAATTAGCTTACCTTGTAAATCTGCTATTTGCTCAGTGAGACTCTGGGGATTTCAGAAATCTCAACTCTGTGGCCATAGGGAATAAGATTTTCTTCAGGACACACATAGAAACTTTTATATATATCATATGACATTTATGTTGCAAATGTGGAGCCTTCAGCTCAGCCCTTTCCCTCATAACTGTATCCAGTGTATCTGAGAACGACCAGACAACATCTTTATACCTCTTAACTCTAGAAACTTTGTTAAGGTATCGAAACTGTCACCCAGAGCCTCGATTCACATAAGAGAGGAGAATCAAATGGTGATACTTCGCATATCTCTATTGCCAATTCATGCCATGGATTGTCAGTGCCATCTTGATTACTGGAGATAGAGTCATTAGTGCCTTTGAGTCTAATCAGAGTAGAAAAACAATTGCAAAAACCAATTTTTAAGATTCTGTTTCCAAGGAACCACTCCCAGAACCAAGCTGTAGTAGTCAGAGTTCTCTAGAGAAACAGGACCAACTGGAGACATCCGTAAATATGAGACTTGATAAATGTATCTCAAGTAACTTTGGGGATACTTGAGTTCAAATTTCATAATGCAGGCCATGAGGCTGGCAAGTCACTGATGAATTCTCCAGGGGAGGCTGACTGGCTGTGAATGTTCTTTCTTCTCCCTTAAAAGTCTTCAAGTGATTGGATCAAATCCAAATGACTGGACTCTCTCATTGCAAAGAAACTCTCCTATTTGCTCACAAATGTAATCAACCACAGGTGCAATCATCTGACTGATTTTTTAAATTAACCAGCCTTCTGGTTTATTAAGTCAGGCACGAAATGCCCTCGCAGTACCAGGTCAGTGCTTGCCTTTCCCGGCCAAGCTTATGCCTGAACTCAACCCATCACACTGAGGGCCAACTGAGAGAGGAGTCATGGAGACCCTGCATGAAGAGGTTTGCACAAAGCCTAAAGCTCATCACTGATGCTCGAACAAGACGGGCCTATGCCCTCCTCACAAAGATCCAGCATCACTGCTGACCAGACAAAAATGGATCTTGTGGAAATGACTTAGCTTTTGAGCCCTACCCTCTTCGTTCTACCTATAGGAACTCCAGCTCACATCCCCACTTGGAGCTGCTTTGGGGAAGATGCTTCCAGTTCCTTGTGAAGTGCTTCAGTAGATGACCATCACGAGAGAGGGATGTGTTTCTCCCTGCGGCTAGGTGTGGCGAGCTTGGCCGTCAGCAGACGCTGTGCTTACAGTAAGCCATCCCACAAAGTAAATGCTGGAGTTTATTTCTGAGTCACCACCGAAAAGTTCCAGTAAAAGGCCAAGAACTCCAGGGTAGAGGAAGAGGAAAGGGGGAATGAAATTCTGGGCCGGAGGAATTCTGAGAATTCTGAGGCCCGAGCCTGGTGCTGGCCGGGTTGCTGCAAGGCCCAGACTCACCCCACCCTGAGTGGCCCTCGGAGGACAGGGAAAATTCCTCTGCACAAAGTCATTACAAATTCAAAAACAAGCTCCAAGGATCTGCCCCCAAGCATAAGAAGTAATGCATGAGTAAGAACAGGCCATGCACAGGGCGCCTTCCATGGATGTTTGATGAGGAATGGGATTTCTCTGCTCGGGGCCTGCTCCCAAGCCCAACGTGCAGTCTGCTCAACCTTGAGCCGCGGCCATTGGAACCACGTTGTTCTGCCTTATGATCTGACTATACCTTAATATTTAAATACCTCAGTTATCTTTCAGTTTAAAACTATTTTTAAAATGTGGGGCTTGATTAGCATAAGCATAATTCTCTGCCAGGGTCTGATTTAATGATGTAGCCAATTGAATGCCTACAAGCTGTCAAAGCCTGTGCCTGACTGCTGTGCTCTTTAAACTCTGTCCACAAATGGGGGCTGCTACTGAGCACCCTGTTTTAACCCCCTCTTGGAAGTCAAGGGGGACGCACAGGTCCTTCTGAAACACTACCAAGTAGAGCCTACGCCCCGTGGCCTCTCCAGCCACCTTGTGCTCCTGTGGCCACAACCTGCAGCTGCTTCTCCTATCCCGGTATTGCCTCTCCACCAGGGACGGCACCCCCAGGCCCCACCTGTCACCATGGGAAATCCCCTCCTTTGTTGCTGCCTCTCTTCTCGGACAGGACTTCTTGGGATAGAGGGTTTAGGATGAGCCTCTCCTTGTGCTGGGGAAGGGCTGCATCCCTTCTCCGCTCACCTGCTTCCAGGTTCCCAGTTGTACCCTGCAAAGAAAAGACCCGGGAGAAGCGGGGTGGGGGTGGGGTGCCTGCAAACCCCACCTGGCTAATCCTGCAAGAACCAAATGTGAAAAAGCAACAGGAACGAAAGCTGTGGGCCGCAGCCGCAATTTGAAAGGGGTGGAGAATCTGGGGAAAGGCGCAGGTTTCCCTTTCTCTGTGACTAGGGGGAGGAGGTGCTGTCAGGGGGCACTGACCGAGTGAGGGGAGACCCGGCGTCAGGGAGTCACCACATGGTCCTGGGGCGGGGCGAGGACCTGGGCCTGGGGGCTTCCTAGGGAGGTGTCAAGGTCCGCCATCCAGAAACCACGGGGAAGAAGGTCAGGGGCCCCGGGAGCGCGAGGAGCCGCCCCAGGCCTGAGGACCGCTGACCTGTGCCCGGCTCAGAGCTGCGCTTGGACGGACACCCAGCCGGACACACAGACGGACTCAGTCTCCGCCCGCGTCAAGAAGCTCCGCAGGTGGCCGTGGGGTGAGCCCAGCGCCTGGCCCGTTAGAGCGGCTCCTCCCGCCCGCAAAGGGGCTGCGGCGGGGCTGGCCAGAGGGGGCTGGGGCCCGGGGGTGGGGGCTGCGGCCCGGGGGTGGGGGCTGCGGCTCGGGGGTGGGGGCCGGGGCAACATGCATTCTTGTCGCAGCGCAGATAAAACCAGGCTCAAATCCCAGACTGGCCCTCCCTCGTGAATGTGGCTCGTGAGCGCGCTTCGCGCCGTGTGTGAACCCCAGTTTCCTCTCTTGACAGCCTCTGAACTACCTCGGAGGGTCCTGCAGGGCATGGAGGGCTCAGCGCAGCTCGAGAGCTCAGTAACCGCGCGCTGACCCCAGCTGGCCTCCTTGGCTGGTGGTAGGCAGTGGCCCACGAAGAGCTTGTGGTGCAGGAACTGGGGGGAGTTTCTGTCCCGGGAGGGTCCGAGGGAGGAGCCTAGTGGGGGTCAGCGCGGCTGACCGAGGGGTTCCGGGAGGCTGCATCTTGGGGCTGCATTTCACAGGCAGAGATGCGGAGGGAGGGCCTTGGGCGTGGCCAGGCATGGGACGTGGCCGGGGCATGGCCGGAGCATGGCATGGGTGTGGGGTGTGGCCGGGCGTGGGAAGGCTGTGCAGGGACACTATTGTGTGCGGGGATGTTGGGGCAGCTGGAGGGCGTGATTAACCGTGTAGGTGATCCCCTTTTCCCTACTTAAGGAAGGGAGCTCTTCTCCTTCAGTTACGCACCTCTCACCGCACCTCCAAGTGCCTCGCCCGCGGTAAGCCTCAGTGAACGGAATTACATCGAAGAGAATTTCTCATGAGATTTTAATTTCCCAAATTTCCTAAACTTTATTGCCTTCTTTGCATGATAAATTGATTTGATAGAGCCATCCAATAAATATGCTTAGTTGTCTCTGCTGCCAGAGACAGCAAGGATTTTTAAATTTTCATAGCAACTTACTTGCCTTTAAATACTACAGCCTTCATACTAGGTCTTTAAAAATGATGTAGTGATTTAACCATTATTCGCGCTTTCCTTTCGGGCTAATACGTGTGAGGTTTCTCTCGGTCACGGGAAGTGGAAAGGATTTCCTCCTCTGGCTCTTTGGGTGAAGAGGCTGGGGATGAACAGCTGTAGAAAATCCATCCCCACCAAGAGACACGCATCTGCTAAGAGGGCCAAGCGCTGGCCACCTGGCCCTTGACTATGGACTCAGGGGACATTCAGCTCTACCCTCCATTAGAAATGCGGTACTGGAGGGCACAAGGAGGAGGAGGGCAAGGAGGAGGGGAGAGAGGGAGGGGCAAGGAGAAGAGGGGAGGAGGGGGAAGAGAGAGAGGAGGGGAGGAGGGGAGGAGGGTAAGCTGATGCTGCTTGTTTTGGCATTGCAGTGTTTTAGCCTCCTAGGCTGTTTAGAGCAAATAACATGAAATGTGTTGGCTCAACCATGGGAATTGTTAAGCTTACAGTTCTGAGTATGTGGAAATGTCCCAGTCATCATCAAGGTGATGCTTTCTTCCCAGAGACCCGCTGCCAGCAGGCCTTGGCTCCTCTGCCACCTGGTAAGGCATGTGGCAGCGTCTGCTGGTCTCTGCCTTCTCTTCAGGGTTCCCTTGGTGTCAACTTCTTGCCTCTGTTTTTCTCTCTCTCCTTCTGTATTCATTCCATGTAAAAAGGACCCCAGTAATAGGGTTAGGACATATCTTGAATGGCGTGGGTCCTACCTTGGCTGAGGTGGCCTCATCCAAAGTTCCTACTTACATAGGCCCACACCCACAGGGTTGGATTTAGGAGCATGCTCTTTGTGGGGTGCAGAGGGCTTCAGATCACCACTCACAGGCCAGAACGCACTTTAGAACTGGGGTGTTGAGGGAGGGGACCAGACCTCACGTGCATTTGAAGCCAATTTTGTAAAAGAGGAAAGGTCAGTAACCAGCTTGAGATCTAAAGGATCCCTTCCCACGTCGACATGCATCGCTCACCAGGCACAGTGCTGGGTCCAGCCTGCAGCCGCCTCTCTCCTCGGCCATCAGGGTACCCACCTCTGAGCCACACTCTTAGCAGCATCCTGCCCCAACGACCACTCTGTCTCTTTCTCCCTCACTTACAGAAAAACCCTCATAAAGCTGCCCCGCCTCAGTCCTCCCACTTGCTCTTCTCCTGCTCTCTGTTGTGGAGCGACCACGGTTCTCCCCAGGAGAAGTCCACTGGCCAGCCAAGTTCTTACCTCCCCAGGGCCATAGCCGCTGTGCCCCAGCCCTCTGGGCCCCTCTCTTCCACTTTCCCTCCCCCTTCTCACACTTCCTTTGTGTCCCCGTCGGGAGCCTCCCACCATACAAGTGATGGTCTTCAGAGCCCCTGGGCCTCTCTTCATTTCCACTGACTCTGGGAGGCCCCACCCATCTGACTGTCTTGCATG
Source organism: Tamandua tetradactyla (assembly GCF_023851605.1). Lineage (NCBI taxonomy): Eukaryota > Metazoa > Chordata > Mammalia > Pilosa > Myrmecophagidae > Tamandua > Tamandua tetradactyla. The sequence continues at coordinate 45,369,110 of NC_135351.1, read as the reverse complement.
ATTTGTGCTTTGTGGACTTTAATCCTGACACCCTCCCCAGAACCCAACCTACTTAATGTGTCCAAAACAAACTCCCGTGTTGACACTTGCTCCTCTACTTCCACCTGCTCAGGAGGGGAGCCTCCATGCTCCCTGGGATTCCAACTAAAAGTCTCAGAGCCATCCTTGAGGCTGTGCTTTCTCTCACCTGCCACATCTAATCCATCAGTGATGACCTTTACTCAACGTTTTTAGACTATTTACTGAGGGGTGCTTGCTATGAGCCTGGCTCTGTTCTGGAAGCTGCAGATAAGATGAGATTAAAGAAGACAAAGCTCCTGTCCTCAAGAAGCTTATGTTCTGAAGACTTTAAAGTATGTCCACCATTGAGCTTGAGCTCCTGCCCACCATCCCACTGCCACGAGTCCAGTCCAACTCCTCTACATTACTGCGATAGCCTTCTGTACCAGCGCTGGACCCTGCACACAGACATATGCAGTAGAGAGTGGCTGCTTTAAAAAATAAATCGGGTCATGCCTTTCCTTTGCTCACACCCTCCAGGAGTCCCTCCAAAGCCAAGTCCAAAGTCCTGACTGTAGTCTGGCCCCTGCTAGCCTGGACGTCCTCTCCCCAACCCCTTCCCTGACCCTGTCCTGTTACATCACCTCTTGTTGCTTCTCCAGCGCCTCCCGCAACCACGACCTTCACTCCTGAAGGTCACACTTACCCTGTACCTCCCACTGTGGCTTCTCCTGCAGGACAGCCCCTGCAGGCTCCCTCCCCTGTGGCATGCTTATATGCAGGTGCATCTTGGCTGCCTTCCTTTCCAGAGAGGAAGCCCTTGAGAGTGGAACTTCATTTTGCTCCCTGCCAAACCCCATCTCCTAGAACAATACCTACCATAGATTATGCACACACTTAATAAATATCTGATGACTTGTCTTCAATCCTGAAATTCTGTAATTTGGTGATTTGGAGGTCTGTAGACCTAGCGCTCCTTCTGATCAAGAGTGATAATTGATCAGAAGAGACAAACTCTGCTTCTGTGGGCCGAGCGAACATTCTATTCTATCCAAATTAGGTGTGGACTTCCAAGTCTAGAGACCAAGCCTCCCAGCTTCTGCAGTGACTGGTTGGCAATATCTGCTCAACTGTTAAACAGATGGTTAGCAATGGGGGCTTGTGGCTCTGTCAAATGAATCACCTCCCAGTTAGGCAGGTGACAGTCTGAAGTCAGAAATGAGCTTTGATCCTCACAGAGTGAAGCATACAAGACCCCACTTCAAACTCACGTGGAGGCCTGGAGCATCTGAGACATTGTGGCTAAAAAAAAGCACCTAGATCTGTATTCTCAGAAGAAGGAATAGTTTGGAGGCCCTGAAAGGAATCATCTAAACAAGACAGAGGATCTCACAATTGGAGCAGCAGTCTCTTGTAATGCCCCTGCCCCATCGGCCCCCAGCCCATCTCAACACCTGTCCTTGGGCTTTCTGTCCTTCTCTGACTTCTTTGCTGAATCTTTTTTTTTTTTTACATGGGCAGGCACCAGGAATCGAACCCGGGTCCTCGGGCATGGCAGGCAAGCATTCTTACCTGCTGAGCCACCGTGGCCCGCCCTCTTTGCTGAATCTTACCTGCATTTTCACCTGCTGGCCAGCCCTTTCCCCCTAACCTAGACGCGAAAGATCTCTTCTTGGAAAGATCCTTTCTGGATCCCTGGGTAGGTTTCCTTGCTTTGCCTTCTCTGTCACCACATCCATTTGTGCACATGTCCACTGCAGAAACGCAGTGCCCTGATTTGCTGTGACTGTCTGGCTCATCCTTCTTAGCTCCTCACTGGATGAGAGGCATTTCAGTGATCTTTGTACATTAAGCATCAGTGCTCGTTTGAAAGGATCATGTGCCCTAGAAAAGCCATGTTTTAATCCTGATCCATTTGTGGAAGCAGCCTTTTGTTTTAATCCCTACTTAGTACTGTATGTTGGAGACTTGATTAGGTTATCCCCATGGAGATGTGACTCACCCAATTGTGCGTATTCACCTTTCATTAGAGGGAGATGTGACTTCACCCGGTCCAGGTAGGTCTTGATTAGTTTACTGGAATCCTTTAAAGAGGAAACATTTTGGAGAGAGCCCCTTTAGAATGACGAGAGCCGTGAGGAGAGTCCACACAGCCAGAGACCTTTGTTGATGAAGAAGGAAAACGCCCCTGGGGGAGCTTCATGAAGCAAGAGGCCTGGAGAAGAAGCTAAGATGTCATCATGTTTGCCACGTGCCTTTCCAGTTGAGAGAGAAACCCTGAACTTCATTGGCCTTTCTTGAGTGAAGGTGACCTCTTGTTGGTGCCTTAATTTGGACATTTTTATAGACTTGCTTTAATTGGGACATTTTCAATGTCTTAGAACTGAAAACTTGCAACTGAATAAATTCCCCTTTTTAAAAGCCGTTCCATTTCTGGTATGTGGCATGCAAGCAGATAGCAAACTAGAACAACCACCTAACCCAGTGTCTTCTTTTAGTGGACACTCAATAAATCCTTATTGAATAACTGTGTTTTATTCTTTATTGGAGAACTTGTGGGTTTACAGAACAGTCATGAATAAAATAAGGGCCCTCATGTACAGCGCCACCACCAGTACCTTGCATTGCTGTGGAATATTCACTACTATGGATGATAGAACATTTTAAAATTATACAATTAATTAAAGTCCATGATTTAACTTAGGGTTCACTGTGTGTGTAGTGTAGTTCCATGGATTTATAAAAAATTGTATTCTGTTATATAAACAATATAACATTTCTCCTTTTAATCATATTCAGATATATATTTCAGTGGTCTTAACTGCCTTTATAACATTGTACTTCCATCATCCCCATCCATTATCAAACCATTTCCATCATTCCAAATAGGAACCCTGTACATTTTAAGCCTTAAATTCTCATTCCCTATCCTTACAGCATCTGTGCTGGTTTGAAAGGATGTATGTACCCTAGAAAAGCCATGTTTTAATCCTAATCCCATTTTGTAAAGGCAGCCGTTTCTTCTAATCCCTATTCAGTATTGAATGTTTGAAACTGTAATTAGACCAGCTCCCTGGAGATGTGATTTAATCAAGAGTGACTGTTAAACTGGATTAGTTGGAGATGTGTCTCCACCCATTTGGGTGGGTCTTGATTAGTTTCTGAAGTCCTATAAAAGAAGAAACATTTTGGAGAATGAGAGAGATTTCTGAGCGAGCAGAGAATGGCATAGACACGAGAAGCAGTGTCCACCAGTTAACAACCTTTGGATATGAAGAAGGAAAATGCCTCCCAGGGAGCGTCATCAAACAGGAAGCCAGGAGAAGAAGCTAGCAGATGATGCCATGTTTGCCATGTGCCCTTCCAGATGAGAGAGAAACTCTGACCGTGTTCACCATGTGCCCTTCCAGATGAGAGAAAAACTCTGACTGTGCTCACCATGTGTGCTTCCATTTGAGAGAGAAACCCTGAACTTCATTGGCCTTATTGAACCAAGGTATCTTTTCTTGGATGCCTTAGATTGGACATTTCTATAGACTTGTTTTAATTGGGACATTTTCTCAGCCTTAGAACTGTAAACTAGCAACTTATTAAATTCCCCTTTTAAAAAGCCATTCCGTTTCTGGTATATTGCTTTCTGGGAGCTAGCAAACTAGAACAGCGTCTATTGGTAACCTATCGTGATGGTTATGTATATGTGTCAACTTGGCCAGATGATGATGCCCAGTTGTCTGGCCAAGCAAACACTTGCCTAACTGTTGCTGTGAGGACATTTCACGGACTTCAATCATTAGCACTCTGATTGCATCCATGGCTGATTACATCTGCAGTCTGTTAAGGGCAGTGTCTTCAGAAATGAACAGCATTTAATCTAATTAATTGAAGGCTTTAAAGAAAAGTCAGAAGAGAGAATCCCTTATTCCAAGTCAGCCAGCCAACCTCTCCTGGGAGTTCATCGAGGCCCTTCATCAGAGTTGCAAGCTTGCAGCCTGCCCAATGGAACGTGGACTTCTGCATCCCCACATTTGAAAGAGATACTTTTATAAATCTCCTATTTACAGATCTCTCCTGTTGGTTCTGTTTCCCTAGAGAACTCTGACTAATAAAGAGCAACCAGGAGTTGCTCTTGCAAAACAGAATCTTAAAAATGTTTTTTTAGTTGTTTTTCTACTCTGATTAGACTCAAGGGCACTAATAACTCTATTTCCAATAATACAGATGGCACTGCCAGTCCATGGTGTGAGTTGGCAATAGAAATACACAAAATATTGCCATTTGATTCTGCTAATAATGTGCTTATACAAGGCAAGGCTCTAGGTGATAGTGTATTTGACACCTTAAGAGAGTTTTGTGGAGTTAAAAAGTATAATGCTGCTGGCTGGTTTTTCCTAGATATGCTGGATACAATTATGAAGCAAAGAGATGAGCTGAAGGCTTCAAATATGCAGGTTAAGCTCTGTGGGAAAGATGTAAAAATTTCTTTGTGTGACCTAAAAGAAAATCTTATTTCCTGTGGTCACAGTCTTGAGTTCTCTGAAAACCAAACCCAGATTCTCATAGTATAAGTAGCAGATTTCCAAGATAAACTAAATTCTCAACCTTGCAGGGTGCCTGCTGTTAAAGTGACGGCGGTGACTGGAAGGGAGTGGGACCCTGAAATTGGGATGAGGACACAAGGTAGACAATGATGGCCGTGAGGGTATTGAAACCTGAATTCTGCTGAAACTTTGCTAGAAAAACCTGAAATGGTCTTCCCTGAGGAAACAGCTGCCCCACCTCGAGCCTGCCATGAGGAGTCTGCCATCCACCCTCCTCAATTTCAGTGCCTACTAAACCTAGAACTACCTTCTCTGAGAAACAGCCTCACTCCCCTGTCTGGAGAGATTGCTCCTGTTTCACCAGATGAAACTGTAACAGAGGTAAATCTGAGGTAACTGGCTTGAAAGGCACTTCTAATTATTTTCGTGACCCACCCCCACCACCCCTCTTTTCTTCCAGACCTATAACTGGATTAAGTCCCAACGGGCCCCGAAAGTGAGGTACAAAGTATGACCCATGAGGAGGTACATTAGACTCCAAAAGAACTGCATGAGTTTTTCAATTAATATGGATAGAAATCAGGGGAATATGTGTTGGAATGGATATTAAGAGTGTGGGATAATGATGGAAGGAATATAAAGCTGAATCAGGCTGAATTTATTGATATGGACCCATTAAGCAGAGATTCTGAATTCAATGTTGTACTCAAGGGGTTAGAAAAGGCATTAACTGTTTGGGTGGTTCGCTAAAACCTGGATCCAAAGGTGGCTGACGTTACCTGAGGTTGAAATGCCAGAACTTCCCTGGTGTAATGTAGATGAGGGATCCAGAGGCTTAGAGAGATTGGCATGTTAGAGTGGATTCACCATGGGAGACCTGCTCACACACCCCAGGAATGTCCAGAGGATGCACCTTGTACCAGGACTTTGAGGAATACATTTGTGAAACCAGCTCCATCGTCCCTGAAAAGTTCTCTAGTTGCCTTTCTCTGTAGGTCAGATAGTACTACTGGAACTGCTGTCAGTGAGCTGGAATCCTTGAACACAATGGGGGTGATGGGATCTGAGTTGGCAGATGCCACGTGGCAGCTCTTAATTGCCAGAGACAAGGTAGGTGTGGCCACCATAAAGGACAGCCGACTCAAAGGAGAAGTCAAAGTAATTTGACTTGCAAAGACCTGAGAAGTAAAATAGATGGGCATCTACTAGATTCTTAGGCAGAAAAGTTCTAGGACAAGTGAAGAGAAATCTAACTTAAATCATAAAAACAGAGAATCATAGCCCCTTAATCAATTTCCAGACTCGATTCAGTTTACAGACACAGAGACCCTTGAGTGAGGGGAAGACCAGGTCTCCTTGGGGGAAGGACCCTATTACACTGCCCCTAATTTACACTGTTAACCTTCCTCCTAGTCTCTCCCAAGGAGACCTAGGGCCTTTAACCAGGGTGACTGTGCATTGTGGGGAAGGAAATGATCAGCTATTTTGGGGATTATTAGACATGGGTTCAGAAATGACACTAATTCCAGAAGACACAAAACTTCTCTCTGGTCCATGAGTCAGAGGAGGACTTATGGAAGTCAAGTGATTGATGGAGTTTTAACTCAGGTCCATCTCACAGTGAGTCCAGTGGGTACCCAGACTCATTCTATGGTCCTTTCCTCAGTTCTGAAATGCATAATTGGAATTGACATGCTCATCAGCTGGCAGAATCCCTAATGGATCCCTGACTCATAGAGAGAGGGCTATTATGGTAGAAAAGGCCAAGTGTAAGCCACTAGAACTGCCCCTACTCTGCAAAATAGTAAATCAGAGGCAATACCAGATTCCTGGAGGGATTTTGGAGATTAGTCCCATTCTTAAGGACTTGAAGGATGCAGGGGTGGTGATTCCCACCACATTCAGCAGTTCTATTTGGCCTGTGCAGAAAACAGATGTGGCTTGGAGGATGACAGTACATTATTATAAACTTAATCATGTGGTAACACCAATTGCAATTGCTATTCCAGATGTGGTATCATTGCTTGAGCAAATCAACATGTCCTCTGATAGCTGGTATGCAGCTATTGATCTGGCAAATGCTTTTGTTCTCAATTGCTCTTACTAAGGACCACCAGAAACAGTTTGCCTTCAGCTGGGAAGGTCAGCAATATACTTTCTCTGCCCTATGTCATAGTCTTGTCTGCAGAGAACTTGAATGTTTCTCCTTCCCACAAGACATCACACTGGTCCACTCTATCGATGATATCATGTTGATTGGACCTAGTGATCAAGAAGTAACAACTACTCTAGATATATTGGTAAGGATTTGTATATTAGGGGATGGGACATAAATCCAAGAAAAATACAGGGGCCTTCTATCTCAGTGAAATTTCTAGGTGCCCAGTGGTGTGGGGCATATCAAAATATCCCTTCTCAGGTGAAGGATAAGTTGTTGCATTTGGCCCCTCCTACAACCAAATATGAGGCATAATGCCTAGTCAGCCTCCTTGGATTTTTGAGACAACATAGTCTTCATTTGTGTGTGCATTTCTGGCCCACTTAGTGATCAGAAGAGATGCTGGTTTTGAGTGGGGATTGAAATAAAGCAGACTTTCCAACAGGTCCAGGCTGCTGTACAAGCTACTCTGCCACTTGTACCATATGCTCCAGCAGATCCAATGATGCTAGAAGTCTCAGTGGCAAATAGAGATGCTCTCTGGAAATTTTGGCAGGCCCCTACAGGAGAATCACAATGCAGGCCCTTAGGATTTCAGAGCAAGGCCTTGCCACCCTCTTCAGATAACTACTCTCCTTTGGAGAAACATCTTTAGCCTGCTACTGGGCCTCAGTAGAGACTGAACGCTTAACCATGGGCCACCAAAGCACCATGAGACCTGAGTTGCCTATCATGACCTGGGTATTGTCTGACCCACCAAGCCATAAAGTTGGGTGTGCACAGCAGCACTCCATCATAAAATGGAAGTGGTATATTAGAGATAGAGCTTGTGCAGGTCCTGAAGGCACAAGTATGTTACAAGAGGAAGAGACCCAAATACCCAGGGACCCCACTTCTGCCTTGTAGAATGACTTAGTGAATGTTCCATCCTCTTCAATTTTGGGCGAAGAGTTTGAGCAAGTCTTCTTGGAGTGTTTGGTAGAATACCCCTGTGAAGCAAACTGGTCCAAGTTATTGCTTTGTTGTAAGGTTTTTGATTACTGATTCAGTCTCTTTACTAGCAATTTGTTTGTTGACTTCTATTTCTTGAGTTGATGTTGGTAGTTTGCGTGTTTCTAAGAATTTGCCTGTTTTTTCTAGGTGATCTAACTTATTGGCATATGGTTGTTCATTCTATTCTCTTATAGTCCTTTTTATTTCAGTAAATAAGTAAGTAATAATGTCACCTTTTCCATTTCTGATTTTCATTATTTGTGTCTTCTATTTTTTTTGTCAGTCTAAAGATGTGTCAATTGCACTGATCTTTTCCAAGAGCCAGCTTTTGGTTTTGTCAATTCTCTCTAGCTATTTTGTCGTCTATCTCACATATCTCTGCTCATTTGTTTTTAAATTTCCTTTTTCTCCTTACTTTGGGTTTAGTTTGCTCTTTCCTAGTTCTTCCAATTTTGAGTTTAGGTCTCTGATTTTAAGTCTTTCTTATTTTTTAATTTAAGCATTTAGAGCTATAAATTTCCCTCTCTGCACTGCCTTTGCTGCATCCCATGTGTTTGGATGTGTAAGCTCTTTCCTAATTTAACTTCTGATTTCCTCTTTAACGCATTCATTGTTTAAAACTATTTTGTTTAATTTCTACATATTCATGAATTTTCCATTTCTCCCTCTTTTTTTGATTTCAGGCTTCATTCCGTTTTGGTTGGAGACTATACATTGTGTGATTTTAATATTCTTGAATTTATTGAGACTTGTTTTGTGGCCCAGTATGGGGTTTATCCTGGAGAGTGATCCTTGTGCACTTGAGAAAAATGCATATTCCATTCTGTTCAGTGAAGTGTTCTATATATGTCTGTTAGGTCCAGTTGGTTTAGAGTCACATTCGAGTCTTTTACTTCTTAGTGATCTTCTGACTGGATGTTCTATCCATTATTGAGCGCAGTATATTAAAACCTCCTACTATTAATATAGAACTGTCCATTTCTCCATTCAAATCTTTCACTATTAGCTTCATATATTTCAGGGTTCTTCTGTCAGGTGCATATATATTTATAGTTGTTACAAATTCTTATTGAATTCTCTTCTTTATCAGCATATAATGACCATTTTTGTCCCTTACAACTGTTTTTTGAATTAAAGTCTATTTTTTCTGATGTTGGTTTAGCCAGCCAAGCTCTTTTTTGGTTACTATTTAAATGGTATATATATTTTCCATCCTTTCACTCTCGACCTACTTGCAACTTTGAATTTAAAATGAGTGTATTTGAGTTAGCATCTAGGTGGGTCGTGCCTTGTAAAATCTATTCTGCCAATCTCTTACTTTTGACTGGAGAGTTTAGTCCATTTACACTTAAAGTAAAGTACTGCTAATACAGGACTTTCTCCTGCCTTTTTTTTCTATTAAACCTTTGTAGGTCTTACACTTGATATGTCCCTTTCTTCCATTAATACCTACTTTCATATTTATTTGATTTTTGTATTGCATCATATTGAGTTTTCTTTTCTATCTGGATGTGTTTTTCATCTATTTTTCTTGTGGTTAACATGGCCTTAAATTTAAACATCCTAAATATTTAACAATCATATTTGGTGTGATACCAACTTAATTTCAATAGCATGCACATATACTTTTCCTATACCTTTCTGTCCCCCCCCCCACACACACACTTTTTTGGGGATTTGTTACCACATATCTTTGTACATTATATTTCCAAAATCATAGATTTTTTTCACTAGTTTTATACACTTGCATTTTATCATCTGTGGGAAATAAGAAGCAGATTTATGAACTAAACAATACAATACAATAATAATTGTGTTTATAATTATCCAAAAGGTTACCTTTACTGCAGGTCTTTATTTCTGTATGCCGCTTTGAGCCACTGTCTAGTGTCCTTTCCTTTCTCTCTGAAGACCTCCCTTTAGTATTGCTTAGAGGACTGGTCTAGTGGTGAATTCCCTCAGCTTTTGTTTATCTGAAAGAGTTTTGTTGGATATAAAATTCTTGGCTGGCAGTTGTTTTCCTTTAGCACTTCAGGTATTTCAACTCACTACCATCTTGACTCCATGGTTTCTGAGAGAAATTGGCACTCATCTAACTGGGACTCCTTTTTACAAAACATGCTGCTTTTCTCTTCCAGCTTTCAGAACTCTCTCCTTGTCCTTTGCATTCGATAGTGTGATCAGTATATGACAGAGTGTATTTTTCTTCATGTTTATCCTGTTTGGTGTTCTCTAGGCTTCTTGGATGTGCATCAGCATGTCTTTTGCTAAATTTGGGAAGTTCTCTGTCATCATTTCTTTCAATATTCCTTCTGTCCCTTTTTCTCTTTTTCCTTCTGGGACTCCAATAATGCATATATTGGTGTGCTTGATGGTGTCTCAGAGCTGTCTTAAGCTGCTTTCATTTTTAATATCTCTTTTTAATTTCTGCTCCTCAGCCTGACTCATTTCAAGCTCCCTGATTCTATCATCTTCCAACTTCAGTAATAACGTAATTTCAGAACTAAGCACCCCTGCCCAGACATTTTTCATTTCAGTAATTATGGTTTTCAACTCCAGTAGTTCTGTTTGGTTCCTTTTAAAAATTTCTGTTTCTTTACTAAGATACTCATACTGCTCATTGTTTCTCTGACATCCTTTAGCTCTTTCTCTGTATGTTTCTCCATCTCCTTGAGCAAGCTTTGCAGTTATGGTCACATTTTTGTCTTCTTTGTTGGTGTTTTTGGTATTTTAATCCTCCTTTGGATGAGCCATCATTTCCTCTTTCTTTGTTTGGCTTGTACTTCTTTGTTATACACTGAACATTTTAATATTTTAAAATGTTCCCTCTGGCATTTACTCCTGGGAGTCTGTTTCCTGGTTTTGCATCCAGCCAGAATGAAACAGAGATTTCTTGCAGCTTCCTACAGCAGGCTCTGCCCAAGGCGAGTGCAGGTTCTGTCCTCATGGGCCTCTGCCTTGCCCTGGGCTGTTGCTCGTTGCTTGTTTTGGAGGTCTCCTTGTTGTAGGGGCTTGGCTGACCCCTCTGTTTCCCAGAAGACAGACCTCCCTCTCCTGGGCATGTGGAACCAGAAGGCCAGGCCTTGGTCCCAGACTGTCGGCCTCTGTAGTTTTATATACTCCTTTCTTTGTCTTAAGTGATTTTGCCTGGAGGGCAAATTCTGGGATGAGGGCACACAGGAGAGGACTTTCCCATGTCAGTCTTTCCAGCTCTAACAGGGCAGGGACCACAAAGGGGGTGTAGACTAGCTCCAGAGTGCCCTCGGGAGGGGGTCAGAAAGGGATCCAAGAACTTCTCTGATGGCTCTCCAAAGCTGACCTCTCCAAAGCTGACCTTTAAATTGCAGCTATTTGGGTAACAGCTCCCCGCAGCCCTGCGGAAGCACTGCGCCTTTAAATTTCTACCACCTCTGCCCCTGTCCGGGGAGGGTTGAAACAATAGCTGCTCTCAGACCCAGGACCCTGAGATCAGGATTTGCTAATCAAAATCTGTGATCGTAACCAGTCATGTTTACTCCAGGTCTTGGGGAAGAGGATTTCTATGTCCCTTTCCATCACCAGCTGCTACCAGGGACTAGACCCTGTGGCAGCCTGCCACATGGATGAAAGATGGGCACTGTTAGCTGCCATGCAGAGAGGGCAATTTACAGTTCTTTACCCTAATTTATCAGCCTCTTCCTCCTGCTCTTGCCTGGATGCTGTACAGTGTTCTTTTGGCCGCTGGAGATTCAAAGTAGTTGTTTCAGACAGTTCCTGCTTGCTTTTGTTTTGCTGGGGGGACTGAGTATGGTGCTGTAGTTGCAATCAAACAGGTGTTTGACAGCAAGGAAGGCCCACCTTGCCCCACAGCTGCCCTGAGCATTTATGTCTGTTCCTCCCATTGGCATTGAGTCAGACGTCCCTGTAGAAGTCTGTGCAGTGGGGAGGAGATGGCGGTTAGGCTGGATTGATAGAAGAGGGAACTAAAGCACAACCCGGTAGGAAAAACCTGCCTGCATCACTTTGCTTTTATCTTCTTTTCAGAGCACTTTGGGGGTTTGTATCTTTCTTGCTCACATTTAGGTATTGAAAAAAATCCTAATTCCAAAGCATGACTGTTCCTTAATTGTTCTTCAGATGTCTTTGAAGTAATCTTCCCCCTCTCTCTTTTCTCACAGCAATATGTTTTTTTAAAAATACAATGATCAAAGTCTGCTTTGTGTTAGTGCTATTTTTACTAGGCTGCCAATTCTAAGTTCCTGCCTCACCTTGTTTCTAGGCATTGGTGGACTCTTCCTGCAAGAGAGCGCTTTAATCTTTGTGAAGCTCTGACCCTAGACAGTCTTACCTCTGGTTGGGACCACCCCCATTCTTTGGGATCATGAGTCAGAAACTGCAAGATGTTAGAAGAGAGAAACCAAGGGTGACATGAGGCTCAACAAGTGGTAGGGTGCCAGCAGCTGCCTCCTGGGCCCCCACCTCCTGGGGGCTCCTACCTCCTGGGGGGTCCCACTCCCTGGGGTCCCACCTCCTGGGGTTCCCACCCCCTGGGGGTCCCGTGGATAGAACCAGGCTGGCCCGTGTCTCCCCTCGAGGCCCACGTTCTCCTGCCAGAATGTCAGCTTATGTCTAGATAAGCCTTCCAATGCCGGCCTCTCTCTGAGTGCAGACAGAGCTGTGCTCGGAGCCAGACTCTGCACCTTAGGGAGGTCTGGAGCCCACTTCTCCAGAGCTGGGAGATCTCAGGTGGAAACGTGCTCAGGGGACTAACCCTCAGACAGATTTGCTGTTGGTGCTTTGTCCCCTGCTCCACGTGGGTCAAAGTCAGCCCCTCTCTGCCCCCGAGAGTCTGTAAGGAAGTCACAGCCGGCCGTGCAGAAAATGGTCTTTCCTCCGGAAATGTAGCTCTTGGCCTGGTGCTCCCAAGGCACCCGTGTGGGCTGTGGAAGTGCCGCTGCTGGGCTGCTCTATTCTAATGGTGGCTGGAGTAGTTTGTTGGGCTGGCTGTCCCTCGGCAGTCCCTTGGTTGATGACTCTGCCTGGGAATCGGCGACTGCTGCCTCACAGCTCTTTCCAGATTGTATTTTTCATCTATCAGTAGAACCAGTTTCTTTATGACATATGGTAAGAAATGACCTTGAGTTATTTTAATTGGTGAAGGGCAAGCTCCATCTATAAAGCAATATTCACACGTCTCCATATTTTGAGCCTGTTGGGTTTGCATCTGTCACCAGAAGCCATGGTGGGGAAAAATAAGGACAGTCACTTCGGGCCATGTGTGCACACATCACTCGAGGTGGGCGCCGAGCCACTGCGCCATCAGTGGACTTCTTCCTTCTTCTTTTCTACACATATCCTAACTACGAAGTGTTTACAATGATGCTACCCACTTCATCCGATACGATTTCATTACCTGGTCTTACAAAATGACTACCTCTCATGAGCTAGGTGCAAAATTCCAGTGTTGATTGGCTGCCATTTATACTAGTAGATTTTCTTCAAATGCTGTGAAATTTCCTCTGGAGCATAGTATCAATCTCAGTAAGCCTGATTGCTATTTGTAATCTATATGTATTAATATTCTCAGAGCCTGATTACCCAAGAAATGAGCCACCATGTTGCTGCTTTGTGTGGGTTCAGGAACAAAGCCATTTGAACAGTTTTGATTCTGAACGGAAGTGAGTACCTAATTTTATTTTATGGACCTTGCCACCACTGTGTCCTTACTAGTCTTGATTAGCCCCTCAGATTTAAACAATCTGGGGTGCAAAATTACAATCATTAATCTTTGTATAGTGAGATCAATTCATTCTTAACCTTAACATCCTTTGATGGTGGAAAGCAACAATCTTCTCCTGAATTGCTGGAGTGGCTCTGTGTTCAAGTGAGGTATTCTCTTTCTGCCACCCTAGAGAGAAGAGCTGTACCTGATCTGGTCAGCCATAACCTCGGACAGGACTTACGTGTGTGCACTGAGATCTGTATTTAAAGACGATGCGGCAGCACTACCACCTCCGCGCTGGGCCATAAGCAGGAGTCTGCTGCCACCTGTCTCTGAAGAAGACCCCAGATCTGTCATCCAGAATTTAACATGAAAATCAGTTGTTTGGTTCCACATGTTGAATTAGAGCCCATGTTTCCATAGAAAGCAGAGTTATCAATGTCAGAAACCTTTAAAATGCATGGGACAAGAGTTTCTGGAAGTTTCCAGAGGAGGGGAATCCTCCAGCACCCACAGTAAGGGTGAGAGGAGGACGCTGGGATGCATTGCCAAGGGTCCCTAAGGAGAAGGGTCTGGTCTTGCTGGGCACGTCTTCCATGCTTGAGCTGCCTCATTTCTCTCCCCCCTCCTGCCAGAGCCCTTCTCTGAGGAGGGTTTAACGAAACATTAACACAGCTATATTGTGCAACAATCAGAAGCGTGAACCCAGCCTAGGACTGCCTGCATTGTAGACGAAGGTCTACAACCTTCAGGTTTTTCAGGGGTGTCCTGGGAGGAATAAATCCACCCACACCATCCCTGCTTGACCACCAGCATGACCATCCAAAGGAGACAGGTAAGTCACCAAAACTGCTCAAGAAGAAATGAAAACTATGAATAGACTTATAAGAAGTAAAAAGATTGAATCAGCTGTCAAAAACCTCCCAACAAAGAAAAGCCAAGGACCAATTTACTTCACTGGCAAAATCTACCAAATATTTAAGGAAGAATTAATGCCAATATATCTAAAAATTTCCCAAAAAAATAGAAGGGGAAGGAATACTTCCTAACTCATTACGTTGGATCAGCACTAATACTAAACCCGGAAAGAGAGAACATGACAAAAAATGAAAACTACAGACTGATAGCCTTTATGAATATAGATGCAAAATCCTCACCAAAATACTAGCAAAGCAAACCCAATAGCACACTAAAAGGATTATATGCCAAGACTAAAAGGGAATTACCTCAGAAATGCAAGGGTAGTTCAGTTTAAGAAAACCGACCAATGTAATATACCAAATTAGTAGAATGAGGGATAATAAAAACCATGAGCATCTTGGCAGACACAATAAAAGTATTAAACAAAATTCAATACCTTTCCATGGAAGGAAAAAACTAAGGAAAATAAGATAGAAGGGAAATTCCTTAACATTATAAAAGGCATTTACCGAAAGCCCACAGCTAAACTCATAGTTAAGGGTGGAAGACTGAAAACTCTCCCCATAAAATCAGGAACAATGCAAAGAACTTCAGTTTTACCATTGCTATTCAATGCTGTGCTGGCAGTTCTAGCCAGAGCAATCAGGCAAGGAAAAGAAATAAAAGGCAACCAAATTGGAAATAAAAAGGCCCTGAAAAGATGCTCAGTTGCATGAGCCATCAAGGAGATGCAAATCAAAACCACAATGAGATACCATTTCATACCCCCTAGGAGGGCTACTACTAAAAAAAGCAGAAAAAAACAAGTGTTGGTGAGGATGTGGAGAAATCGGAGCCCTCAGATATGTTGCGGGAATGTAAAATGGTTCAGCTGCTGTGGAACAGTTTGGCAGTTGCTCAGGGAGTCTAGTATAGAATTACCACATGACCTAGCAATTCCAATTCTAGGTATCAGGGAGTCTAGTATAGAATTACCATATGACCTAGCAATTCCAGTTCTAGGTATCAGGGAGTCTAGTGTAGAATTACCACATGACCTAGCAATTCCAGTTCTAGGTATCAGGGAGTCTAGTGTAGAATTACCACATGACCTAGCAATTCCAGTTCTAGGTATCAGGGAGTCTAGTGTAGAATTACCACATGACCTAGCAATTCCAGTTCTAGGTATCAGGGAGTCTAGTGTAGAATTACCACATGACGTAGCAATTCCAGTTCTAGGTATCAGGGAGTCTAGTGTAGAATTACCACATGACCTAGCAATTCCAATTCTAGGTATCAGGGAGTCTAGTATAGAATTACCATATGACCTAGCAATTCCAGTTCTAGGTATCAGGGAGTCTAGTGTAGAATTACCACATGACCTAGCAATTCCAGTTCTAGGTATCAGGGAGTCTAGTGTAGAATTACCACATGACCTAGCAATTCCAGTTCTAGGTATCAGGGAGTCTAGTATAGAATTACCACATGACCTAGCAATTCCAGTTCTAGGTATCAGGGAGTCTAGTGTAGAATTACCACATGACCTAGCAATTCCAACTCTAGGTATCAGGGAGTCTAGTGTAGAATTACCACATGACCTAGCAATTCCAATTCTAGGTATCAGGGAGTCTAGTGTAGAATTACCACATGACGTAGCAATTCCAATTCTAGGTATCAGGGAGTCTAGTGTAGAATTACCACATGACCTAGCAATTCCAGTTCTAGGTATCAGGGAGTCTAGTGTAGAATTACCACATGACCTAGCAATTCCAATTCTAGGTATCAGGGAGTCTAGTGTAGAATTACCACATGACGTAGCAATTCCAATTCTAGGTATCAGGGAGTCTAGTGTAGAATTACCACATGACCTAGCAATTCCAGTTCTAGGTATCAGGGAGTCTAGTGTAGAATTACCACATGACCTAGCAATTCCAATTCTAGGTATCAGGGAGTCTAGTGTAGAATTACCACATGACCTAGCAATTCCAACTCTAGGTATCAGGGAGTCTAGTATAGAATTACCACATGACCTAGCAATTCCAGTTCTAGGTATCAGGGAGTCTAGTGTAGAATTACCATATGACCTAGCAATTCCAGTTCTAGGTATCAGGGAGTCTAGTGTAGAATTACCACATGACCTAGCAATTCCAATTCTAGGTATCAGGGAGTCTAGTGTAGAATTACCACATGACCTAGCAATTCCAGTTCTAGGTATCAGGGAGTCTAGTATAGAATTACCACATGACCTAGCAATTCCAGTTCTAGGTATCAGGGAGTCTAGTGTAGAATTACCACATGACGTAGCAATTCCAATTCTAGGTATCAGGGAGTCTAGTGTAGAATTACCACATGACGTAGCAATTCCAGTTCTAGGTATCAGGGAGTCTAGTGTAGAATTACCACATGACCTAGCAATTCCAATTCTAGGTATCAGGGAGTCTAGTATAGAATTACCACATGACCTAGCAATTCCAGTTCTAGGTATCAGGGAGTCTAGTGTAGAATTACCACATGACGTAGCAATTCCAGTTCTAGGTATCAGGGAGTCTAGTGTAGAATTACCACATGACCTAGCAATTCCAGTTCTAGGTATCAGGGAGTCTAGTGTAGAATTACCACATGACCTAGCAATTCCAATTCTAGGTATCAGGGAGTCTAGTGTAGAATTACCACATGACGTAGCAATTCCAATTCTAGGTATCAGGGAGTCTAGTATAGAATTACCACATGACGTAGCAATTCCAACTCTAGGTATCAGGGAGTCTAGTATAGAATTACCACATGACCTAGCAATTCCAGTTCTAGGTATCAGGGAGTCTAGTATAGAATTACCACATGACCTAGCAATTCCAATTCTAGGTATCAGGGAGTCTAGTGTAGAATTACCATATGACGTAGCAATTCCAATTCTAGGTATCAGGGAGTCTAGTATAGAATTACCACATGACCTAGCAATTCCAACTCTAGGTATCAGGGAGTCTAGTATAGAATTACCACATGACCTAGCAATTCCAGTTCTAGGTATCAGGGAGTCTAGTGTAGAATTACCACATGACGTAGCAATTCCAATTCTAGGTATCAGGGAGTCTAGTATAGAATTACCACATGACCTAGCAATTCCAGTTCTAGGTATCAGGGAGTCTAGTATAGAATTACCACATGACCTAGCAATTCCAATTCTAGGTATCAGGGAGTCTAGTGTAGAATTACCATATGACGTAGCAATTCCAATTCTAGGTATCAGGGAGTCTAGTATAGAATTACCACATGACCTAGCAATTCCAACTCTAGGTATCAGGGAGTCTAGTATAGAATTACCACATGACCTAGCAATTCCAGTTCTAGGTATCAGGGAGTCTAGTGTAGAATTACCACATGACGTAGCAATTCCAGTTCTAGGTATCAGGGAGTCTAGTGTAGAATTACCACATGACCTAGCAATTCCAGTTCTAGGTATCAGGGAGTCTAGTGTAGAATTACCACATGACCTAGCAATTCCAACTCTAGGTATCAGGGAGTCTAGTGTAGAATTACCACATGACCTAGCAATTCCAACTCTAGGTATCAGGGAGTCTAGTGTAGAATTACCACATGACGTAGCAATTCCAGTTCTAGGTATCAGGGAGTCTAGTGTAGAATTACCACATGACCTAGCAATTCCAATTCTAGGTATCAGGGAGTCTAGTGTAGAATTACCACATGACCTAGCAATTCCAATTCTAGGTATCAGGGAGTCTAGTGTAGAATTACCACATGACCTAGCAATTCCAATTCTAGGTATCAGGGAGTCTAGTGTAGAATTACCACATGACGTAGCAATTCCAGTTCTAGGTATCAGGGAGTCTAGTGTAGAATTACCACATGACGTAGCAATTCCAGTTCTAGGTATCAGGGAGTCTAGTGTAGAATTACCACATGACCTAGCAATTCCAATTCTAGGTATCAGGGAGTCTAGTGTAGAATTACCACATGACCTAGCAATTCCAGTTCTAGGTATCAGGGAGTCTAGTATAGAATTACCACATGACCTAGCAATTCCAATTCTAGGTATCAGGGAGTCTAGTGTAGAATTACCACATGACCTAGCAATTCCAATTCTAGGTATCAGGGAGTCTAGTATAGAATTACCACATGACGTAGCAATTCCAGTTCTAGGTATCTAGCCAAAACAATGGAATGCAGGGACGCCAGGTCCATATGAAGAGAAATGAGAACATATATTTTCACAGAAACTTGTACAGAGATGTCTGCCGCAGCATTATTCACCATAGCTAAAAGGTGAGAGTAGCCCAAGTGTCCATCAACAAATGAATGGATGAACAAAATGTGGTGTATCCCTGCAGTGAGATATTGCTCAGCCATGAAAAGAAACAGATGCCCACACATGCTATGACATGGACGAACCTTGAAGACATCATAATGCATGAAATAAAGCAGGCGCAAAGAGATATTGTCTGATTTCTCTTACAGAAAATAGTTAGAAAATTCACAGAGACAGAAAGTGGAAGAGTAGAAGGAAGTAGGGAAGGGAGAATGGGACGTTATTGCTTATGGGCATGAGTTTCTGTTTGAGAGGATGAAAATGTGGAAATAAAAAGTGGTGAAAGTTATGCAACATTGTTGCATAACTTAATGTTACAAAATTGTTTACAAAAATGGTTTAAGTGATTTTTATTTTATGCATATTTTACCACAGTAAAAACATTCCAAGAATCAGATTGATTGATTGTCAATTTTCTCATAATTCTGATTTCTTAGAATTAGCAGAAATCACTTGGGCGAGGAGACAAAACAATTACAGTGCTATGATTTAATAAAATAATTGATAGTTATAACACTAAACCAAGATCATCAGAAGAGGTCATTAAAACAAGTTAATTTATGTTTTAACCAGAAAATTAAAGGTTGAAGGGCTTTATATATATTCCTGCTTTTCCTCTTCACAACAAACACACTGATTTACTAGCATCATTCCCATTTTACAGATGAGGAAACTGTGATACAAGGAGCTGAATAAATTGCCCAAGTATCAGGAAATCTTGCCCAAATGTGCCAGGCCAGTGCTTGTCTCCATTGATCAGATGCGTTCTAGGCAATGGACCGGATGCGTTCTAGGCAATGGATCGGATGTGTTCTAGGCAATGGACAGGCAATGGACAGGACGCGTTCTAGGCAATGGACTGGACGCATTCTAGGCAATGGACAGGACGCGTTCTAGGCAATGGACCGGATGCGTTCTAGGCAATGGACCGGACGCGTTCTAGGCAATGGACAGGACGCGTTCTAGGCAATGGACCGGACGCGTTCTAGGCAATGGACCGGACGCGTTCTAGGCAATGGACTGGACGCGTTCTAGGCAATGGACCGGATGCGTTCTAGGCAATGGACCGGATGCGTTCTAGGCAATGGATCGGATGTGTTCTAGGCAATGGCATCTTTTGGAGCTGAGCGTGGGGGGATGGAAGGAACTCACTCCTCTCTTCCTTCCTCCAGGAAGCACTCCTGTTTCTTAGGAATGTTCCCCGTTTTTGGGAGCCGAGATAGCTGTTGCTTTCCAATAGGAATAGCTTCAAATCCAATTTCCTATGAAATAAATATTTTAGGATAGCAGAGGGAAATTGTCTAGATGTATAGACAGAAATAAATCCCCTAAGGCATATTTCCCAGTGGGATTATCTGAAGGAAAACTATATCTATGACAAAGCACTGTGATGAAGCAGCAAGTGCATTGCTGATTCCCCTGGGGAGTGTCCATGGCAGATGATGAAGTGCAGCGTTACGACTAGTGCAGCCTCAGCCCTCCTCTCCTCAGTGATTAGCAGCATAGCTGGTTTGTCCAGGCTGAACAGGGTATACCCATGCATGGAAGGATGCTGGGCCCATGTGACGCTTAGTGGGCCGTCTTAATAGCACAAACCTCGGGAAAAAATCACCACCAGTTTTATGAGAGTCGTTTAGACTCACTCACCCAGTAGCCATGTGTACACAGTGCTCCACTGACTAAATGGAAGGCTGGGCAAAGGTCTGTTTACACACACATGCGCACAGACCAAGAATCTCAGAAACAGCAGGACTCTGAAACTATAGCTACTAATGCAAATAATACTTTGGAAGAAGAGACTATCTAGAAAGTTGTCTTTATTGATTAGTTTAATAATGACTCATCTACCTACTTCACTTTATATTGGAATTGCTTAACACTAAAACCTCTGATCCTTAGTATGAATATGGTCAATTTGTTGTCATTATTTGGGAAACGATATAGATATAGCATAGGAGTAAGCTTTTGGAGTAGCTGTTATGGCATATACAGGGTTTTTCCCACTTTTTCAGAAAAGTTCTTCCTCTCACCATATTGATCTAATTTTCTTCCCCCTCAGAGTAGGATGGGGAGGATAGAGGGAGGGTGATGCTCACAGATTTCATCTGTGATGTTTTCTCCCACACTGAATTACTGCATAGGCATATCTCCAAAGAAGATAAACAAATGGCCAATCATCAAAACGAAAAGATGCTCAGTGTCATTAATCATTAGGGAAATTTAAATAAAAACCACAACGGATACCACTTCACACCTACTAGGATGGCTAGAATCAAAACACAGCATGTATATAAGTGTTGCTGCAGATGTGGAGAAATCTGAACCCTTGCCTATTGCAGGTAGAAATGTAAAATGATACAGCTGCTGTAGAAAACAATTTGGTGGTTTCTTAAAAACTTAGACATAGAATTACTGTGCAGTCCAGTTATTCCACTCGTAAATGTATGCCAGGAGAAATGAAAACATATATTCCCCAAGAAACTTGTGCACAGACGTTCATAGCAGCAATATTCACAGTAGCCAAAAGTTGGACACAACGCAGCGTTCAGTAACAGATGAGTGGACAAACCAAATGTGGTCTGTCTGCACAAGGGGTATACTCAGCCCTAGAGGGAGTGGAGCGCTGATGTCTGCTGCAGCATGGATGGACCTGAAGGAGGTCACGTTGAGTGGACTAAGAGATGCAAAAGGACGCATGTTGTATGATTCTACATGAAATATCTACAGTAAGCAAATTCCTAGAGGCAGAAAGTCGATTAGTGGTTATCAGGAGTGGGAAGAGGGGCGGTGGGCAGTTACTGCTTAATGGAATCAGGGTTTCTATCTGGGGTGATGGAAAATTTGGGAAATAAGTAGTGGTGATGATTGCACAACATCACATATGCAATTAAGGCCACTGAATTGTCCACTTCAAATTTTATTTGACAAAGTTTATCGAAATAAAAACGTCCCATGCAAGCAGAATTTGGAGGGGCGAAGGGGCAAGGGTTTGGGGCAGGGCAACGGATCTCGGCCTGGCCCGCTGCAGGTACTTGACAGTGCAGCCGCAGAGCTTGCCTCGGCCACCCGCCCTGGGACCTCACCCCGCTGGCCAGGTCTGTCTTCGCGGGGCTGCCCCTACCTGCAGGGGTCATGAGACAGAAGCAGACCCCTGGTCTCTTCCTTACTCTTCTCCAAACCCAGCCATTCTGGATCCTCTTAAGCAAAGAGAGCATACAATTCCTCCCTGACTCTCACAACACACTCAGACTTTTTGACCTCCACAAATACCATGAGAGGCAGGAAGAACCATTGATTTTCCGCATGGGGCTATTCGGTCAGAGACGATGTGAAGCCCGACCGCTGAGCAGAAAGTATCATCTGTTGACAAAGCCGTGAGTTCTTGAAGGGGAAAAGCATGCCAGGACAGCATCCACCATGGCCCTCTGTGTGGGGATGTGTGCGGCCAGAGACTGCCTTGGCTGCAGATGGCCCCAGGTCTCTGTACCTCCAGAGCCCACTGGGCTTGGGGTCCCCCTCTCCAGTCCCGCCACCCTGTAAGGTTGCCTCCTGCTTCCTTTGGTAAGAGGAGCACACTATGGCCATACAAGCTTCGCTTTTAAATCCAGCTGCCAAGTGCTTAGATGATCAAGAGCATTTGGAAAAGTGCAGAGAAGCAGTTGTAAGCATGGCACAGGAGAAAATAACGCTGTCCAGTTTGCATTCCAGAGAGATCAATAAGCAATAAAGGTGGCAGCTCAGCTTCTTTTAGAATACAGAGCTCGTCTGGTGTCTGTCGTGCTGAAAATGACGATACCAGTCACGGCTTTGGAGGACGGAACTCGACATCCCAGGCATGAGCCCATCCCAGTTTTTCTGCAATGGGACCCGAAGCAGGATCCCCGCTTGGGTAAGGTGCGGCTGCTCGTCTCCTGGTGGGCCGGGGGGCGGTCACAGAGCCTGGGTTAGCACTCGAAGACCCCTGCCAGGATTTCTGCTTGCTTCCCCCAAACCATCAGCAGCAGGGCTGACTTGTAATGAAGGAGACAGGTTTTCTCTCCTACCCTGTTTGCCACGAGAAACCATGACCACACTGAGACACTTGGGTTCGGTAGGTAGCCCCCCTGTCTCCCTACCCCTCCTCCCTTGGGCCCGGGCACGGGCAGTCCTGGGTCCTGCACTGGAAGGCCGGGGGACCTGGGGCCAAGCAGGGAAGCGAGTGCCTGGAGGCTGCAGGACCAGGTCCCTCAGCGGTGGACAGGTGAGTGCACACGCGGGAAGGAGGCTGGCCGAGCGTACCCCGAGTTGTGTCGTGCACAATGGAACACGAGAGTCGGTAGAAAATGTAGATAAAACGCCCAAGACAGACAGTCCCAGGAGCAGCGGACACACCTCCTACCAGATTATTTCCCACTCCCGCCGTCCACTGAGCGCACCCAGGCCTTCTGGGGAGCGGCTGGTCCGGGGCTGGGGCAGGGAAAGTGGAAAATGAACGCGCAGCAGCTGGTTGTGCCGGAACATGAGGAAGCGCTGAAAGAACGAAGGACACGTGAAAAGGGGCACAGCAGCCACCCAAAGGAACCCCCTACCTGGGAAAACATAAGCATCAATATAGTCATATCAATGGATTATAAACCACTGATAAATACAAGCTCATGAATCTACACTAACAAATAAATAGGGATAATAGAAAGTTTTTACAATTGAATATCAAATAATAAATGCAGAAAAAGTGGTATCATGTGAGAATCACTGCTTAGTACCCATTATAGCAGTAATTAACTGCATAAATATCAAAGCCAGTAGATGAAAGTGGGATGACAAATGGGATAATTGCATGGACCCAAAGAATCTCCCCCCAAATGCTTATTAATCCCCAAGTGACGAGGCAGTGAACCCTGGCAGACAGCATTTTTATCAAGCAAACCCCAGGCCAAACGGCCAACAGGGAAAATCGGCGTCCCGCCACCCGCGCGGTCAATCAGGAAGACAAACAGCAGACAAACGCTCACTGTGGAAACTTCTGGAGAAGGACGCCTGCCTCTCAGGACTGCCACGCCACGGAGGCCCAGGAGAGATGGAGGAGGGGTCCCCGCCAGGAGGGGGGGCAGCTACCTGCCGTGCGTGGCCTGGTGGAGGGCTGGGTGGGGGCAGCAGAGATGGAAGCAATCATCTTGCTGTATTTCTGTAAGTTTGAAATCACTTCAAACTCTGTAAAAGAAATTTGAAAAGTGAGGGGAAAAGCACATTCGTCCCCCACGCTGCAGTGGCCCCTGTATCTGCTTGTGCTCTGGAGGCAGCTGGGAGTGGGATCCTCGCCGCCCTTCCCTGATTTCCTTGTGTGCCGCCCCACGAATCACGGAGGCTGGCGGTGGGGATCTGCCAGAGGCTCTGAGTAGGGGAATGGCAGATTGGGTTGTCCCTACAGGCTCGCATGGCCTCGTTCATTCTCCACACCCACAGCAAGGTTAAGTTTATTATCCCTCCCATGTTCCAGAAGACGACACTGAGGCTCAGAGAGGTCCCGTCACTTGACCTGCCTGAGGGCTGTGGCAGGTGGTGGAGCAGAGATGGTCTGCGGCCACTTTAGTCCCAGCCGGGTGTCAGGAGGTGGGCAGATGTCAGGGCTGGACCCACGGAGAGAGGGCCTCAGGCCGGGCTGCAGGGGTCTCGCGCGGGCAGGCTCCTCACACAGCCTCTCCCCACGCAGGGGAGGGCAGGGCAGCCTCATTTCCAGGGTGGCTAGGGCAGCCCACGGGGCACGCAGAGCGCTGAGAGGAGCTCAGGGCAACGGCCGAGGCCCCGACCCTGGCTGCGCAGGTGCCCGGAGCCCAGGGCATGGCGGTTGCCCCCAGGTGCCCGAATCCCTCCTCCCTGGGGTGGCAGCCGAAGGCGCACAGAGTCGTTAGAGTCTGTGAGCGGGTCCGGGCAGTGAGTGCGACGCTGAGGATGCAACTCACTTCCCCTCCGGGGCAGGGACGGGAGCCCCCACGCGGCGCCTGGCTCAGGAATGGGGCGCCTGGGGCGGAGTACAGGGCTGGCCACAGGTTGGGGCCCAAGCCGCGCTCTCCCAGGGTCCCTGTCCCCACTGCTGCAGCACACGTGGTTGGCCGGGTGCCCCGACCTCAAGGGGACTTCCCTCCTGGGCGCCCCTCTACATCCCAGCACCTGAGCCGGTGGGCAGCCTCCTCTGCATGCCTAGTGCCCCTTTGCCTGAGTCGTCTGCATGACGGACAACCCGCAAAACTGGTCCCCAAGGTTCCCCACCCCAGCACCCCACATTTGGTTTTCTCAAGAGACCAGAGGGAAGCCAACACTTGCCTGGGTGACAGCCCTTCCCTCAGCCTCTCCTGCGGTCAGATTCAAAGGCAAAGCAAAAGGCCACGTGCACTCTCCGGAAGTTTCCATGCAAGTATGTGGTACTTGCTGCTCACTAAAATGTCCCGAGTGCAGTTGAATGAAAGAAATCCCCTTCATAAACCTTAACAAGAGACTCATTCGTAGGCTGATTTGTTCATACATTTGCAA
Organism: Tamandua tetradactyla; assembly: GCF_023851605.1. Lineage (NCBI taxonomy): Eukaryota > Metazoa > Chordata > Mammalia > Pilosa > Myrmecophagidae > Tamandua > Tamandua tetradactyla. Next base: position 45,343,992 of record NC_135351.1, on the reverse strand, counting down.
CCAAGATACAATTCGGACAATTCTCGTGACAATGGCAGTCACACCTACAAAGAGGTACGTACAGGGCCTCGCGTGTAAAGGTGACCTAAAGACTAAAAAATTATTCACATCTGGGATATTTTGCAGGAGATTAAAACATGGGAAATGAAGTAAATGGATCAAAATCTCATTGGAAAGCAGCCTGCGGGCTCGGGCTGACTGGAAGTGAGGCTCAAGCATCCTCCGCGGCCCACTACAGACATATTGGGCAGGGGGCAGGGGTCTTTGCAGCAGCCCACTAGGCTGCTGTGCTCCACACCTGTTTTCCTGTCCAGAAAAGCATGCAAACTGCCTCCTCTCCCGTGGAGAAGTGCCAGAACCCCGCCATGCCACAGAGTTGTCCAAAACTGTATCCTTGGAAAAGGTGCCCTAGGCAAGCTCTCGGTCTGGGAGAGGCTTGCGCTGGTGCTGAGTGGATTCTCCTCTCTGGGGAAGCAGAGCCAGGGAAGCATGCGTTTCCTCTAAATAACAGTAGCTGTGAAACCCCCAGGGCTGAAGAGAGAGCTTGGAAAGTGCTCACCTCTAAATGAACGTCTTGCAAATGAAGTTTTCCCTGCCTGGGGCTAAGGAATGGAATAATATATGGTATTGTATTTTCAAAGAACAATATTATGTCACCAGAAACTTCTCTGCAACCTCCAAAATTATTTGACTTACCTGTTTCCCTAAACAAAGAAACCCTTTTCTTAAAAGTAGACGTCACTTTTAAGTGATGCCCTTCCCTGATTTCCTTGTGTGCCGCCCCACTTGGAACTCAGAAAAGAGCCAGAGGTTTCTGGTCTGTGATTTCTGAGTCTGCCACTAGTGTGTGACCAGAAAAAGACCAAAAACTTTCCGAATCCTGTGATGCTTACCTGTGAATGGGATGTGAGGATTACGTGAAGTAATAAAGGTTAAAATAATTCTATCCTTGCAAAGGACAGAGGAGAGCTCCCTCTCTCTGTCTCCCTCTCTCTGTGTCCTTCTCCACACCCCACCCCCAGCCCCACCCTGGCTTCTCTCTTATGGCCAAGGGGCTAGCACATCCCCTTGCTCCCCCGATCTTCTGGTGGTCCATAGCAGGACTGCAGGTGCACTGCCTAGACGTAGGCAACTCCTTTGGGGCACGACTCTCCCTTTAGCTTCAAAAGGTAAGTACTTTTGTGTGCTTGCACATGTTGTGTGCATGTGTGCATGTGTGCGTGCATGTGTGTATGTGCATGTATGTGTGCATGTGTGTGTGCATGTGCATGTGTGCGTGAGTGCATGTGTGCGTGAACCTACACTGAAAAGGGGCTGCTTTAGCTTGGAAAGCAAAGGCAGTAGCTGGTCTCAAAATGTTAGGGATCCTTGCGCTAAGCCTCTCACAGACTTTGAGACCCTATAGATCAGTAAATTTTAAAGGAAAATGGAAGGTAGATAGGGTTTCTATTTTTGTCATTAAGAAGTACAACCCGAAACAAAAAAAATGTACCATCTTTATTGTCATTTCATAACACAAACACCTTTTTTTTCTTTTCATGGACAGGCATCTGGAATCGAACCCGGGTCTGTAGCACGACAGGCAGGAACTCTGCCACTGCGCCACCGTTGTACCACTGTACACAAATACCATTCTAACACCAAGAAATTTAGAAAGATTATGTTTGGAGTAAAAAAACCAAAAATAAAAACATTCCTTTGAATGGAATAGATTTAATCCTATAAAAATTCCAGTGCACTGTCCAATTCTGAATTATTTACCGCAGACCAAAGGAAACCCTGTGAGCCTGAGGGGTCTGTAGGTCAGCACTTAGAAACTGGTTCTCTCAGGGACCCATGCTTTGCAACGTCAGCTAGCGCATGGATGGAGTTTCCTGAAAGTAACTTTTTAGCTTGGTTAGAGAAGAACCTTGGAGAATCTTTTTGTCTATCCCGATTAAAAACTCTTCTGCCATGATCCGCTCTTGTGATCCGGAACAGTAGGCATGTCTGCAAAAGCACCAGAAACGCAGCTCCAGCTAGCTTCCACGGCTATGGCTGCACCCGACGATGCCCGTCGGTAAGTCCTGATGGGAATCAAACAGGTCCTGAAGTGGGGAGACTGTCCTGGAGGCCGGGAGCCTCAGCCCCGGGCCGCTCCCACCTGGGCAGCTGCTCCAGAGCCCCCCGGGGGTTCCTGTGCCAGCAGCACTCACACGAGGCCAGTCCACTGGCTCTGTCACTGCACAGGGGAACAAAATCAAAGCAAAGAAGGACGAATCGGGAGGTGATCCCAGCTCAGCTCCAGGAAAGAAACTCCCTTATCGTGATCTCTACTGGTGGGTGGGACCAAGGGCCAGCAATGAGGTCAGTCTCTACGACACAGAACAGCAGTAGCGTGGGGGCTGACGTGAAACGGATGGGGACCCTAGATGACAGAGTGTGCCATCGCGTCTTTAGATGCACCAGTGTCCTGAGGTGCCTTTTCCTATGGTAAGGGTAAAACGTGCTACTGTAAGGAAGTACATAGTAACAGTGATGAATTGGGACTATTGAAATTGAGATATTAAGATAATACTTGAATAACACAATGGCAATTTCACAAATTCAGCTATTTTTTCAATACACTGCTTCTCCCTTTTTCCTTCAAGTCATATGCCACCCTCTAAACACTTAATAATAAACAAAAACTGGTGAACATTCTGAAATTACTTACTTATGCTAATTACTAAGACAAATCCCAGCTACCTAATGTAGAACAGTTCCCTTTATTACTTTCCAATCATATCTGGTTTCACATGAACAATTGTAATTGGATGTCACTGAATAATCTATCCACTGTTCAGTCTTCCTCCAACTGCAACCCACAGCAGTGCTTCTTCCCTGCACTGCAGCGCATCCACCTGAAGGGTTGATTATGGCATGAAACTATTTAAGAACGAGTGAACACAATTTAGATCTTAATGAACCATTCATTGGAAAGAAAACATGGGATGTAAAATCCTAAGGAGTTTCTTTCACAATAAAATCTCTTTTTTTTCCTAGTGGGTTTAGAAAAGTCACTTAATAAACCATAAGGGCCCTTGAAATTAAGAGGAACCGTCATGAGCCGTGGCCGTGTTGGGTAGCTAAGAGCCTGGGGGAAAGGCATGCCCAGGCATTGCTGCAGTATCATTTTGAAAATAAATCTGGAATCAAACTTGATTGTGTGTGTGTGTGTGTGTGTGTGTGTGTGTGTGTGAAGAAAGGCACTCTAATACAGAATGAAATCCACGGAGCCACTTTTCCCAGGCACACTGCGCACTTAGATGAAAGTGCGGGGCCTGAGTGCCTGGGCAGTAGCGCGGCTGCAGTGAAGGCCTGTCCCTCCCCTGCGACTGACAGTCTTCAGCCCTTACCTCGCGTGTCCCCAACTTAGCATGGCCGTGTGATCTTCCAGCCAGGCAGCTCCTCTCGCCACCTCCCTGAGCCAGGCTCCAGCTCGTTCAAGCCTTAGGCGGCGTTCGGGAACTTCAGTGAATGACCCGCCCAGCCTCGCCTCCCTCCAGCTGGGTTACTGCGCTCTGCTTTTTGTCTTGGTTTGGTTTTTGTTAACAACATCTTTAAGTGTCCAGAGACTTTCTCCCCAGGAAGAGGCCCATGCTTCCAAAAACCTCAATTCTGCAAATAATTTTAGGGAGTTCACAGATATCTAAAAACCCACTCATTAACCTCCTCGGGGTGATGTTTTCCAGGTTAGGCAGCCCTCTGTGATCCCTGCCCAGCTGGGCCATCACATGCATTGCATTTTCCTGACCCTGAGCTCCGGTTACACTGCTTCCTTCCCCAGCAAACTGTGCCACCCCTACACACGCACACACGTCCTCAAAGCTTGTCACCGCACTGAGCTTTCTGTACACATTTATGTGTACAGGATTTGTGCTGTCCAGCATCAGTTCTCACAAATGCTGGTGTGTTATTCTCCTGGGGCTGTTGTCATAAGTGCCACAAACTGGTGGCTTAAAACAAAAGGAATTCCTTCTCTCTCAGTTCTGGAGGCCAGAAGTACACAACCACGGTGTTGGCCTGGTGGGAGGCTCCTTCGTTGGCTCTTTGAGCTTCTATGTAAACTTGGTGGTCCTTGGATTGTAGACACATGCTCCAGCCTCTGCCATCTACTCCCTTAGGTCTTATCTCTCATTCTCTTCTTCTAATGACCCCACTCGTATTGGGTTTAGGGTCACCCTATCACTGCGACCTCATCCCAACCTGATCAAGATCCTGTTTCCAAATGTCAGTCACAGGACCAGGGGATAGGGCTTCAGCAGCCAGCAGTTTAGCAACTGCTGGAACACTTTCTTCTAAAATATTCACCAAACCAATGACATTATTTGAGGATGGGTCAGCAGTGGGACCCAAGGAGGAAGATGGGACTCTGCTGGGGGTTTACACACGATTCCAGCGAGAAGCAGAAAGGGCTATGGGACCAGGACGTGCAAGGCACACTGTAAATATTAGAGAGTGAGAAATGCCAGATCCCCATCTGACCAGATCAGCACTTGGGGTTTTTCTCTGGGGCAGCGCCACCTCTTTTATCCACATGGCAACTGAGGCTCCGGGGTGAGCTACGGCATCTCCATGCCCAGCCTGCCCGCCGTGCTCTGTCTTGCTCTGCTGGGGCGAGCCAGCTGAGCCTGTGTTCTTGCTTGGCCAGCAGGCTCCAGGTCTGGGGAGCCCTGACGGAGGCTGGGGGGCTGCGGGAGGAAGACGGGGCGCACACACGCCGGCTCCCAGCCACCTGTCCGTGGCCCAGACCCAGCCTAGTGCCCTCGCTCGGGCAGCGGAAGGCACCGTGTGTGTAGCCACGTCCCCAGAGCTAGCACCGTCTTGTCCTCGCCCCCACAGCCGTCAGCAGCTCCCTTCCTCAGAGGCCCTCCCTGGCTGCCATCTGGGTCCTTGAAGCTTCTAACTTCTCACTGCCCAGCCCTGCCCTCCACCCGCCGGTCCCTAGTTCTTCCTCCTTCTCCCTTTCCAGGGACCCAGTCACTGGCCTGTTAACAACTATGTATGTCAAATCCTCACGGCTGAGACAAGTGGGGCCTCAGCCAGGCTCATCCTCGAGGCAGGACCAGGAGGAGACACTGTGGCGCGTTGCTTTCCGCCTTGGGGGGCGCAAGGAGGGTCCGTAGTCTGAGGAGGGCAGCCTGAGCTCCAGCCCACCACCTCGTGTCCCTTAGAGCCAGCTGGGCGTGGCTCTCCGCAAGGCCACAGAACCTCTCCCCGGCCCGGGAGGGGTTGGGGCAAGTGCCCGGGTACAGCAACCTCGTGGGTGCCAGGTCCCCCCAGCTGGCCTGGCTCCTCGTCGGACTCTCACCAGGGCGTCGGCTGCCCAAGAGCAGGCTGAGAGGCTGAAGCCGCCTTCACCCCACCCCACCCTCTGGGCTGTGCTGGCCCTCTGCCCCCAGATTGCCCCCACCTGGGGCTCACATCTTGACTGTGGCCTCGGGGCCGAGGATACAGGGCTAGGGAATATGAAGATGTGTCTTTCTCTGCAGGCCTCAATCCCTGTGGAGAGGGCAGCTCTACCTGCTGACACGGCCACCTGCTCACACCTACCCAGGAACAGCAGAACCTGGACTGAAAGGCCAAGGGGGGACGCACTGACAGGCACCCAACAGCAAGTGCCAACTGCCCTTCTGCATTCTGCCACTCAATCTTTAAAACCATTGTCAGTAGAAGTGTCATTATTTTCCCTTCTGCACATCTGAGAAAACAGGCTAAAGAAGGCTCGGGTACTTGGTAAGGTTGAGACTTTGTGGATGGGACGTGGTCTCTGGCATCGAAAGAGATACAGAGAAACTCATGGGTGAGGGAAGCGTCTGCCATGGGTGGGGGGATGTGCATGGAGTCTGAAACCAGCTCTGACAGGAGGATACCAGTTCCAGTGGGGTTTGGGGAGCGATGGTGAGAGGGAGGAGAGCTCGTGTTTGCCTTGAGAGTGGCCGTGGTGGCCACTGCTGCTGTGGCAGCTTACTGTAGTCTTTGTCCCTTCTCGTAGATTTGCGGGGAGGGCTCCTGGGCTGCGGCTGAGCTACCAGTTTGTATAACCCGTGTGAGGTGGAATGCAGGTAGGAGCAGGAGCCTTTTCTAAGTAGACCTTTGTACAACTCTTGAGGATTGTATGTTTAAAATCCAGTGCCTCTATTTACACTCTCAGAACCACGATTCTGAGACCTGGCTGCAGAGGAGAAACACCCAGAAAGGTCTGTAAAAAAGGAGAGAGCTTGGACTCCCTCCCAAGAGATTACAAACCAACTGGCTGGGAGGCCGAGCTCAGGCACCAGGTTAGCTTGTTCTGAATCTCCTTCCGAAAGTGCAGCCAGCTGAGAACCACCACCTGCCAGCAACTCCACTCTATTTTCCATGTGTGTTATTGTTAAGTAACACATCTAAAACCTGGAGGCTTGGCTGGCTGTTGACAAAGTGTAGGTTTAGTCCTCCTGGAAGAAGCACACACAGAAGTGTACCGGTTTGGGGTGTTACGTCCCCGAAGGCCGTGCTCTCTTGAACCATCCCTGTAGGCACAGACCTGTTACAGGTGGGACCTTTTGATTAGGTTGTTTTAATTGAGACGTGACCCACCCAATTCCAGGTTGGTCTTAATCCTTTACTGGAGCCCTCTATGCAGATAAAGATGGTTAAGGCTGAGCAAGCACAGAGAAACACCCAGAGAAGTTTGGAGAGCACTTGAGAGAGAAAAGCCCTGGAGAAGCTTGGAGGAGCCACCAGGACCGAGAGCTGAAAGCAATGCAACCCAGCAGCGAAGGACCAGCAGAAGCTTTGCCGTGGGCAGAGGTGTCCCAGATGCCAGCAGCCTGTCTTCAGAGGAGGTGTCGTGCTGTTGAGGCCTTAGTGGGACATTTTTACAGCCTTAGAACTGTAAGCCTGTAAGCTAATAAATCCCCCTTGTAAAATTTCTGGTATGTTGCATTTCAGCAGCTTTCGCAAAGCCAAACAGGAGGCTGGGGAGTCCCGTTTGTCTCAGCAGACTGCTACATGTGCAACATTGGTGATGCTCGTTTTACCTAAAGTCTCAGGAGAGGAAAGAACCTCAGTCCTGCTTGGCCAGCTGCAGTATCACAGGCTGCAGGAAAGCAGCACCTGCCCTTTGTCTCTCAGGTGCTAGAAGAGCCCTCAGCAGCTCCCGGGCAGCTGTCTGGTCAGTGGGGCAGGGGCAGATGTCAACTTTGTATCTGAATCAGAAGGACAGCTACTTGCTCAGGAAATAATTCACCAGTGTCAGGCTTTATTCCCAGTATTTTGAGAGAGTATCATTCGCTTTCCTCAACTTCCTTTTGCCATGGCCATGACAGTGAAGTTTATTTTTAAATTTAACAGTGCCTCAGGACTCTTTCTAGTCTGCAGTTTAAGAAGAATCAGCTTGAAAAATGGCTTATTTTAAAAATTTGAACACACAGAGAGTGTTTTTTAAACTTCTCACAAACATTTGCAGATGCCATGAAAAACTTCTATGTTGTTTTAAAGGAGAGGAATACAGAAACTTTCATTTTTAAGTGAAAATTGCTGTATGCTTTGTGCAAACTGCTCAGCAGTATCATTCTTTTGGTGAACACAGAAATCTGCCCTCGGTTCCCCCCGCCCGTGCACCAGAGATGCCCACGGCGACAGCCGTCAAGGAACAGACTCTCGGTGGGGGTGTGTTTTCCTGTAGCTGGTCTTTCCACCCTGGCCAGTTCAGAGTCCGAGTTGTCCGGGTGCTCAGACCCAGGCTGCGGACTCCCGGCGCTGAGTGCCCACAGTCTCCCTGCAGGAGGGCGGCCCACGCAGCCGGGCCTCGGCCAGGGTGTCCCCAGGGGTCAGGAGGGGCTTCTCCGGACCGATCAGCGAAGGGAAGCCCACGACACGGGGTCTGTCCTCGGCGCCCGCCCCGCGCGCAGCTGGGGAGCGGCTCCGGGAAGTGGGCGGCCCTGGGGCAGGGCTGGGCGCCCGGGACAACGGACCCTGCCCCTCGCTGCCCGGCCCTCCTGGAGGGGTCTTCGCCCCGGCGCCAGGCCCGACCGCCCCCGGCCCCACCAACCCCGGCCCCGGCCTCAACCGCTCCGCCACGCGGGGCGCAGCCGCGCGTGACGCCGACAACAAGCCGAGAAGCCAATTTCCACTTGCTGAAAAACGGTGCGGCTCTTAAAAGCGCGCGTGACGTCTCTGATGACGTCAAAGCGCCTCCTCCCCCCGCCGCGGGGCTCGCCCGGGGCTGGGCAGTGGGGGTCGCGCGTGGCCGGGCCGCGCACCCCGCCCGGGCGCAGGAAGCGGGTCCTGTCGCTGCGGAGACCCCCGACCGGGCTCCGCGGAGCGGCTCTCGGGGTGCGCCCTGGGTCCGGCGCCCCGCGCGCCTCCTCGGCCTGGGGGGCGCCCGCACCCGCAGCTCCCCTCTGCGCAGCCCGTGTTCCCGCGGATGACAGTGCCCGGCGCGGGGCTGTGCGGGCAGGTGCCGCCCGAAGGCCCTGCGTGCTGCCGCCTCGCCCCCAGCCCCGACCCCGACACTGCTGCGTGATCAAGCCCCCTAGTTAACAGCACGGCACACCCACTTCCCACAGTTGTGTGGATTGTGCAAAAGCCAGAACACAATGCGAGGGTGCGGCTGCCCACCTAAGTCCTTGTGCATTTGTTTATATTTCAGCTAATCTAGGATAGAAATGCTGAGGCTTAGAGGAGGAAAGCACGTTACCCACAAACTGCTGACCTTGTACAGCTAACAGTCTTTTCCAGTTGCGTGGCAGATCCTCCTGCTTCTGCACACGGAAGCCTTTCCGTGGAAAGAACACCGCAGCGAATGCGGAGGGGTCCTCTGCTAGAATGGGAGCAGCGGGGTAAAGGGGCAGAGGGCGGCGTCCAGGGCTCTGCCCTCACAGAGGCTGTGAGTGAACCCAGGGACCGCAGAAAACTCTTCCTCAAACCTCCAGAAAACTGCCAAAGGTCTGCAGCCGCAGCCCCAAATCAAGAAGAAAGCCACGGAAAAGCCGTGGGATCTGGTCACACCTGCCCGCCCCCCGGCTGCCCCCAGCCCTTGGCGCCGTGCTCCCCGTGGGTCCCAGGTCCTGGGTCTAGGCTCTGGAGGCCGCAGAGCAACGCTGGCGCCCCTGGGGAGCAGAGCGGGCGCTCATGCCTGGGGGAAGCACAGCGCTGGTGACGGACGGTGGCGGGGCCCCCTACATTGGGGCTGTGAGTCATCCACTGAGTGGGGTGCTCAGAGAGCTTGGGGGGAGGTTTATGTTGTATACATTTCCACCAGTAATGAAGAAAAGAGAGATAACAGCCATTGAATGCAATACCTGGCACCGGATGGGGTGGAGGAGAAAAGGCTTGAAATGACATTATGTGGAGATGAGAAAGAATTGGAATAGAGAATGTAAGCTTTATATCAAGGCTAAATTTCTTGGACTTACTACTTGCACTTAAGGTGATGACGTAAGCGGAAGATCCTCATTCGAAAGAAACGCACACGGAAGTATTATGCGTTCAGGGAGCATTCCCCACTCCCACACGTTGAGAAAACAGAAAGAAAGTGGTATAGCAAAGGGGGCAAAAAGTTAAAATTGGTGGATCTGGTTATCACGGGCTGGGGTGTATTGGAAAGCTCTGAGTTTTTTTATGTTTATAACTGTCCTGTAAGGTTCAAATTATTTCAAAATAAGAAGTTAAAGAGATGAGCACTGATAAAACATGGTATATTCATACAATGGAATATTACTCGGCTGTGCAAAGGGGTGAAGTTCAGATGCACACAACATGGGTGACCCTGAAGACATGGTGCTGACTGAAACGTCAGACACTGAAGGACAGAAATGGTGTGGCCTCCTTTGCAGTAATAATTAGAATATGTGAGATCACAGGCTGAGGAGCTAGATCACAGGTGCCCCGGGACGTGTGGAGGCGGGAACAGGGGCGACGTTTCATCGGCAAGGGGGTTCTGTGTGAGCTGATGGGAGCATTTTGGAGTGGATGATGTTTGTGGAGGCACAACTTTGCATATGTAATTAAAAGCATTGAATCGTCTATTTGAAAGTGACTGAGAAATTTTGGATTGTATATATGGTACCAGAATAAAAGTTTTAAAAAAGGTTTAGAATTATGCAACATAAAGACTGAACCCAAATGTGAACTGTGGTCTGTAGTTAGCAGCCCAGTTATGTATTTTTAATCAATTATTACAAAGATGTTGCATTAATACAAAATGTTAGTAATAGGAAAACTGCAGGTATGAGAGGGGTATAATGGGAACTCTGTACTTCCTGTACAATTTTTTCTATAAACCTACAACTGCTCTAATGGAAGAAAATGCAACATGTGAAAAAAACCAAAAAACAAGACAAAAGGGAGAGTAGGAGACAGCTAAATATATGTGAACAGGGAAGCTAGCACGGTGAGGCTTCCCAAATAGTGTCAGCTCCAACCTTCCGAGGGCTGGTGGCGGGAAGTGTCACTCTGTCCCCTCGGGGCCGTCTGCACACTTGAGGAGGGGTGATTCCTTCTCTCTTTCCTTACTCCACGCTCTGGAAGCAATACTGACCTTCATATAGAAAAAAGCAACTGTTTAAGTAAGCGTTCATTTTACAATTGCATGCCTGTTATTAAATCCCATGACCAAATTGCAGAACCATCGAATACACTAATTACTATAATTTTTATTTCAAGTATTCCTCTAATATTTTTGTAAGCTGCTACAATCACACAGTCATCTTGTGCTGGGATTTTCCCTTCTGGGTTCACTCCGCAGATGACCCAGCACTGGGGGATGCGGGAACCTCCGGGAAAGACGTCACACCTAGTCCTCAACTTGAACAGATGTAAATGTTCAGTTATTTGCTGCTCTGCAGTATGCATGTTTATTTGTATAAGGAGCTTTCAGAATATTTTTTCAGCCTACGTATCTCAGCCTAGCTCACTAGCAACGTGATCTCAGGCAAGCTGCTTCTCATTTTCTGATCCTTTGTAAAACAGTACACGAAATCTTACCTCAAGGATGCTGCAAGGTCAAATGTCTGGTGACAGTAGCATAGGCAGAGAATAAGTAATAACTGCTGTTGGGCAACAGGCAACAGTCTTAGAGACCAGCCTAAAGAGCGTGTAAACAGAAAACTCTTAACGTAAAAGAATTCCTCATGCAATTTATAGGATCCAAACAATTTAGGAACAATCTGAGTGTCCAGCCGGAGTGAAGAGGTAAATGGATGAGGCCGGGCCGCAGGTGGATTTGAGGGAGCCTGAGAACATCAGTAGGCATGTTTGCAGCCCTGTGTTCCTCCCCTCTGCTCGTGAACACTAAGCAGTCGCCCCAGGAAGTGGCCCTGGGCGCCAGGGGCGTCTCCCTGCCCTGCAGTGCTTTGGACATTCCAACCATCGCTCCACGGCCGAATCCTGGCATTCTGGACTGACCCTAGAGCTTGGGTGCCACCTGCCCTTGCTCACTGCCCTCGTTTGCACCTGGCCTCTGCTCCTCCTGGCACATCACTTGCCCCTGGTCTCTGCTCCTGGGCCACCTACCCCCGGCCTCCACCTTCATGTCACCTGCCCTGTGTCACCTGTACTCGGTTTCCACCCCTTGTGGCACCTGCCCTTGGCCTCTGCCTTCATGTCATCTGACCCTGACCCCTGCACCACCTATCCCTGGTCCCTGCCCCATTGCACCTGCCCCACGTCTCCATTATTTGGGGTCCTGATCAGACTCAGCAGGCTCCCCCACAGTCCACATTGCTGGGCTCTCCTCAGGCCTAAGGGTCTCCCCGCCCCTGGACGTGGCTCATTCTATCTTGTTCCCCTGTTGTGTGTGTGTGTGTGGGGGGGGAGGTGCAGGTGAGGGGATGGGCTGGCAGAAGACCAGGTTTCTGGGGATGAGGCTGATGGTGTCACACCAGCCTGATGTGCTGGGGTCGCAGTCCTTGCCCCCTCCCCCAAGCTCTGATGCTGATTCTTGCCCGGCTCCCGTCTTGTTTCTCGCGGCTTGACACTTTATTTTTCTTTCTCTTTCAGCCTATTGCGCCTCCCCGCGAGCTGCCACAGGCCCTTCCCCTCGACCTGCTCTGCTGCGCACCTGGGAACTGGGTCTGGACTATTTCCCTCGGGCTGCGGGAGTGCCGGGGGCCAAGGCACTTTGCCAAGGCCGCCGGTGGCCCCTCCGGTGGGATCCAGCGGAAACCCTGACCCAGGGATAAAGATGCACGAAAAAGGCAGGAAACAAAATTCTAAATGGAAGATGATCCTAACCCTGTTAAACCAAACCTACTTATGGGAGAGCCACTGGAAGAAAAGCCCAAACATATGCAGTGTTCATACATGCAGGATCTGCTATAACTTTGCTTCTTGAATTTTCTAAACTTTTTCAATGCATTTGTTACCTTTGTATTACAAAACTGAGAAAAGCTGAGGAATCACAGCAAATAACCCAGACGTTACTACTAAATCTATATGAAGGAAAACGTCCCTTTCACCCTCTTCTCTGGCTGCCACTTGCTAAGAAGCAGTAGGGAGCTTTGGGCCCCGGAAGTGCCTGCTGTCCCTGCAGGACCGGCAGCTCCCCCGCGTCCACGCGGCCTCCGCCTCTGCTGCTTCTGCAGCTTCCACTTCCGCTGCTTCCGCTTCCGCTTCCTCTGCCTCCGCTTCCACTTCCGCAGCCCCCTACCCGCACCAGCTTCCGCTTCCGCAGCCGCATACCCGCTTCCGCTGCCTCCGCTGCTTCCGCTCCCGCAGCCCCCTACCCGCACCAGCTTCCGCTTCCGCAGCCGCATACCCGCTTCCTCTGCCTCCGCTTCCGCTTCCGCAGCCCTCTACCCGCACCAGCTTCCACTTCCGCAGCCGCATACCCGCTTCCACTTCCATATCTGTAGCGGATGCCGCTGGTCCCCCCTCCATGTCGCATTGCCCACGTCCATCCCCGCAGAGGACCCAGGGACCTGCAGCACCCGCCCCCTTTCCCGGGACGTTCTCTGCCGTGGGAACCCACAGGGGGCGGACCGAGACCCCCGGGAACTAAGGTGCTCCCTCCCCAGCAGCCCCCCGCCCTTGCCCCAGGGGAGCAGGCACACTGCCCCTGGAGCCCCAGCAGGACCCAGAGGGGCCGTCTGCTGGGTGCTGCCCCTGTCGTGGCTGCGGGCCACTGGCCGTCTCCCGTCACTCTCCCGTGGGCCCCAGGGCTCATGTCCCCAACACACTGTTGGCCCTGAGGTCCTCATTTCAGGGTCTATTTCCGAGAAGAACCAACCTAAGAAAACCTCCATATTCACACCTGTTCCCACGTCCATCCTCTGCCCACAGCTGACCCCAGGGGCTCCAGGATGAGGTATGGCCATGTCTTGGCCCCCAGGACCATGGCTATGACCTGATTTGGAAACAGGGTCTTTGAGTCTAGGAGCTTAGTGAGCTGAGTTCACCCTGGACAAGGTGGGCCAGTGACAGGAGACCAAGGAAGATGGCTGTGTGAAGACGGATGCAGAGGATGGAGCAAGGCAACCACAAGCAAGGGTCACCAGGGATGGCCAACCTGGCAGCTGGAAGAGGAAGGAAGGTTCTGCCCCGGGAGCATTCGGGGGGAGCGGCCTGCCCAGCCTGAGTTTGGGCTTCTGGCGTCCAGAGCTGTGGGAGAAGAAATTTCTGTTTTTAATATCTTGAGCTTGTGGTGCTTATTACAGTGAGACCCACACACCTGCTGAGGGTTAATGTAACCTTGTGTGGCATGGCCAGAAATGTAGTTAAAGCAGGTCCAGGCACCTGTGCGGTATTATGTTTCCTTCTGGATACAGCATTTTTGGGGTCCAGAAGCCTGGCAGCTGGAGGACAGAGAAAGGAAGTGGAGCTGCTTGTCCTGGGGGTAACCCATCAAGGGAGGCAGCTGAGTGCTCCCCGGGGGTCAAGCAACATGTGGCAGAGCAGTGAGTGTACCCTGTGGTTTTCCAGAGGGCAGGACTCCAGCTGCCTGCAGAGGTTGGAGAAAGGGAAGCACTGCTCAGGGAGGTGACCAGTGCTCCAGCAAGTGGAGCTTCCCCTTGCCCTTTGTCCAGGTCCCTGGAGCTGTTCAGGCACAGGATAAAGGTTACCTAAGTCTATCCCATCCCCTGGACAAACCTTGGATACCCATGTGAGCTGGGTGGTCTCCTAAGTTCCCTTGGGCTCCAGCACGTGCCTGCGTCCCTCAGACCCCACCCCCCATGGCTGCTGTCACCGTTCTCTGGCCCCTTTACCTTGGCTTTGCGCCAGCTCCTGGGTTCTCCCTTTATCTGGGACCTGGCCCTCTCCCTGGGCACAAGCCCCGTATCCCAGGCTTACGTCGCCCGGTCCTGCTGTGACCCAGCCTGACCCCCAGCCCTGGCCCGACCACAACCCCAGCCCCAACCCAGCCTCCACCTGGCCGCTGGCTACCCCCACGCCCATTCTGCGTAGCCCCCACTGGCTGACCTAGGAAGAGGGAGAGGCCTGGGCAGGAGCCTGAGCTGCAGGGAGCTGGGTTAAAGGATGCCATGAGTCCCCTTGGGACCACAGTCCAGCCTTCCTTACCCTCGTTCCTCTAGCGTAGTAAGTTAAAACCTTCCTTCCTGGGCTGTGGGAATCAGGCCTGTTTCCTCCTCCCCCCAGGCCCTGCCCTTGGTTGCTGGCTGGGCCTCCCATTGGTCAGGAAGGGAGGGAGGGAGGAAGGGACGGCCAGCCCCGGTGATCCCATTCTGTGGGCTAGGCGGGTCCTGCCACCCAGTTGGCGGCTTCCCATGGGGAGGGTGGGGCTGGACAGGCAGGGACAGGCCCAGCAGGGAGAGGCCAGAGTGCTGGAGCCAGGGTCTGGGAATTCAGGGAACTGAGCAAGGGAAAGTGTGTGGGGCCAGTGCCGCCTGCTTTCTCGGCAGTGCTTGCTGTGCACCCTACCTTCCCAAATCAGACTGACCATGGCCAGAAGAGATCTTCCAGTCTGCAGAGAGATGGAGAGGGGAAAACTGTACCACGTGCGGGCCAAAGGCTGTGGGAAGGGGGCCCCGGGCTCTGCACCCTGGGCGGGGCCAAGACCGCTGATCACACGTTGGAGGGGAGACCCTGGGAGGTTATTTCGGCTCCCCCAGTGTGCTCGCAGGTGGGGCTCAGGGTGGGGGTCAGTGCGAGTGGGCGCCCAGCCTCAGTAGTTTCCGGAGGCCACCCTAGGTGCTGCGTCTGTGCCAAAGGAACGAGGCCTCCCCTGGAAAGGGCGGGACCCTGCCTGTGGCCCAGCAGGGATTCATGACCTTGTTAGCTGTGGAGACCCCCACCCTGTCCATGATGATCTGGGCTAAGGGGGTGATTCGGGGTACAGCCAGGCAGGGTCTGAGGGGACAGCTGGTGATTAGGGGTTAGGGCTGGAGAGTGAGTCCATCTCTGGCCCTGACCAAATGCTGGGTATGGGAGCTGGGGTGAGTGTTCTCCGCTGCCGAAGCACAATGCTGTGCCAGGAGGGGGATCGCCCTGATTTCCCAGGGAGAGCCTGAGGAAGCCTCACGTTTGGGGGCTCTCTCAAGCTTTGTCATACACACCCTTTCTTTTGCGTCCTGATTTGCCCCATTTTCTCTATCATAAAGTGCTGTCTATAGTACTTTGTGAGTTACATGATCCAATCTAGTGAATCATAAGAGCTGAAGGTGCAAGGGGAGTCCTGGAACTTGCAGTCTGCTGGGCAGATGTGAGTGTGGGCAAGGGGGCTCCACGCTGGCCATGCTTTGTGAGTGGGACGTTCTTGGGCCCATCTTTCCCTGTGGAGTGGTCACTAACTCTGGGTGGGGGGGTCAGAAGTCACTGTGTGACCCACTTGCCTCTGCTTTGGTTGCAGCTTGGCATGCTCTGCAGAATGCAGGGAGCTTGCATGGGTGGGGGCTAGAGGTCCCAGGCCCCAGCCCCCAGTGCACACTGGCCTCTCCTGGAGGAAGGCCTGGTGGCTGACTGTGACTCCGAGAGCTCTGGGGTTGTCTGTGGCAGCACTAAATGCCCCTTTGCCTTCCCTCTCACTTTTCTTCAACATTTGTGGTTGTTAATTTGTATGTCTCTTGTCTCCCCTAAGATTTTCCCTTCTGAAACCCTGAGCTCCTCCCTCATGATTCCTCATTTTATTTTCTGGGCATGTGAGGATACCCCTGGTGCCCAGCCCCTGTCGGAGCTGCTCCTGCCATCTAAACCATCTCCGGCTCATCCCCGTGGCCTTGCCCCTCCCTGGGACACACTTGGCACGTGTTGCCTTGGCGGGAAGTGTGGACAGCAGAGGCCTCATGAACATGGAGGGGGCCAGAGCTCGGTGTGAGTAGAGGAGCCCCGGGAGGCAGGAGACCAGCCCTGAGGGCAGACAGGGCCCGGGAGCCTTGTGGGCAGAGATGAGCCCCCCTCTGCTGGAGACCCAGGGGTTGGCCAAACCTCACACATGCTGTCCAAATATAAAGGCAGTGCCTGACATGTGGATTGCCCATTTAAACTGTTGCAGCTTGTGATGTGGCACCCATAATCTGAGTTGCCACCACCTCAAGTGTCGGCCCCCCACCTGCAGATTTTGTGCAGTGCTTTCCAAGATCAAACCATCAGACCTACTTCTCACACCTGGCTATTTCTATTGTTTTAACTTTTACAAAGTAGAGAGGGAAGACACAGATAATAAATAGAAAATATTTATTATACAGCATTTTCAAGATTATTTGACAAAAGGCAGTAACAAGCCAAAAGAAAACACTTTTACAAGAAGCTAAACAACTTGTACATACAAACATTAACGTGAAAACTTTCTGCCCTTTTGGTATTTGGCACATCTGTGTACATTTCCAATTGTGAACAATTACAATATAAAAGCTAATACTGTAATGAATCCAAGAGAACTCGCACTGGTGAGAGCAGCAGGATTTTGGAGTAATTATGTGACTCAGGGCTTCACGTCTCAGACCAAACACTCAAGACACCTGACGTCGTCAGAGCAACAGACATTGTTCTCCTCATCTGTTCTTAGTTTTTTTTTTTTTTAAACATTTTCTTGTTTTATTATATTTTGTTTGTTTGTTTGTTTTTTACATGGGCTGGGGCCGGGAATCGAACCGAGGTCCTCCTGCATGGCAGGCAAGCACTTTGCCCGCTGAGCCACCGCGGCCCGCCCTGTTCTTAGTTTTTAAAGTCTGAAAGCCCACATCCTGCGATATCAAGGACATATGCTGTGGCATTACAGAGAAAACACGTTTCACTAATGCGAGGCGCTGCGCTTTCCTTGCTGGGTGGCCGCGCTTGGCTCTCCAGCCTGCTCTGTGGCAGGTTAGGGCTAGCATCTGCATTTCTGACCCGAGTCCTTGCGTCTCACCCGGGTGCTCTGAAATTATTTTTTAGAGGAAAAGCGGTTGGTCCCCCGCACAGCACTGATGAAAGCGCACAGCAGGATGTGGCGAGACCTAAGGACAAGCGCCTTAGACAGAGGCGTCAGTTCTGCCTCTGGACAGACGCGCAGTGGGAAGTTAAAGATCCCGAGAGGATTCACCGCTGGGAAACCAGGAGCTTCAGCATATTAAAAATACGACTGATTCAAAGGTACCGCAGAGATATTGCAGGGGATACGCTTCATCTTAGAAATGATAGGAGAAATCAGAACAGTACGAAAATGCTCTTTCGTTGGGATGAAAAGGGAGGGCAAAAATGGAGTAGCTGGGTGTGTACATGGCTATCACACCACAAGATACAAAAGAAATAACAATGAAGCAAAGTTAGGAGAGTGAAAATGCAGGAATAAAAGCACGTAGAAATAAAAACTGACGGGCATAAAATGAACGAGTAAGTACTTGATAAGTCGGACCAGACTTAGAGGCCAGTGTACACTTTGTACACACAAAGCACAAGGAGCTATGGAAATGTTTAAAAAACTCTAAAGTGACATGAAATGGTCTACAGACTGTCTTTTTGACGTTGTTTTAATGATGATTTTGGCGTGTTTATAAAATGTATCTTTTTCTTGTTACTGACACTTGTTGTGAACTTTTAATATAATAAATTTTCAAACCACTTTATTCTTAGCACATTTCCACGTGGTGAAGTATTTGAAGATAATGAGTTCCCTCTTGGAAGAGGACTGAGGGGTGAGCTGCTGTGCAGACACTGGATGCCAGCACCCAACTTTCCGAGAGCTGCTGCAGACCTGCTTGACCATCATGTAGGAACAGGACCTGAGCAGAGAGACATCTGTGTCTCATCGGAAAAACAATGTCCTAGTTGTGGGTAGGTGGACGCCACACGGCAGGAATTTGGAAGCGCGGCACAGAGGACACACGGTTTAGGGTTACCGGGACTTCTGTGGCCAGCCGAGGGCTCTCTGCGCTTGGACTGGTGGTTGCGGTTCTGCGCCCCGGGGGAAGGTGGGGTGTTTCTGCAGTAACAACGAGAAACCGTGGCCACAAGGTAGGTACTGCGTCCTCCGTGCCCACTGGTGAGGGTGATTTCCTATGGTCACAGGTAGGCAGCGGCGCTGCAGGAAGAGCCCTGCGCACAAGCACAGGCTACTCGGTGGGGCGCGGGAGATCCCTCTTGCTCGGCCCTTTCCCAGAGGGTAAGTAAGGAGGCGTCATGCAGCGGTAGGCTGTGCCCCGAGGCTTCCCGGTGGTCTGGCCCTTCCTTCTTGCCCCCTCCACCCTCCCACTAAAGCCCTTTCTGGAGACGATTTTTGCGCGTATCCAGGCCTAAATAGAGCGGAGCCAGTGAGCAGCGGCCTGTCGGCCCCACAGGCTGGCAGGATCGGGCAGCGGCCTGGGACGCCTCTGCCTGGAGCTGCCAAGGGCCACCCCCCCCCCCCCCCGCCGTCTGTTCCCCAGGGGTCCCTCACACCCCCGCTTCCCTTCGCGACCTGCCCCACAGGAGGAGTGGCCAGGCAGGGAGCGCCTGGTCCCAACAGCCACGCGGCTGCCCTGCGGGGTGGGGGGCTGGGGGAGGGGTCCACGTTTCTCCGAGCGGTGGTGCGAACGGGACGTCTGGCGGTGGAGTTTGTATTTTGCGGTGAAAATGGCAGAGCACGTGGGATGTACCACGGGCAGGGAGGGCTCGCGGGGCGCCTTCCCCGGCCTGGCCGACCCCCGCAGCGCCGCCGTGCCCCCCCCCCCCCCCGCGCCCTACAGGGTGGAGGAGCTCTGCTTGTAGTCCCGCAGCACTGCCGCGGCGTAGGCGGCGTCGGGCGGCGGGCAGAGCCCGGACTCCGACGCGGGCGAGCTGGGGACGGAGCTGCCGGACGCCGCCGAGTCTCGAAACGGCGAAGGCGGCGTCAGCGCGAGCGAGTCGTCCTCGGGGCTGGGGCGGCGGGCCGCGGGCGGCGAGGCCTCCTCCCGCCGCGCGTGCCCAGCCACGAACTCCTGCAGCAGCCGGAATCGCTCCTCCTCTTCCTCCTCCTCCTCCTCCTCTTCCTCCTCTTCATCTTCGGCGGCCGCGGGCGAGCCGAGTTCCTCCCCGACGGCGGCCAGGGCCAGCGGGAGCGGCTGCAGGCGTAGCGGGGGCGGCGGGGCGCACGGGGTCCCCAGGAGGGCCGGGGCGCACGGGGGTCCCAGGAGGGCCGGGGCGCATGGAGTCGCCAGGAGGGCCGGGGCGCACGGGGGTCCCAGGAGGGCCGGGGCGCACGGGGGTCCCAGGAGGGCCGGGGCACACGGGGCACTATGGCCGTCAGGAACGCCGGGGCCGCGCGGGGCGCCCTGCGGCGCGCCCGACGGCGGTGCCTGCATCTGGGGACCCGGGGGCGGCCCGGCGAGGGGGGCGGGGGCGGGCAAGGGCCGCGGCACGGGTAGCTCGGGGCCGGGGCTGCCAGCAGGGCCGGAGCGGGGCGGGCCCCCGTCGCCCACGCTGTAGAGGGTCTTGGTGCTGGCGTCGGAGAAGGCCAGGCTCCTGCCCGAGCCCTGGAAGCTCTCGGCGAGGGGCTTGATGACGGCTGTCTGGTTGCAGGCTGGCTCGCCGGACTTCACGTGCACCGACAGGCGCTGCCACGCGGGCTGGCCCCGGGGCGCCGGTCTCCCGCCCGGCTCGGACCACGACACCGACTTGCCGTTGGAGCTGTGGAGCAAACAGACCCGGGTTTACCGCCAGCGGCCAGACCCGCGCGGAGGGACACTGACCACCCGAGGAGCCCTGCGCCCTCCCCGCCCACTCCCTGCACACGCGTCCTCCCCGTCGCGGACCCCGAAGAGGCCCAGGGCGAGTGGCCCCGACCCGAAGCAGGGAGGTCTGGTTCTGAGCACAGGTGCGGAGGGATCACACGGCAGCCGAGTGTGGTAGCAGCTCTGGTCGCTGGGTCCGAGATTCCGCGGCGTCGCCTCGCGTGCGCCCGCGCTTTCATCAGCCACAGACTTGTTCCTCTTCACAGGAGTCCACGCGGGATGGAGGAAATTCACACCACAGTGTCCGCGCTTCGGCAACGGGACTGAGCGTCTGCAGCTAAGACCCCTTTCCTGTCCCCGGGCCGACGGAGGCTGCACAGCTCCCGCAGGGCGCCTGAGCAGTGCCGGAGCCCGTTCCCGTGCCGGTGGCCCAGCGCCGGCTGCCTCGGGCTTTCCCACGTGCATTGTCCGTTCGTTTCAGAGCCAGTTCCCGACTCGACAGCGGCTTACGAGTCACATTACGATTCACATAAGAGATCGGACTCGCGGCAGTGCCGCTGACGCCGGAACGCACGCGGTGGGAAGAGGAAGTGGGGACGGCCGCGCGAAGGCAGTGCCCGCCTCACTGTCGGGCGTAGTTCCAGGCAGAGGGACACGAGAGACCCGGGCCCTGAGAACTAGGGCCCTCCCTGCGCGCTCCTCCTCCTGCCTCCTGAGGGAGGCTCTCAGGAACCAGCAACCTTCGGGCCTTGCCAACTGCCTCTTGGTCGACCCTGCAAACCCACCCGATGGAGCTTGTGTCCCAAGAAGAGCTGCCACGAGCACTGCACAGCACCTAGTTCTAGCACCTGGTCAGCATGCTGGCCTCACTTTCGGACCCTTAGCTTATTTTCTGCATCAATTTCATTGGCGCATGTGAATAGTGACAGCAGTGCTAATAGTTAAATCAGGACTTTTTTTTTTTTTCTGTTTTTAGGAGTTTCTTTTCCTCTGTATCCATGAAAACAGAGAGAAAGTAGCAAACAACACATTTTTGACATGAAAAGAAACAGGAAAAATAAACATTTTTTCTCAGATAGATGTGTAGATCGACTTTGCCATATCATAATGTCTTGTTTTGAAAAATGCAGGAATGGCCAGTAATGCGCAGAATGGCACATGCAGTCATCTTGAACATACAAGAAAAGCTATGTGTCGTGTTTATGACAAAAACGATGTTTAGACATTTTGCATATTAAAATCCTGAAAAGTGAAGGGAGTCAAGTACAAGCAAAATAGTGCAGAAAGTTTAATAACAGCTATGGAAATTTCTCAAATAAAGGTTTCAGCTTTCTAAAATTGATATAACAGTGAAAATGTTGGTTCTGTTTAGGAAAAAGGCGGTACTCAATATATTTGATTATCTTATTTTTACTCTTCTAAGAAAAAACTTCATTTCCATACTGCTATGTCAAAGTTAATATTTCAAATATAAATATATGCTTAATATATTGTCAGAGAATGTATAAGTGCTTGTAAAAGCTAATTTGTGGGCTTACCCCACCATCACAGCTTTGTTAGAGCAGACTGCTCTCTTCCGATCTGACCTAACTGAAGAAGGGGAAAGTGGTACATCTGGCAAGAAGAGGTGGCTGTCCATTCATCCTCCATCCATCCATCCTCTGTCCATCCATCCTCCATCCATCCATCCTCCATCCCTCATCCAAAGAACCCAAGGTCCACAGGACCCACAGAAGCTCACCTCCCACTTCACCCTTCTCAGATTCCTCCCTTCACTCAGACCATTTCTCTGTGTATTCAATATGCCACCTCCAGGAAGAAAGAAACCTCCTATTTGCTACCCCCTTGCTTAAATCTGCCTTCCTAAAACATCCAACGTCAGTGATCTGCAGCATCTTCCATTGCAGGAGAAAAACCTTTTCTTTCCCCAAGTGCTTCTCAAGCCTCATTGAGAAAATCATAAAATTCAAATGCAACCTTGTGTCTGTATTTAGTTACTGTTGTGTGTATGCACATGCGTGTGTGTTAAAAAACAATAGGTCTGCACCTGGTTAATTCAACCAGCAGGCTTACACATCCCAACAAAACATGGCCCAGTCTCCAAACATACCGGCAAGAGTCATCTGCATTCCCAAGAAATGCTCAAGTTCCTCCCCCATGGACCAACTTTTCACACCTAGGGTTCTCTGCAAGCTGCTTTCAAACCATGCACTTCCATCTCTCAAATGCCTTATTAAGTTGGAGATGACTCCCAGGGATGAGTCTGGCCCTGGCACCATGGGATCAACAATGCCATCCTGACCAAAAGGGGGAAAAGAAGTGCAACAAATAAGGTATCAGTGGCTGAGAGAGTTCAAATAGAGTCGAGAGGCTGCTCTGGAGGCAGCAGTTATGCAAGTGTCAGACATTGCTACCTATCAAAACTTGCCAATCCCCGACCAAAACCATTCCAGCCAATTCTAAAGAGTACCTAGGGCATTATATAAGATTGTGCAAAGATTCCATGCACTAGGGTAACTTTCCAAAACTTACAGCCTCCGTCCAGGTCGGTCCCTGGATCAGATGGGTTCTGAAATGCAGAGGGTCCAGCCTCTCCAGAACATCAACTAGTTCTATCTCCCATCCTATATTACTGCAGCCCCTTCCAACATGAAAAAGTTAGAATGGGTGTGGCCCAGATATCGCTAAAGAGTGGAAAAAAGATCAAATGTGATGGTGGAGTTATATAGAGAAGGTCAGGCTTAACAAATGAGTATGAGTGCTAATCATTATACTGACATTTCTTTGAGGCTCCAGTACCTTAGAGCAGCTAGAAATGAAAACCTAAATTGTGGAATTGCAATCCATTCTGAACTCTGAAATCTGTTCTACAACTAATTGCTGCAAATGTACTTTGAAATTTATTGCTTTTATGTATACATGTTATTTAAAGAGAAGGAGGCGCATAACAGAGGAGATAGGATTTGACAAATGAATATGACTGCTGGATCATTGTATTGATGTTTCAGTTGGTCCCCTGTGCCTTGGAGCATCTAGAAGAAAAAAATGAAAAATCGTGGGACTGTAACCCATACCAAACTTTAAAATCTGTTCTATAACCTTGTTAAAATGCATTTGGAAATGTGTTGCTTTTTTGTATACATGTTATATTTTACAATAAGAAAATGTACCATTAACCGTCTCTCAGGCAAATATGTCACGGTTTAGCTGTTTTAATCCAGTGCCATCTTTATCCTCATGGTAGGAGGTTCTCACCACCACCCTCAGAGCTGGCAGCTTTCCCTCCCCCGGGATCTGGCTCTGGAGCTGCTGTAAATTACTGTCTAATTAGGAAACAGTTCTAATGCCCTGGGGCATTTGTCAGATTGAGGAAATTAGACTAACCTTTTTTTTTTTTTTCCCCAAGGACAAAATAAACTGCTTCCTACACCCCAGAGGCAGTGGAGAGGATGTGTCATCTCCTAGAAACTGCAGCTTTTGCATTAGTGAGTGACTCCCACCCTGCGGCCCCCAGACAAGGATGAGTGCACAGTTGCATCCAGCATTACGTTCAGATCAAGTAACGCCATGCCTTTGTAGCAGGGACACTGCTGTCTTTACATGCTGTTATGGTCAAGTGCTGCTGGGTGCAGGGGTAACTGAAGGCGGAGAAGCTTTTTGTGTTCTGCATTCAAATGGCCACTAAACAGTCACAATTACTATGGGGGAAAGGGCTTAATTGTTTGGGTGTGAAAAAGGATTCTCCTATTGAAAGGTCTGGGACCCCTGCTGTGAAAAATATATGATATGAGGCAGGATAAAGAGATAAATGCATTTTAAAAATGGGTTATTGTTATGAAATAAGGTTTTATTTAATCCCAAATAATTTTCACAGCTTCTGTTTGCCACCACCTTCTTCCTTCTGTCCTTTCATTTTACTCATTTTCTTCATCTTAGGAAAACTAACTGGTTTAGAAAATGCTCCGCAGTTGTCGCAAAGACCTTCCTGACAGACAGAGCCGAGGCCCAAGCCTCAGTAACTCTGAAGACGACACGGCTGAGGTTTGCCCTCTGTTCCTGGGGTGGCTACGTAAATATGTGGATATTAAAGGTAGCGGAGGAAGCCAGCAGGAGGTGTGGGAGACATGGAGGCTGCCTGGCCACGTAGGCGAGCTTGGGTTTGGGGTCTTGCTTTAGTGTTTCTTTTGTTACAGTCGTAGCATAACCTCTTTCAAGCTGGAAACCCAGTGCCCGTTCTCAGAGCGCCACGGCATGTGGCTGTGTAAGCCGCATGCCTCTGGCAGCCAGAAAGACTCTGACTCTTTTGTGGGGTTCAGTGAGCGCCACAACACCTGGAAACAGATTCAAAATGGGGGCGCAGCGGGCGACCACTTGCTATGGGAGGGAGATTTGCACAGGCCCGCAAGGGGGTCACTCTCCCACCCCCACCAGGTTTCATCTCCAGGGGCAGTGGGGGAGGCTGGGGGCTGCCCAGGGGACAGTGAGGGACTCTGGTGGGTTTGAGACCCCATTTCCATGCTGCATCCCAACTCTGGGAGAACCCGAGGCAGGTGTGCGACCCCTCTGAGTAGCCCCCATTTCCCAGGCAATGGGGTGTTAGTTTTCCATCCTAAGGACTCCCACTGTCTCTACTCCACTTCCAGGAAGCTCTCCAGAAAAAATCAGCTTATTCAGTATGTGCCCTCCCCCTGGTGGTCTGTCTGAACCTCCTTCAGCCCATCAGAGACTCTGAAGGAATGACAGGAGATGAAAGCTTTCTGATTCAATGAGAACTTGGTAGTTCTCAAATAGCAGCACTGTGGACTTTTCATCCTTCTCCCTTTGATTCTAACTTCCTCCTAAGTTAACCAGCCTACTGAAATTCACAGTATTATACAGAGTCTAAAAACATGGTCTTCATTTTAGAATCTAACCCCATCACATTCTACAGGATACAGGATAGAAGTCAACAGAAGGAAAATAGACTTGCCTTTGTTAAGCCTTGTGCTTTCTTCAGTGTACACAAATAAATGTATCTGATCAAGGTCAGTGAGCTGGGGAAAACCCTATAAGCTTTCTGTTGGTATAGGCTCCACTGTCTTGTGAAAAGTGCACTCTGGTTCATGCTAAAAAGTAGAATTCTGATGGGTACTAATATTGTTTTTAAATAAATTTTAAGTGCCTTTCTATTCCACCTAAGCCTGAGTGCTGGCTATAGAAAGCCTCACACCAAAATTCATTTGCGGTATTCTGGCTGGTTGCAGAGCATGGCTGTGGCAGAGGTAAGCCAACTGCAGCGACTTCCTTCAGGGATCACAGCTGAGCTGGGCGCTCCTTCATTTCTTATCGGCTGCAAGCTACCTGACCTGTAATCTGACAGCGAAACATCTGGCGACCCCTGGCTCTCCTGGGGTCCCCACTGTCTCCCAGGAAATCTGGGGCAGTTGCGTTGCCTCCTGGGGCAGGGGCCACCCAGGTGGGCCATCCTGGTAGGACCTTCATCCCCACAGCCAGCCCTTCCACCGTGCCTGCTCACAAAAACTGGTCACAGAAAAAGCATCCGTTTTTCTTTTCTTTAAAACAAAAATTGCAGGATCAACCAAGGCTAAAAACATCCACTCGGTCTGTGTGCATCGATATACATCTAGCCACTCCTCTCTGACCCTTTACAGTTTCAAGAAGGAAAGCTTGAGTCCATCCTGGTCTGAAAGTTCGTGGCTTTGCTAATGGTGCCAGCATTTTCCCACCCAGCCGTGGGGGTTCGTGAGGACGCGCCCGCAGCCTGGGCTTCTGCTCCTGTGCGCAGGAGCCTTGCCAACTCTGTCCTCAGAGGGACAGGCACAGCCCCTCATGCCTCCCAGTTCTCTGGCCCGGCAGCCGGCGGCAGCCACCATTGGCGTCTCCTGGCTGCGGCCTTGCCGAACGCGCAGTCCCGCGGGGTCACCCGGAGCCTTTTGACTCGGGGCAGCAGAGAAAGCGTCCACCGGCCCGAGGGCTGTGAGCTGGACGCCGGGAGACCCTGCCTGTGCCCAAGGCTGACCCTGTGGTCACCTGTTTCCCCTGCAGAGCCAGCGGGGCATGGGTGCGCCCTGGCTGTGTCTCTTTTGGAAAGACCAGGAGGAAGGAAAGTGGGCCCCACACCCTGCCTGGGTGTGGGGAGAGGCCACGCAGGCCGCCAGCCTCCAGGGCAGGGCGCAGCTGGGCCCTTCCCGCCTGCAGCCCAGCGGGCGGCCCTCCTGCTGCAGGAATGTGTACCTTTGACTCTCCGGGGTCTGAAGGGCTGTAAAGGAACAGCTGAAATGACCGCAGGCTCCGTGCACGATTGGCTGAACACGATGTTCTTTTGTTAACTTAAAGAGACACTGTCAAGACCTGCTGGTCCAAGGCAGGGCCAAACATGCAGGGCTTCTATCAGACCCGGAGTCTGATAGGAGCGCTCGGACGGCGGGAAAACAGTGACGTTTCCTCTTTTTTTCTAAGGTTACTGACGGCGGGACTCACAAAGCTCTTGTTTTGTGCACCTGAGCTGTGGGAGGCTCCCGGCAGAGGCTCGGGATGGCGCCTGCCCCATGGGAGGCATTATGGAATTCTTCCTAAATTCAAATTATGGCTCTCAATTTAGTGCAGACAGGCTTATTTCAAACATTTGTGCAATAGCAAAAAGGCAAAAAAAGAAAAAGAGAACAGACTGAAAAGAAAAGATAAGAAAGCTCTATTAGCCAAGGAGAAGCTGACAAATTTGTAAAGGGGAGAAATTCACTTTCAAGCTTGTGAGTGGGAGTCACAAACAAAAGTGAATCTCCTGAGCCGGAGAAAGTGTTGCTTCAACACAAAAAGCGACAAGACTAAGCTACCCACTTGACAGTGTCCTTTTAAGAACGACGGATGGTCAGATTTGGGCAGCTGTGCCCATGGGGCACGACAGCGTGTCCCCACCCTGGATGACATGCGCCACATCCGATTCCGTGTCAGGACGTGGGGCAGCCCAGGAGAGAGAAAGCAAAGGCAACCAGAGTTGTCCATGCAGCGTTTCTTACACATTCACTGCAGTGGGGGGGTTTCACAGCTGCACATGGGCCGCCGGAGACTGGCTGGTAGGCGAGAATTCGGGCTGCCTCTTCCTGGGGATTGAAAAGAAAGAGACACCCAGTGAGCGAGCGGTCACACCTGCGTGCGGGGACACAGCCCAGGGCAGGTGGCGGCACCACCGTGGCCAGATCGTCTTGCAGTGCCCAGGACCTCACCATCACCCCTGTACCCTGCGGGCCAGCCTTCTCCGAGGAGCCGAGGCTCTGTCTGCTGTGTGTGTCCGGCCCAGGAGCATGGACCCCACCTCCCCTCAGGCCGCCACGGCCGAGCCCCCTCTGAGGGGCAGCTCCCCGATTCGATCTTACGCTGTGACTTCTGCCACAGTGCTCACCTCCTACACTATGAGGCCATCACTAAGGCTGCAGACACGTTGTACAAAGTCCCACCTATCTCTTGGCCTTCCCAGACAAAATGTGTCCCAGGGTGGACAGAGGGGGAGGCCAAGAGCCTGCCACAGGGACTGGAGAAAGCAGTCACCAAGGAGAACGGCTTCTGGGCCAGGCTCAGTCCCCTGCTCACACCGGCCCCTGCCCTCTGCGGCTGGCCAGACCCGGCATGGTTGACCGGTGCCCTGGGAAGGTGACCCTGCTGTCTTGTTGGGGTAACGGTGCATCCTGAGCCCCTCCGAAGGCGGGGGCTGGAGGCGTCGCGCTGAGGACTCCTGCCATCGGGGGAAGCCCCAGGGCCAGGAACTGGGCTGGGGCGGCTGGGGCTGCAGCTGGGGCAGACAGCAGGCCGAGTTGGGAGACTTGCCCTGCTAGGGGAATCTTCCTCCAGGACTCCCCAGTGCCTCGGGGATGCTCCCTGAGTCAGCACCTGGCCTGGACCTCAAAGGCTGGGTGGCAGTGGCGGGTGTGAGCCAGTGGAGAGCCACGATGCGCCAGGCACGTCGAAGGACCGTCCACCTCCTTTTCCCACCAAGACAGCGGAGTGGAGGTGGGGAGCGGGAGGCCGGAGAAGCCACGGCCAGGCCCCGGGGTTTCAGGCTTGGGGCCGAGGGCAGGCGGGGCTGGGCAGACCAGATGAGTTTGCAATTAGGAACAAGAGCAGCAGGCACCCGGGTGCAATTCCCTGCGGCACAGCCAAAGGTGACAGAGAGAAAAGAGACCCGTCAGTCACTGTGCTCCCACCAAGTCCCGGCTTTTCAATAGGCCAGTTAAAAATGTGTTTACTGCTTGAACTATATGAAATCCGCCGCCCTCAGACAGGACTGGGAGATTCCTTCAGGTGAGTTCGTCTTTTCTGCAATAATCCATCCCTTTAAGAAAATTAGACAAAACGCCTGTGTTTGCCATTGGCCGCTACAAAGCGCCACGTCCCTGACATTCTCCCTGGGCCCTGATCTCACCGAGGCCTTCGGAACAGTGAGAAAGTGTTTGCAAGGAGAGGCGGGGTGGAAGGTGCCATTTTCTCACCAGGAAAGGCCCTTTCAGGGGGAAAAGAATGAGCAAGCTGCCTCCTGGAGCCCTGTCCAGCACAGCACTTGGCAGGCCAGCCCGCTGCCCGCAGCCTCCTGAATGCTGGGCCAGCCTGTGGGGCAGCTCTGCCCACCCGGGAGCCCGGCCTGGGCCAGGGAAACCTGCAGCGGGCTCTGTGCTCGGGCTTTCCTGCAGCGACAGACTGACACGGACATCGTGCTCTTTAAATTTGCGGTGCCCAGTGATGACTGCGGCGCGGAGCCTCGGCCGCCGCCCTTCCGCCCTGGCCCCTGCTCCTGCCCCGGCCCAGCCCCTGCGGAGAGGAGCCAGGCGCTCAGGGTCGGGGCCCCGCGTGGGAACCCGCACACCTACACCTGACCCGGGGCTTGCGTGTCCCGCTGGGCACGGGGAGCATGGGACGGAGGGTGGGGAGGGGAGACGCCCCGCAGCCATAGTCACCGTGGCGCCCAGGGGCAGAGTGGCGCTCCCCGTGCCTAGACAGCCTGCGCTCGTCCCACGGGCTCCACGCACCTGGGAGCGGGACCTTTAATCATAACCAGGAGCCCACTTGGCAGGTCTTGAGAAAGTAGGAGGAGGGAAGGGAAATGCTTTTTACCTCTAAGGACATGCGTCCCCTGCTTTTTGAACACGGGGCCCCTTCCCTCTGGCACTGGGGCGTAGCTGGCCCTGTCTGCTGGGCACGTGGAGTTGAGAACAAGGGTGAGTGGCCTGCAGCCGGCTGAGCTCACCTGGGTGCAGGCGTGTAGGGGTGGGGTGGGGCCCGGCCCAGTGTCACTGGGTCTCCAGGCCTTGGACCTGCTGCCACCCCACCTTGGGAGTACCCCCGGAGCTTGTGGACAGCGCCCAGGGAGGCCACTTTGCAGGTCCAGCTCTGCGCAGGACTGGCGAGCACTCCCGAAGGCTCACTTATTGAGTCTTCATCGAGATGGTTGAAAATATGGCAGCATCTTCTTCAGGACCTCTGTTTAGGTCCCTGGCCCTGACTTTGTGCTGGGATGAGATGTGAAAGACCCAGATGTAAGGTGGGTGACAGCCAGCCTTGAGGGAGCTGAGGCCAGGGCGGCCCTTTTACAAGCTGCATCAGAACTGAGAGAAGGAGCTTGAATTCAGGGTATTTCAGCAATTGTAAAACCACAATTCAACCAACAACTGGGCACACCAGGGTGGAAGCTTGGAGGGAAAATGCAGTCTATGGGGTTCACAGAGGATGCCCCCAAATGTGTCAGAAACAGTGCACTTAATGAAGCCGCAGATGTACAGTTATCCAGATTTCTCTTCAATTTCTTCTGAAAAGTGGAAGGCTTTTCTTACAAGATTCAATGCTTGCTGCAACGCCAGGCTCCTGGATGGTACATAGCTTTTCCCAACCATTTCCATTGTCCACCTCATCCTTTGTATAAGGGATGAGCTTTCTTTAGGTGTACTTAGCTCCACTTGACTTTGTTTTAAGGTGCTATTCTAATGGTGTCTGGTCACCCATACATCCATTTCTACACCAGGAATTACTGTGACATGACCTTGACAAGGTAAGGCCAGGTTTTACTCAGTCCAGGGTTGGAAATAAGATCAGTGGACAGGGTCAGGAGACGCGGCCTTCTCATGGGGCGACCCTGTGTGAGTGCCTCTTTCAGACTCAGTGTTTTGTGTCCACGTGTGCAGAGGGATTGCTGAACTAGTAGATGTGAGAATGCTTCAACCAGAAAGTGGCACCTCACCCTTCCTTTGAAGGATGGAAATCAAAGGCGCAGAAGTCCCGGATATTCCAAGTCTCAGTGTGTATTTAGATTAGACTAATTCATTGTGTCTTAAACTTTTCTCCATACAGATTTCTCCACACCATACAGATTAGCCACTTTCCTTAATCAAGCATTTCAGTAACTTCTGGTAGAAAAGTAAACTGAATTTTGTTTTTCTTCTCCCAGACACTGCTTTTGCAGGTGACATGAGTGACGTTGGAAGATGTGTCGGGGCAAGTGACAGCCAGAAGCACAGAGTGCTGAGCTGTCTGGCCTGAAGTGTGTGTCGGTCACAGGCATGGAAGGGGAGCTATTTCAGCAGAGATGAAATGCTCTGTGGGATTCCAGGTAGCCAGTCCTAAGGTTGTATGAAGCTCACCTTGGCCATGAGGAGGCAGCTGCCCAAGGTCCTCAAAGATTGACAGCAACCACTCAACAACCACTTGTTTTAGAAAATTGGGTAATCTGTAACTCTGATTGCTTTTCAAAGTCAAATACATCATCCATTTTTTCCATTATCTGGATGTTAATACTTATTTTTCACCATCCGTTCATTAGAGTGGCGGGCAGGGCTTTGTGTGTGCTGGCTGCCTGTACAGGGTGATTCCTTCCGCTGTTTCTTTTAACACATGTGCATCTCACCTGGTACATTATGAACACACAGTCGGTCTTTCCATAGAGGTGTAAAATGTTGCTGTATCTTTAAATTCTCATTTATGAACATTTCTGAGCTAATAGAGTAATGGTAATAATTAAAGCTCAATTTAATTATCACTGTATATTTGTCAAATATTAACAGTTTGCTTTATTAAGAAACTTTAATTTTGAAAACATTAAAGATATTTATGAAGTCCTCTGTGTATTATTCTCAACACCCATTTCCTCACTCTTCTCAGGAAAAGATTCAGTTTGTCTCATCACCTGGCATGTGTGACTACTTTCGCAACATGTACATTCATATCTGTTAATAAACAATACATTCGCATATCATTGCATGTCATTTACATGGCATGTAGCCTCAGCTCTGCCATCCGTCTGCCCTTTTTTCACAGTGATCTGTTGACACATGAGCTCTTGTTCATTCACTTAAACTAAATTGAATAAATGTTACACGTTTAAACTAATACCCATCCTCCTATTGATAGCCACTAGGTGATTTCTTACATTTTGCTTTCTGAAGCAAATCTGCGGTAAGCATTCGTGGCCGTGCCCCGGCCCCCACGTGGAGCCTTGCCATGCCGTGCAGGAGAAGCAGAGCTGGTGGGCCACGGTGCCCACGTCATCCCTCTAAGAGCTTGTTCAGTTGCTCCCAAAGTGGTTTCGCCGTTCACAAGCGTGTGAGAGTCCGTATTCTTATTTCCAATGCCCAGCTTTACAAGAAATTTAAAAAATTTATAGAGATGGAGAAACTTGTATCCCAACCCTCACTTCCCTGGCATCCAGCTTCAACAATAATCAAGCTACATGCCAGTCTGGTTTCAGACACCTTCCCCTTGCACACGCTGGCTTATTTTAAAGTAAAGACAATATCAGATCAGTCCATCCATAAACAATTCAGTACATATCTAAAAATAGCTACTCGTTTTTTAATAAAAGGGGAGAAAAGCATAATCCCATTCTAACACCTAAAAATCATTCATAGTAATTCTTTAATATAACCAACTATCTGGTAGTTTTTGAATTCTCTGATTACCCCGTCTATAATTTAACTTTCCTGATCTATCTCTAATCAGGATCCAAACAAGATCTGCACATTACACTCTGTTGCTGAGTTGCTCATGTCTTTTTTAACCAGGAGATGTTCCTTCCTGCTTCCGTCTTGCTGTCTGTTGGCCGAAGAACCATCGCTTATTCCCCAGACCGCGGACTTTGCTGACAGAGGCAGGGGTAGTTCAGCCTGTTCTTCGCTCACCTGTGTCTCCTGGGTCTCAACAGGCCCGAAGCCCGGACAGCCTCAGGGCTGAGCGCAGGCGAGAGGGGTGGGCAGGCGCTCGCCACACCCCCGGGGGAGCAGGTGGTCGCGGTCTCAGCCCCACGCAGACCACGCAGAGGCTCCCCGCTGACTCCTTAACAGCCACCGATGGCCAGTATCCTATTAGGAGACTCTGAGTGGTGACAGTCTCATCCCAGTCTCCTTCCGCAGGTGCCAACTCGCTCTGTTTTCTAAAGGAGATGCTGGTTCCTCTGAGGTCGAGTTCGAACAGAAAATGAGGGCCAAATACGTGATTCTTTTCCTTTATTTGCCGACTTTCAGAACAATGAACTGGCTTTCTAAAATCCTTCAAGAATGAGCAGTGTACCACCTGTGGCTTTGTTTCTAGTCTCTAATTTCCCCTTGGCTTTTGTCGTATGGTTCCATCTCTTCTCCTGCCTAATCCATTTTATATCATTATGTACCTGTCAAATAGAACACGGCTGAGTCTCCAGCTGGCATCACCTCTGCCAGAATCCCTCTGCCATTCCCTCTGGTCGGTAGACGGAGACTCACCTTGCAACCCCATCAGGGACTGAGCTGAGTTCAAGGTCATTTCTAACAGGTCTACCTCCATCCCCTGCTCCCAGGCATGTCCCTTTGGGGCTTGTAGCCGAGCGCCTGGCTGTGAATGCTGGATCGTGCCACCCCTGGGGCTGTGGCTTCTGTGCAGTAAGGCTGGGGAATTCTGTCCTGCTTCGCAGAGCTCTTCAGTTTCGATGTTTACTTCCCGGTATACAGAGCTTCAGAACGAGGCAGACCCCTCGAGGGTGAGCCGTGGCCAGGTGTTCGCAGTCCTTGGAGTCTCCAGTCCTCTCTGGCCAGGCCCGCGGGATGGCGGACAGCTCTGCTGGCCTCCGGCTCCCCAGCAGCTGCTCGCTGCCTGGGCAAGCCCAAGCCTCAGCTCTGGCTGCACCCGGGGCCAGCAGAAGGTCCAGGGAGGAGCCGTGTCAGTTCACCTCTTCCTCTTGCGCTGTCCATGGAGAACCGGGTGAGTTCTCTGGGCCTCTCCACGGGGCAGGCCTGTCTCTATCATGAAAATTCACCGTTTCAGAGGTTTCAGCTGATCTCCTCATCCGCTTGACACTCAACTTCAGATCCTGAGGGAGAAGTGGACGTGTGTGGCACCTCTCAAGTCCCTCACTCGATCCCTCCAGCTTTCTCCACACTTCCGCTGACCCTCTGTCTAGATGCCCGGCCCTGAGCCGGAGGCGTCCCGGGGAGCAGCGGCCGCACGTGGTCTGCTGTCACCCAACCAGCCGCACTGTTCCCGCAAACCCTTCTTCCCTTTCATAGTGTTTCCAGTTACCACTGTTGGGAGGCTGCTTCACGGCAATCTATTCCACTCCATTGAAGAGTGACTAGACCTCTTCATTGTCGCCAAACTGATGTTTGTAACATGGTATCTCAATGTTTTTTCCTCCCTCCTTTTCTTTGTTCCGATGTTCTCTGAACCTAAGCATCCTTTCAGACTGCTGGCAGTCACCCTGTAATCTTACCCGCTGAGTGAGCTGGGGCTGGAAGCGCAGTTGCAATAGAGAAGAGAGCCAGAAACAATCTGAGAGTCTCCCTCTCAGGCAAATTCCAAGAATCTCTAAAGCATTTATCACTTTATTACTAGTTCCTAAATTGATCTTAATATTCAGTATTGAATATCATAAAATTTAAATTAAGGAGTAAAAAAACTGTGGGCACGTAAAGATGAGGGTATGCATCAAAGTACGAATGTCCTTATGTGCGTGTGTATGTGCTCATGTGTGCGTGCTTTTGGTGCATGCATGCGTACATTCACGTGGATGTGTGCACATGCATGTGTGCATTCCGCTGGGCATGCATGGTGTGTGCGTGCTTGTGTGCACTCATCTTTGTGTGTGTGCATGTGTATGTATGTGTGTGGCATCTGCGTGTGCCTGAATGTGTGCTTGTGTGTGTGTGTGTGTGAGAGAAGACTAGGATACATATCAAAACACAGAAAGAGATTTTCTCTGTACATTATCAGACCTGTAGGTAATTTTTCTTAGTCTTCTTGTGCTTTCTATATTTTCCAAATTGTCCACAGTGAATATTTATTATATTTTTAAAATGAAAAATAAGCAATAACTGTTTTTACAAAAATAATTTATCATAAAATACAATTCATGAGTACATTTCCTTCTTCTGTTTGTCTTAATCCAATCAACTAAGATATTAGATGGGAAGTATAAATATATTTTCTTATGCTGAAAAAATAAAATTAAATTAAAATGCCATTATACATGTATATGTATGTGTATATAAGTGTTAAAATACATGAGGAGCTACTAAGGAAACATGGCAAATGGAAATTACTGAATTTGGCAATCCATCCTAATATTTAAGTTGATCAGTATTGAAATCTTTCTTATTTCAGAATTCTATAGTAACATATATTTAGCTTTTATATTATAAAAAAATTGTGGTTTATTGTACATATATTTCATGAATTTATTCTCACATATAGGTATCTTTGCTATTGAGAGAATAAAAGCCCCAAATTAGGAAAAAAGCCAACTCAAATTACACAAAAGAGAAAAAAAATTTGCTATGGTTCCAGATAGACTTTAGGTGCCAAAGTGAGACTTTTTATTACTTTGCTCTGATTTATCACAGAGTGGGAAAGAAAAAGATGTTGAAAACAACTTACCAAGTGCTAAAACCTTCACCTCACTGAAAAAAATCATTACTTAGGCAGGAGGCTTAAGATGGAAGCTGTAATGATAACTTAAAGGCACTTAGTTCACGTCAGCCCAGAAGCGTGCAAGTTTTCTCTAACTCTTGATTAGAGTGCTGACCTCAGTATCAGATATATAGTGCCATTAAGGATCATGTAATACTATTATTTCTCTTTAAGCAGAGGCAGCCATACCCTCTTGTTATCACCCATCAAACCTGAAAAGGAAGTAGATAGAATATCATAAAACTTTTCTCATAATATTACAAGCCCTAGAAGACATCTTAGTCAAGTCACAGCCTCTGGAGAAAGGGCAATTAGAAATATTTAAAAGTGGCATGAGGACGTCTGCTTCCACTCAGATGTAATATGTGAGGCAGACCCGTGCTCCCGCTGCATTGCGAGTGACTAGAAGTAACAGACCAGGTGCTCGAAAATCCATTTGGGGCGGCCACAGTGGCTCAGTGGCAGAGTTCTCGCCTGCCATGCCGGAGACCCAGGTTCGATTCCCAGTGCCTGTCCATGCAAAAAAAAAAAATCCATTTGAAGTCACTGGGAAGCTGTGACAACAAGGCACCGACAAGTAGAAAGAAGGGAACTCTGAGAGGTAAACTGAACATCTTGAGGCAGGCTTGCCCCGGGACAACTGGGGACTCCTGGGCTAGGCTAAAGGTGGAGAATCAGGCAGAGAAGCAAGAAAAACTAGTAAATCCACAGGCCGTAGAACAAAAGCTTGAGTTCAGAGGCTTCCCAGGAGCCAGATTCTGGAGAGAAGCACTTGGTTTCCTAGAAAAATGGGCAAGTTTTAGAATGCACCAAGCACAGGCTGCAGAGCTCAGCTGAGAGTGGTGGAAGCTCAGAGTGGAGCTTCTGACAGTCTCATAGTTCTAGGGAGTCAAAATTGTGGGTAAGAATGTGCCCACGAGTCAACGTCCCAGGGAGCTGCACTGTTGGGACAGGATGAGCAAGACTTCCA
This sequence comes from Tamandua tetradactyla, assembly GCF_023851605.1. Lineage (NCBI taxonomy): Eukaryota > Metazoa > Chordata > Mammalia > Pilosa > Myrmecophagidae > Tamandua > Tamandua tetradactyla. Next base: position 45,308,046 of record NC_135351.1, on the reverse strand, counting down.
GAACTACCATCACACACATGTCAGCCTGTCCCAACGGGGCCACAGCACAGGGGGAAAACGCGGGAACATGGAAGGACGCCTGACTGTGCAAAGCAAAACAGAAACGTGAAAGAGAGTGAAGAATACGTGTAGAATTAAAATGCATGACAGAAAGGCTGAGAAGGCACTTAATATGTGCCCTTCCTCGCCCCTCCTCGCCCTTCCTCGCCCTTCCACGTCCCTCCAGGTGCCTCCTGACCCCCTCCCCTGCCCCTTCACAGATGGCTGCACAGCGGCACCAGCCTGGGCCTGCCCCCTGCCCCTGCTGGAGGTGCACTGCAGACTGCGGGGCAGCGTGGGCTCCACCCCTTCCTGTAGGGGCAGAGCTGTGCCTCCCTGGCTACCAGTCACTGGGATTTCCCAGCCGATGCCTGCATTATGTGCTTTATGGAACGGCTCCCATTTATTTCCTGCCAGTTCTACAAAGGCAGCTCCACTGTCCTGCCCTTCTAAGGACAGAGACACACAGGAGGGAAGCGACTCGCCAAAGGTCTTTGCAGCTTGCAGAGTCGAGCCCAGACTCACTAGAAATCTGAGCTTACCTGCCATTGTTCATCGTTAACATGTTTCCTGTCTCCCAGTCTCCCAGCTTTATGTGTGTGTGTGTGACTCCGGGAAACCGTGACCTCACTGAGCACAGGCTCCAGCCTAATTCTCTTTACTCACTGAACCAGTGAGGTGGTTATTGAGTGGATGCACACACATGGCTGTTAGTGACAAAAATGAAAGCCTGCAGCCAGAAAATGATTCAGTCCATTTCTGCCTCTTTCACAGCGGACGAGGTACAGTCTCTTCAAATACCCACCTCAGAGGGCCGGGTGCTGAGCATGCTTCTGAGTTCAGGGTAGATAGGACCCGAGGTGAAACACGAGGAGAAAATCTAATCTGAGTACTCGAGTGCGTGCCGGGCACACGCTCATCTGAACCGCAGAGACCATCAAGTGGGACCCAGGGTGAGGGGTCAGGCTCTTTCCGCAGCAGTGATAGCACCCGTGCCCTGTGGGCTTAGTTCAGAACCAGAAATGTAAAGCTTGGGCATTAAAGTAGTTATTTCTGTTATCTGCAAAAAGTCTGTTATTTACAAAAGGAAAAAAAAGGTCACAAAGTAACTGCATTTGCC